>NC_071355.1:208667935-208992102 GCF_943734655.1 Sabethes cyaneus
TAATCTTCTACCTATTTTTATCAAGGCATGGATGCTTTAAGAAGTATCTACATACGCGTGAGCGGTTTGTGTCGCCCTTTTGCCCCGTATGTACGGTAGCCGAGGAAATGGCCGAGCATGTCATGTTTCACTGCCCGCATTTGAGAACTACTCGGCGTAAGATGCTTGCGTACGATGGAGTGCTTATGCACGACCTCTCCTGAAGTAAAACCTAAAGTTCCGGGAGGGGTTCAGGAAACGGGGAGCAGGAGAGTTTTTAGTAGGTAGGTGCAAGTAGGTCTTACGAATCCTACTCGGCACCGTGGAAGTGTTGTCTATGAAGATTTTCTCAAACCTGCAAATATAAAAAAGGTGGTCAAGCGGAAGTCACCTATCAAGAAGGCCAAGGAGACCGCGGCGGTAAAGCGTCTAAGTACGCTGACGTACTTCGCAACGTAGTGATGGACCCCACGCTACAATAGTACAATAGTAGCCCACCGTAGTGAACCCAAGTAGGGGAAATGTGTTTCGTGCTTACACGTGGACAAAGGGGTGAGGGCTGAGTCTGTATCCGCCAGGGATTGTTCGTTCACTTTGACTCAATGTTGATTCATTTGACAATACCGTCTCAGTCGAGCAATTTGACATGGGACATTTGTGTATGGGACATTTGTAGAACCAGTCATTATCTACAATTTTGGTGAAAAAATTTTTACTGTATCTTTTATATTTACGGTGCTACTATGCTAGTACCTTATTAGTGACTAAATGAATGCTCATTTGGTTACTAATGACGTACTAGCATTGTAGCATATTACCTACAACTTTATTCAGCAAAAACTTTATTCAGCAAAATTGAAGATGCTAACTAGTTCTACAAATGACCCATACACAAAGCAAAGCAAAGCCTAGGTGCTCCATTCCGTTATCGAAACTTGACCTTCTGTTTTTTTTTTAAACGACAGACTTCGCAGCCAGCTGTTAGAGTGCAGGACAATTGCAAGGCCAGTTGCTACGATCCTATTGACTTCTAATAGCCTCTCCCAGTCGAGATTCGAACATACGACGACTGGCTTATTAGACCAGCGTCATACCTCGAAGCCAACTGGGAGGATGTTCCATACACAACTTTGTCAAATTTTGCTCGGCTAAGACGGTACTGTCAAATGAATCAAAATTGCGTCAAAGTCCACGAACAAGCCCTGGTATCCACGCTTGTCCACGGAAGGGGGTGGAAGGTGTTGAAAATCGGTATTTTCTGTCGGAAGTAAAGTATCTCAACAATTCGAAAGAAGAATTATCTAGAAAAAAATTTAAGAAATTTTCCACTGTAGTGAAAAACTACCTAGAATAGCAGAAAAACTATGTTCTGAATCATGGAAAATCTTAACTTAAATCTCTAAAATAGTTTTCTTGTTTGCCGATTATTAAACTTTCCATAGGGAAAAATTCGCGAATACGTTTTGCCTTTCTACTATATAAATATATAGTATAAAGGTATAGAAATCACTTGGAAAACCGAAAATGGAAAGAAGGTCCTGCGGGCCGAATGTTATATACCATTCGACTCAGTTTCGAAAACTGAGCATTTTCTGTGTGTGTGTATGTATGTGTGTGTGTGTGTGTGTGTGTGTGTGTGTGTATGTAACGCTTTCAATCACACTCACTTTTCTCGGAGATGGCTGGACCGATTTTAATGTTCTTAGTGTCAAATGAAAGGTCTAGATGTCCCATTGGTCGCTATTGAATTTCATACTGATCGGACTTTTAGTTCAAAAGTTATGTATAAAAATACGAAAAATATGGGACTTCATTATCTCATAGATCCCTTAACCGATTTGAACAAAATTGATTGCATATAAAAGAGGAGCCTTACAAACCCTTAACTTCCAAATTTCATGACGATTGGACTTGTAGTTTGAAAGTTACATAAAGAAATGTGAAAAAATAGTATTTAAAACCTATTTTTGTAACATTTAAGAATTAATTCAATGAAAAACATCACACATTTTATTATTATTTGAAAATTACTGCTGAGATCTATCAAACGAAACCGAGTTATTGAAAATCGGACGGTTCATTCAAAAGTTATTCAAACTTTAACACTTAAGCACCGTATATTAAACCGTTAAAACGTGTGAAATCAAAACATATCAATCAAATGTTGATTGTATTCAATGTGTGCGATGTATGTATGTATGTATGTATGTATGTATGTATGTATGTGTGTATGTATGTATGTATGTATGTATGTATGTATGTATGTATATATGTATGTATGTATGTATGCATGTGATGACAATTTGCAATGAAATTCAAGAAAAGTGAGAAACATGTCAATAGTCTGAAGTTTTTGAAGCCTCTTAGTGGAATACGAACTCTGAAATAAAAGAAAAAAAAAATTTTACCTACTAAACTGCCCATGGATGCATAGTTGACGTAAAAACCAAAATGACCAAAATGTACTTTTTCGGTCCTACGCACTCTTAACTATGTTGTTCACATGCCCAATACTCAAACAACATATGTTTGTTCGAAAATATTCGAGAAATTTAGGAAAATTGAGTTACTCTGCTATTGGTTTCACGTAATGCTAATGGTTGACGTAATTTCCTGCATAATCAATCAGCATAGTAACCTATTTGTTTTTGTAGCTTGACGCCAAGTTATGGGAATAATCGTTCAAAAAACAGTCTGTTTATTCACATAAACTGGCGTTCGCATTTTATAAACACAATAAATGAGGAATGAATCATGAAACCCCATCAGTCCTCTTTTGATTAATAAACTCTACTAAATAGACAGATTATTCGTTTGAAAAAGTTTATAGCAAAGATTATATGGCTTTATTTCACGATAAAAATGCGTTTTCTCAACAATCATGGTGCTGGTCGTTACGTCGACTATGCATCCATGGCCAGTAAATTCCACTATTTAATATTTATTCGCGACAGATACGTATACGCTTTGAAATAAGACACTGATGAAGCCTGCACGTCGTAGGCGAACTACGTATCTGTCGCAAATAAATATTAAATAGTGGGATTCAATCGAAAAGTTTTTTCTTTTCTTTTTTAGATTTCAATAGTCATTTTCTTCACTTGCTGTTACTCACAATTGTACAAGAAAAGCAAAAAGCGGAGAAAAGCAGTTAATTTAAGTATATAAGTACATATAGTGGTGTATAGGATCAAAATACTAGTGAGTTGATTTTTCCAAATAAATTTATACAAATTTCATACAAATTTTGCGCATTAATAGATGCTCTTTTCAATCCATAGATACTAGAGCTTAGAAATGTTATATGAAAAATAGGAAGTAAACGTTGCACGGTAGTAACTTTGTAAGATTTGTTTTCGTTAGTGACATTTTAAAGGACAGATGTCTTATGTCATGTATCATATTTTATTAATAAATCAAAAATGACAAGCACTGAAAATCATATTGATCATATTTCTCATTCTCAAGCATGTTTATGGCGCAGTTTTTGCACTATTTTTCGACCTCATCTTGTTTTCCTAACCCTCTAACATTGTAAAAACGATGTGATCAAGTTCTACTATCTATCTTTTCATGAAAGTACATTCAAAAGAAGCTTAAGTTTTGATTTTCATGCACAAATAATTATCTGAAGGAGCGCCAGCTAAGAAAAAAGCGAAGTATAATAATAATTTTTCTGAACTCTTGTTTTTTAAAGATGCTAACTTTCGAACGCATGGTATTAATATCAAAATATCAAAAAAATCTACCCCAAAAAACCACTAAAAAAACCACTCAAAAAAAAAAAAATCAAAAAATCTGCTATGAACACATATTTCATATTGTCAGTTCGAAACAAGTTTCGTATGTGGCTCTGAAACCCGAAAGCTAAGGCCAACCGATTATAAAACTAAATAAGGTGTTCATCAAATGACATAAATGACGCTTAAAGTATTTACGCACCCAAGGAAAGTAAATATAATTATTCTACGCAATACGTTGTGAATTTTTCTGGCAAATAAGGATTTTGAGGAATACGGAACGGATATTTAAAAATATAGTCAAGTTAATTATAGATGTTCCTGAGAAATTAGATAATGATTATTGTGGCAGTAGAAAGGCTAGGTCACGCCGCTAGGTGGATTAATTCGGGTTTTTTTGTTCCTGTGTTACTACTGAGAAACTACAGATCGTTAAGATCCAACAAGTCATTAGTAATTCGACCCTAAATCCGTAACAAGAGAGACAGCTATCGTGAAATTTTTATTAAACAAAGAATAAAAATCGGCAAACTAAAAACCAATATTTTGAAAATTTTCCATTATTTAGAACACAGTTTTCCAACTTTTCTTACAGTGTTCCAACATCTTATAAAATTTTGAGGAATGTTTTCCCGATTAATTTATTGCTAGATTGCTAAATAATTGGTTTCCATTTCCATCAAATCAATTTGTTTCTACGATACATACAGAGTTATGTATCTTATGGACCCAAGGAATTCTCTACCTACAGCATGTGAGGCATGCTCCTGCCGACATTCGTGTTTTACGAACATCCGACGCACTCCCTAGAGGAAGATTTAACACCATCTGGCGTGAACTCAGTAGTACAATCAAAATCAGAAACAGAAATTGTAGTGTACTGTCAAAACTCAACCGCATGAGAGGTTCGTCTAAGATTAGACATATTTGTAATAAAATTTTAAGTTGTTCCTTTCCAATAATTTTGGCGAATGAAACTAGTTGGGATGAAAGTGTTAGAAGTGAAGAAGTTTTTGGAAATGCGTATAATGTTTACAGAGATGACCGAAACTTCCAGGTTTCTGAAAAGAAGTCCGGTGGTGGTGTTTTAATTGCTGTCTCAACTAAACTTGATTCCGACATTATTATTACCACGAAATTCAAAGAATTTGAGTATATATGGGTAAAAGTACTGGTAGCGGGCGAAACACACGTTTTTTGCTCAGTATACTTCCCTCCAAATAACGCAACTAAATCTGCTTATGAAAATTTTTTCAAGGTTGCTGAACAAATTTTTTCCAAATTTCCCCCGGAAGTGAAAATTTATATATACGGTGATTTCAATCAACGCAATGCCGGTTTTATTCCAGACACTGAAAATGAGGACATCTTACTTCCAATTGTAGGCGAAAATGAAACGCTACAGTTTATTTTTGACAAAACTTCTAGTTTAGGACTTAATCAAATCAATCATGTGAAGAATCAGCAAAATTGCTTTTTAGATTTATTGTTAACAAACATGCATGAAGACTTTTGTGTAACCGCTTCATTGACTCCACTATGGAAAAACGAAGCATTCCATACAGCCATCGAATTTTCTATATTCGTACATGAAAATAAGAGACCCCTTGATTGGGAATATGAAGATGTCCACCAGTTTCATTTGGCAAATTATGATATCATTAAATGTTGTCTTAGCACATTAGATTGGCAAACCCTTTTCAATTGTGATGAAGGTATCGAAACCTCTGTAGAAATCTTTTACAAATTATTAAATGAAATTATAAATGAGCATGTCCCCCTAAAGAAAGTAAGGCGACATGGCTATTCAAAATATCCTATTTGGTTTAACCAACAAATAAAAAACTTGAAAAATCGCAAACAAAAAGCCCATAAAAGGTACAAGAATAATGGCAGTAACGCAAATCTGGCCCTTTACTTAGATATTTGTAACCAACTAAATGTAGCCATTGATACAGCATACGAGCAATATAATTCCAAAACCGAAAGTGAATTAAAACGTCATCCAAAAAATTTCTTTAATTATGTAAAAACTAAATTGAAATCGAACAACTATCCGACAGAAATGTATCTCAACGAAACGGTTGCTGATAACCCAGATGAAATTTGCAATCTATTTTCAACTTTTTTTCAAGGAACTTATACTGCTTTTTCGGAAGCAGATCGGGATTACAGATATTTCGATTTCCTCCCAGAATTTACTACTGATATCACTATCAAAAAAATCGAAGCACATGTTATTTTAGAAGGTTTAACTAAGTTGGATGCCTCCAAGGGTTGCGGACGCGACGGTATTCCTCCCGTGTTTTTGAAAAAGTTAGCATTAGAACTTACAGCTCCATTGTATTGGCTTTTTAACATGTCACTAGAATCCGGCAACTTCCCTAAGGCATGGAAAGCCTCATACCTCATTCCAATTTTTAAAAGCGGTAAAAAATCTGATATAAGTAACTATCGAGGTATTGCTATTATTTCTTGTATTCCCAAACTCTTTGAAGCAATCATTAATGAATCGTTGTTCAATCAAGTCAAAAATAGAATATCTAATATGCAACATGGGTTTTTTAAGGGCCGCTCAACTAATACAAATCTAATTGAATTCGTTAGTTATTCGCTGAATGCAATGGACAAAGGGAGCTATGTAGAAGCATTATATACTGATTTCAGCAAAGCATTTGATCGCGTTGATATACCCATGCTATTATTTAAATTACAAAAAATAGGAGTCCAATCAGATCTGCTTAAATGGATCGAATCCTATCTGACTAATCGTCAGCAAATAGTCAAATTTGAAGGTAAAAAGTCAAACCCTCTAGAAGTAACCTCTGGAGTTCCCCAAGGTTCACATTTAGGCCCTCTTTTGTTTATTTTATTTGTGAACGATATCTCTTTCTTGCTGAGAAATGTTAGGGTATTAGTATATGCCGATGATATGAAGCTCTTTTTAGAAATAACAAACGAGGAGGACGTCAGAGTATTCCAGCTCGAAATACAGGTTTTCTATATTTGGTGTAACAAAAGTCTTCTTCAACTTAACACTCATAAATGTAGATCAATAGCCTTCAGTAGAAAAAGAAACATGCCAAACATTACAATTTCTCTAGGAAATAATTTGGTTGAAAAGTGTGAAAAAATAAGAGATTTAGGAGTTATACTAGACTCAAAACTAACATTTATTGAACATTATAACACAATTATCAACAGAGCTAACAGTATGCTAGGATTTATAAAAAGATTTAGCTACGACTTCCGTGACCCATACACAATAAAAACACTATATCTTGCATATGTGAGGTCAATATTAGAATACTGTAGCATAGTCTGGTCACCATTTTCATTAATACACCAAGAACGAATAGAATCAGTACAAAAACAATTCGTGCTGTTTGCTTTGCGTAAACTAAATTGGACAAGCTTTCCTCTTCCCTCTTATGAAGCCCGCTGCTTGCTTATAAATATACAGACACTAAAACAGCGACGTGAGTTCGCCAAAGTGTCATTTGTAAACGATATTGTTTCACACCGTATAGATTCTATGGAAATTTTATCCAAACTCAGCTTTTATGTACCGAACCGTCAATTGCGGAACCGAAATATATTTAGCATAAGTCACTGTCGCACAAACTATGCCAAATTCGGGCCTTTAAATCAGATGATGATCGCCTATAACCAACATTGCGAAAATATTGACTTTACTATGTCTAAATTAAAATTAAAACAATACTTTAATTCTACGCGTTAGATGCAAAAAATGTAAGCAATATTATGTAATTTAAAAGTTGCACTGTTCAGTTTTCTTTGTAGACTGTGTTGTAGTGATAGAACTAATATAATGTAATAACTAATGTAAAAGGTCTACTATGATTTGACGACTAAATAAATAAATAAATAAATTATGAATGTTTAAAATAAGCTAATAAAATCTAAACATTTTTTGAAGATTTTCTTGAAAAACCAAAGACCTCAAAATTTTTAAATTTTACTTTCGTTCTAATGCTATGCGCGACAAAATTTTACAGGATTGTCGAACCTTTCGGTCTAAACTTGTACGATGATTTGAAAATTTTGCTTCAATTAATCAATATAGCCAAACGAAAGTATGAAAATTTCGCGACAATTCACGTTTTGTAGTACAAAAGAAGATTTAGGACTAAGTGCATACAAGCGGTCAGCTTAAATATAATGCCAGCTTAAATACTTAAAACAAAACATTGAATATGGTTTCACGAAGTAAGAAAACATCAGTATTTTTACATTCTGTTTGCAAATATTAATAGATAAAAGTTTTACTTTTGAAGTACAGAATAAAAATTCACCTTAGTTACAAAGGGTTTAAAACTCGAAAATGTTAACCGATACCTCTTTGTTTACTACTGTTTAATATGTATCATTTATAATACATTAATAATTATTTCTATTTAGTTTTCATTAGCTGTGATTATTTATTAAATCTATTGTTATGAAAAATAACGGATTTTAATAAGTGAAATAAATGTTTTATCGAACTTAAACGTATTTCATACGTTTTTTATTAAATGACTTGTGGTATATAATGTAGAAGTACTTAATCACTTTCGTTCGGAAAAGTTAATTCATTAGGGTTTGGGTAAGTAACTTTAAAATAGTCTGAAAACGTTCGCGCGTATTTTCTGTTCTTTGCAATTAAGTTCAATCTGATTTTACACTTTTTCAGCATGTTACCAAAAATCTTTAAGTAACTATGTGCCCGTATCAAACTACAGTGGAAACTGTCTGGTTCAAGAGTTTTATTTAATCCCTGCTATGATGCGACTCTGTATGAAACTTTGGAAAGGCGGCAAAATTAATCAAAACGAAAATTTAACAGCAAAACACACGTGTGTGAATGAGCACTTGGACAAATAGTAAATGCATCTGCCCAGAAAAGTTAAGAAAAAAAAAACTTTTTAGAGCATTGCTTGAGAGCTAATATTTGCTTAATTTTTTAGAATATTTAACCAAAAATGACTAATCAAGCAATTTTGAATATTTTACCAATGTACAAACTACACAAAACCGGGTATAGAGAAATCAAGATGGAATGGTATAAAATTAAAACACTTTTCATAATATTTGGCTTTTATGTTTTACAGCCAACTTTAAATTAGTTTGATTTGGTCCCACATTCATCTATTCTTTAAATCAATTTGGTGTCACTGGTTTTTCTATGTTGTATTTATTTTATTCCAAGTGCCAGTTTAATGTCTTTTAGGTACCTACTCTGAATTTTATTTGTCATTCAATTTTGTCTTAACATGGCTTCATTTTTGTATCGAAAATATCCCAGAACGATTAAATATTTGTTGTTACAAATTCAAAACACAACGCATCATATTAAAGAAGATAGCACTTACCTCAACATAGGGACATAGTTCGCCTACCTTTGCATCGCGGGATATGTTCCGTTTGGGATCCTTCAAAATCAAATCGCACTTACCCATCACTTCATCGAACTCTTCTTCGGTAATCTTATCACCAAGTGGCAAATTAGACAAATAAATAATCTTTGTAGTATTCCGGCTTCAATTTTAACCACTTATAACGGTACTTCGATTCTGGATCTATATTAATTGCCTTGCCTATTCACGGTAGGCAACATGTTAACATACTTATCACACTTTTTCACAATTTTTCCAACATCATCACCGGATTCCAGTATAATAACGAATTCTTCTTAAATCTTATCACGAGTATCACTATTTTGCACTCCCGTGGTGACGATTCTGCCTCAATGGCAGGTTAATTTTTTGATAAATTAACGTCACTTTCCATTTCGATCGCGTTATCATTTTTATTTTTCACGACCGGCACCGGCGCAACACTTTGAACGGTTAAACTTACGCGAAAACATTAAAATGTTGGAGAAAAAAATTAAAAATAAACAGATCACCGATTCAATAACGTTGCCAAGTTTTTTACTTTGAAATCTCAGAAAATTTTCCAAAACATATAAACTGCATATGAAGCATCGCAAGACTTGGCAACTCTGCAGTGCTAGAGTGATCATTTTGCTTCGAGTTTTCATTTCTCTTTACTTCGTATCGCACACACGCGCGGTAGCTCGTGCGCCGTCGTGTGTTAGTACGTGTAAACATTCGTTCGAGTTGCGTTTCGTGCTCAAACCAGATGAATTTTCAAGAATTCGAACACGACATTCAAAATTTGAGAGAGAACGTCGGACGGTTCTCGGTCTGGGCATCCAATTGGCTATGGCTGTTCGACTCTCCCGTTTGTCGCCTCACTACGAGTCGGCGTGTTGAGAATAGACGAAGAACAGGACTGAAATTCTGCTAGCACATCGTTCAGGTCCTCTTTAGGTGTTCCTAACCTATTCTCCTCTCCACCTCCTCGTTTCTTTGTTTTTCAGCAGAGAGAGGATGCTCCGTAAGAAATGGTCCACTGCATCAGTGACCGGCTTAATGCAGCAAGGGCAAATTACTGTGGAGGGCGCCTTGGTACCGTTGCGGCAGAGTATTTTTAGAAAGCCCTCCACCATTCATCCCTCGGCACGAGTTGCGTCACACCTTGGATTTGAGGTTTATCCATTCAACACTTTACGAAATAGCCATGGATAACAGCTATTAAAACCAATCTCCTTTTAGGAGCTTTGGACCCTCTGCTATGGTTTTCAGTACCGCCATCCGGGGTGAGATTGTGCCACGGGGGTGAGATTGTGCCAAAAACCAAAAATGTTTATTTGTGAAAATTTATTATATCTATAGAAACTGGTGACCTAAATTCAAAATGATGATGAACATTACATATTTATTCATAACTAAGAATGGAATACAAATAATATTAGCAAACTATTTAGCCTAAACAGGGTTTCAAAGTTCGCGATCAAAAATACGCGGAAATAACGCATAAACCAACTCAAATAAGCAATCGCATCAACTTGCTATCTTGAAGGTATATAAAATAGTCATTTACAATGTATTGAAAGGTTATTATGCGTTGGCAAAGGTTTCGATAACGAAAATAATATTTTTCGAAACTTTGTACTTTTCGAGCTTCACGGGGGTGAGATTGTGCCAAGCCATAATGATCGATCCAATTTGTGGATTTCACATACACATCAAAAATGCGTCAGTATACACCAGCACACTCACATTCTTCACAATTGAGCACAATATTTTGTCAGATTAGATTGCATCATCCATTTTGGAGCAAACAGCATCATAGGTCTGCTAAATAATTTAAACTAATTTTTACTTTTTCTCTGGAAAATTCAGATACTTTGAATAAACACTCTAATATAAGACGAATATATTATACCATGTATAAACTGCCAGTTTTAAGGAGGGTGGAGGGGGGTGGGATAGGCCACATGTTCTGCGGCCGCGGGTTCTCGAACGAAGTAATGATTACTTTTGTTAAATGATCAAATAGGTATGCCCCCTTAGAACACACCCCTTCATATATCTCCCCATTGTTAACCCTAGAAACGCTACTGGCTATATAAAGGCTGTTCATTGACTACGAACTCAGTTTTAGTAATTTCAGACCTCCCCGGGTTATTTTCGTTCAGACTTTTTGTATGATGCGTTGTTTTTGGCCGACCTCCTGCCCCTAATAGTCCACTTAGTTCATTGATAGCCTCATGTGAACTACTTTATACTGATATTTATGTGTATTGTTTATAAACATGCTAATGTTCACTGTTTAGGTTTTTAGCCTAACTTTATGTTTTCGGCACAATGTCACCCCCTAGAAGGGGTGAGATTGTGCCAAAGTTCATTCGCTTCCAGTAAAATTAGGTTTCATTGTAACTAAACCATCTCTACAGTAGTTGTTAATTGAACAATTTAGTATATATTGACAGGTTTGAAATCAACTTAGTTCCTAAATTGTGTCTATACTGAGCTAAAAAACAAAAATATATGCTTTTTGGGCACAATCTCGCCCCGGATGACGGTAGTCATAACTCCACGGAGATCCGTCATTTGCAGGCGGATTCCTGCAGCCTCTTCCTACCTTACATTTGGCGCATTGCTTTGTAACCCTATCCCCTTAGTCTGGCGTAGATTGCCTTCGCCGTCCCAAGGTTTCTAGTAATGATGTCGAGGTCGTTTGCGAAGGCTAGGAGTTGGACGTTATTTGCTATATTAACTGATAAACTAAAAACTGTTGAATCAATTCTTCAGCTAAATTCTCAGTGCACGTTCCTGAAAATTCCATTCTAACCATTTTAATCTGGAAGGAAATGTTTATGAAAAAAGATAATACGTGTTCAACCTATATACCATCAAATTTCCCATCTCTTAGATGCGCTTACTTTTGCTGAGTATTTCCTGAATAATTGTTGATTGTTGAAAATGATGCTCATCGTGAACGTTAATTTTTAACCGTTGAATAGTGCAAAGAGTAAATTTATTTTCGGAAGTTACACCAGCTAGGTTTCTTATTGGTAGTAAATTTTAGTTTTATCTGCTGAAATGAAGGTTTTAAGATAGAATAACAGTAAATTTTATGACCGTGGCAATTCTGATGTTATTTTATACCGCAGCATCTCATTTTCAGTGAGTCGAGATCCCAGATCAAAATGAGAGGTTTTACGATTCAGATTATTTATATTCGATAACGTATTCGTTATGCTAAGTATATTGTAGGTATTGGCTTTCGCGACAGGTTTTTGCCCTTTACGTCTAAGTTTCTCGTTCATTCTTCACAACCAGTTTTGTTCGGAATATATTCCTCTGAAAGCAGAAAGTATATCTAAACTTGGTTCCAAGGACAAGAACACTTACATGAAAATGTAATTTCTTTTTAAGCTGCATTCACCGAAATGGGTAAATTTCACATGGTTCGTCTCAAACGACACATGTTCGAAATCCAATTGAAATTTGAACAGACTTCCTTGTTCATGAATACTAAATTCGATGTCTTGAATATATCATGCATTAAATTGAATTGGATTAATTTTAAGAAGCTTATTTATGAAGATGAGGATGATTATAACGGTCCCGCCATATACCACAAAGGTTTGAGTAAGATAATTTATCTGTAAGGCTGTTTATATTATAACAATTTAAACCAGTTATGCAAAAGAAAACAAACTGATATCATATGCAGATATAAATTTCCCCTGCATTATTTATGTGCTTCTGACTGATGCGAATTAATGGTAAAAAGGTGTTGATGTTCACCACACTAGTTCGCAAATCAGCAATAAAACTTAGCAGTAACAAACTCATATTACGTCACAAATCACAGCGTCCCAGGGCATGTGCTTCGCTGGTACCCGTGTACCTATGAACCACAGAGGCGCTGGACAAAAGGAGACTGCACAACCCCCCTTATTAATGTAGCGACATGGGTTGGGCTATTTTTAGACACAAATTGTGCCTCTTCCTACACCTACTGTAGAAACCACCGACCGAGAAGTTCAATCTAACTTTGTGTTTACTGGCGGGACGACGACACCATGTAGGTCCTTGCGACTTACAAGGTACTGGGTGTGAACGCTGTTCGTCTGCCAGCGTGTTAGCCGCGGTTCTCAGCGCGAGGTTTCGACTGTGAAAATCGACCTCGTGATTTTAGTCATGACCTTGAAATGCGGTTAGGCATATATCAATTGTAGAACCATCGTTTCAAAAAAATAATAATATATGCCTCACCGAATTTCAAGGTCATGACTAAAATCGCGAGGTTTGGTCGATTTTCACAAGAACGGAGCGCTGAGAACCGCGGCTAACACGCTGGCAGACGAACAGCGTTCACGCCCAGTACCTTGTAAGTCGCAAGGACCTGCATAGTGTCGTCGTCCCGCCAGTAAACACAAAGTTAGATTAAACTTCTCGGTCGCTGGTTTCTACAGTAGGTGGAGGAAGAGGTACAATTTGTGTCTAAAAATAGCCCAACCCATGTCGCTACATTAATAAGGGGGGTTGTGCAGTCTCCTTTTGTCCAGCTCCTCTGTGGTTCATAGGTAAACGGGTACCAGCGGGCCACATGTCCTGGCGGGTGCTGTGGGTTCGAATCCGGTTATAATCTCACATTATAGCTTGGTTCGACCCGTGCACCTTCCAGCATTGGACAAAAGATAAGAGTCACAACGACAACTTGTTAAGCGTAGCTACCTAATACCCCCTAAATTTTCTTTCGTTTTTGTCTTTTTTCGTAGATTTTTGCGTGGAAAATAATAACGTATATATTAAAAGCAAGAATAGACTTGGTCTTCACGTTTGAACTTTTAGTAAAAATGCCTAAAATCCATTTTTTTGCTCGATTACAAAATTCTGTTTGTTTTTTTCGACTCCCCCCCCCCCCCCCTTCAGTGGCCCAACACCGGAGGGACAAAAACTTTTTAAAACATTTGTAATGGCCTAATGAAAGTTGTTGGAATTAGAGGGTTGAAACTACCAAGCATAAAGAATCTTTAGAAAATACCTAATTGTATATTTCTAGTATCCAGCATTTGTGCAAACCACAAATTATCACCAAATTGATCAATAAATACTGGAAAAATTACAGGATATTTATTAATACCCACCGCGATGGTCAAATGGACTCGGCCATCACACGACGAACTTCAGTTCCATGTTGAAACGAAATCGATCCCAATTCACATTGCAGCGATGCGAACCTCCACTCTCCGTTGATGAATTGTGGTAATCGATAATTTATTACCGTAATTATTCATCGTGCCTTTAAATGCATGCGCGCACCCGCAGCCGCCCGCGTGTCTGGGTGAAGACAACCCGAAACGGCGGGCGGCGCAGCGTGGCGGCGTGACGGTTGTTCGTTGGAGAACGAGACTTTTCGTCTTCATTCAGCGTTAACAGCCGTTAAATCGGCGACTGGCGCTTCGAATGATGCGCTGCTCCGGTTGCGTGCGCGAGATTTAGCTACCCTTTCGACCGACCGATCACCAGCGGAGTGTTATGAATTATGATCTCTCACAGCCCCAGAGTGGTCATCGTTCAAGTTTGCATTGAGAAGGCTTTTTTTGCCATTTTTCGAGAGAATTGCTAACTGCACAGCATCACTCTGTAGGCAGTCTAACAATAGCTAATAAATGAATGGTCGATCTTGGCGAAGGTAATGCGTGAATTTCGGATCACTGCAATTTCCTGCGATACAATGATGGGCAGGTGCAACGTTTTCACGGGTCATTAGTTAAGCGCATTGTGTTTGCTCGCTGATGATACACTGCATTACAGTACTGATGACAATGATGTTGAATGCAGTTGTCACACTGTCTGGTACAGGATTCCTAGCACGTGGGTAGGAACTGTTTAAACGAGTAATGATGACAACAACAGCATTCCGCTGTGCTTTGATGCGTGAACAAATGGGCATGCAGGTGACATTGCATTGACTCCTACCTTTAATCTAGTAATACAGTGATACATAAAATCATTTGCCATTGAAAGTGTATCATTGGATTTGTTTCGATTGGTGTTCGCTTTGGTTTTTAGTACATTTATTTGCCTTTCAATTTTAGAAGTGTAAGGTGATTGTTCCTTTTAAAATAAATGTACATCTTCAGAAGTGAAAGGAAAACCGATTAAAATAATCTTTAAAATCTTCACTTATAGCTAATTGCGAGCTTCCTTTTTCATGACTGGCCTAGAAAAAACGGAACAAATTCATATTTTTATTCAACTCGCTCATTTAATCTGCATATCCTCACAATTCAGATTGAAAGATTGTAATATAATTCAACTCCAATGTATAGAGAAAAGAAGGAAATTATATATGTTTGATACTATTTTTCTGTACTTTCGTAACAATTTGTGCAAACATCAACATCTCTGTGGATCACACCTTTTTGTCGATTCAGTGCACTTTACTTCAATGTCCAATTTTTCTGTACTGTGTACTGACATTTTCAATACAGCCTAATTTATCGTCGTGACAGGGAGATGAAAAAAAAATATTTGCATCTGTTGAAAGCTCTTGGCACCTACTCAGCCGGATGACGACGTTGACATTTGGCATCACGCTAACCATCAGATGTTCCCCGTGCTACAGCTGCAAAAAAAAACACCCAAGTAGGGGAAGCAAGGTTTTGGTCCATCATCGGGGGCAACTCACCACACTTCACCACAAGACAAATTGTTCTTGGTTTCGCGCAGATTATCTCATTTCATTTGCTCACCGAAATTTAAACCCTCTCGTGCCGTCCCCTGGTACACATCAAATCCACGAGTCCGAGTCCACGCAGCTAAATGCTGAACACACAATTCGCATCAATCAATTACCTACCTACCTAGATACCGAATCCCTCCTCCAATTGCAGATAGGAACTGTTTGAATGATCATAACTAGACCTATAGGCTTAGAGTGAAACACGTTGCCACTTCTGAACCCAGCCAGTAGACAAGCGCACAAGTGACGGCATGAATGGCCAGACGTCAAGCAACCGACATCAAATTGCACAAGATTTTTCCTGACTTTAGCCATTCAGTAACCTAACACATCGGCTAAGCGGCGTTGAGCGGTGCTGGAATTGTATGCTACGTGTGATTTTTCTTTCGCAGTTGGCCTGCCTGTCTGCCTGCCTGCCTGCCTGCCTGCCTGCTTGCCTGCAGCACATAATTAACGATAAATTATGCACAACTAGACAAACGATTAATTCTGCCGATTTTGGAATGCTAGTTTTCTACGCGTTAGTGTACTTACTGTGCGGGCGATTCGCATATCAATACATTTGCTGATTGAATTCCGGCGAAGATCATTTATGAAATGCGCCTAATGATTGGTTTTGCAATTATGCGGATGGTTGAGTAAATTGATTATTATTCGAGAAACTATCGTTAGTGGTTAGTATTTAATAGAATATCAATTATATCCTATCTATTTTGAAAGTTTCGAAGTATGATTAAAACGCTGAATACCTTTGAAAAGTGATTAAAATACTGAGCTGAACGAAAGACAGCAGGAAAATGAAAAAATCACACGTGAAATGCTGCTTACCAGGTATAAATGCAAATTATATCACCATCTGATAATAATAAACAATAAAGAGTGGATTTATTACAAGAATCCTAAGTGCCAAAGATCTTGGGAATGTTCAGGTGACCATCGGCGGTTGCACGGCCAAAATGCTATAGGCGAAAGACAAAGCTTTGAATCTAGTCGGATCAGAAAGGTTTGCAAACCTGGCGAAAACGCCAATACCAAACGCTACCGATAATAACTCATAAATTGGAATCGAGCCTTAGCTAAACATGAGCGCAATACCAAAATAGGCAACACAAAGTGATGTTGTTGTACGACAATACTACCCGGGTAAGAGTTTTATATCCCAACTGGAAGGCGAACGATGGCAGACATTTTCAAGCATATGAAAGTGCCGAAGTTCACTTAGAAATATTTTGCTTGACAGAATATCTGCACTTGCGGCTTGAAATTGCACCAAGGAACTAGGAAGTTTACGTGAACGATTGTCTGGAAAAATATTTGCAACCTTTTTTTAAAAGTCCACTTCGCTATGTACTGTTTTCGGATAGAGTGCGACCAAGAACGTGCAGGTGAAGCCCAAGGCCTCCCAACAGCGTTCTTTGGTAAGCAAATCGGACAAAGTGACTGTACAGAATCTGATGCCAGGGGATAAACGAAAAGACCGGTAATTCGGACTCGGTCAACCGTATTCCGCTTGCTGGCTTTACAGCTGACAAGGAAATTTATTGTGGTTGTTCATATTACCACGTTAAAAGTGGTTGGCTGCACCACGTCTCTTATAAACTTGTGACGTAACAATACAAAATGGCGCACCAATCAAAATTTATCTTAACGCGGTTGCTTGTCAAACCGCAATAAATTTTTTAGTTTTATAAAGCTATTAAAACGGTAACACCCTGACCAAACAGTTTTTGTGCTGCTATTATGAAGAATGCCGAAGTTCAACACCAAAATCATTTTTCATGTGAGGCCATATTGTCATATGCTAATATTTTATTTTAGCTCGCAAAACTGATATTGACTAACTAAATATGTTTATTTTAATAAAAAACCAGTTTTCAAAAATTGCAAAATTTCAGTGGCGCGTTGATTTTATCAACTTATCATATCAATATTCACGATAAAATATAATGCGCACATGCTGCAAACGAACTAACACTGTTAAAATTCATTATTTATTCTATGGGATATTTTATTATGGTCGCTATAAACCAAATCGTTCAAAATAATTTGACAGTAAAACTTTAACGTTTCTGCTCACGGATGTATTTTCAAGTTGGCAAAGCTGGCGAACTGATATTTAGCTTTTACCAGAGCGAAAAGCGGAAAGCTTTATTTAATTATGGCGGTGGCTGTCAAGCAGCGAAAGCTTAATCGGTTGCTGCTTTCAGCAGAGCGTGATACGACTACTTGAGTTTATAACCTGATTCTTGTAGAGTTTATGAAAACATTCTGAGGAGTGAGCCACTTGGCCGGAAAGCAATTTTATAGCGGTCATCAGAAAGTTTTGGTGGAGCTCATAGTTTTATTAGCGGTTTCATAAAACTGGTCATGAAAATCACGACCTATACGAACGTAATTAAACTTGGAATTGTTACTTGGGTTACACCTCTAGTTAGTGGTAAATTTACCACCATCATGCATCACCAATCGTAGTAACCCTGTTGACAACAGAAATAATTTCAGAGTGTTATCAGTTGTCAGCAGCACCCATGGCGAAAACAGTCAGTGCACTACGCTCGTTCCTTTGTTCGTACCACCAGCTCCATCCCGGAGCGAAGAAGTTGCACATCGTGAGGCTCTTCGCTTTGGCCAGATATAGCCGATCCTGCATTATCAACATCATTTTACTTTTAGAGAAAGATGAGAGCGATGGCTTTTACCTGTAGCCAGGACAGGTTCTCGTCTACAGCCCGACTGTCGTCCGGGTCTGCCTCTTCTACGCTGCCCTTGCGGATTTCATTCGAGTGCTGCTCTCCAAATCTGGTTCGCTACTTTCCTCAAGATGTGACCGATCCACTTCCACCCCCATGATCGGTCAGTACGGAATCCAGCTTGGTGCCGCCGGAGAGTAGCGTTGATTTTCTCCTGGATCCGGTTGAGGATTACCTTACAGAGTACTTTGAGAGTAATACAGAGTAACGTTCAGGCAATCAGGCAATTTCAGGGACTTTGCTCTGCATCCAGTCTACCGTAAAAGTTGCGGATTCCCATATATTGCTGAAAATCGGATGCATCATTTGGGCTGACAGAGATGGGTCGGTTGAGGTTCAGTTGAGGATCTCGACTGAAGCATTTAAGCATCTCGGACGGTGCTGCACTACCGTAAAATGCAGCAGAAGTTGAAGATGAAGACCCAAACCAAGATGGTTTTATCGTTCGGCCCCTTGGACCGGCAGCTCGGAGCAACCGTTCAAACAGCAGAAGCGTTACACGAGGCCGACCGTATCTGAGCAGCAGGCAATCACCCAGAAGCAGTCATGATGGATGACGAGATCTATTTGACGCTGAATGGCAATGACTGGCAGGAGATCTGCCATACCATATATGCCATAGGACATACTTTACGTCCTTCATCAAGGAGGTAAGAGATGACTTCAAATAAATATATCTCCCACACCAGATTTCCGTAGGAGCTCCTTCTATGGCTATGATGAGCGAGAAGCGGAAGAGGAATTCCCAAGAGAAAGAGGAAATGGAGAAGGTAATCCAAACCAAGGAAAAAACTGAAGAACATTCCGATGTCCATCTTTTCATTGGCCATGGCTAACGTTCTGGCCATCTTGCGTAAGGCCGCCTAGCAGGGCGTCGAAGCATTTTTGTAGAAGGCCTGAAGGGTTAACCTGAATACTGCGTCAACGCATCCGTCAGCGTCAATGTGACAGTAAACCAATGAGAAAACTGTCAGAATTAAGGCCCAGCCACAATGCATACGGATTTTACTAAGTTGCGGCAATTTGACAGAAAATCCATGGAAAAACTGTCAAATATTCGCAACGTAGTAAAATCCGTATGCATTGTGTCTGAGCCTTAACGCTGACGGACGCATTGACGCAGCATTCTGTTTAGCCGTTACTAAACGTAGAATTTAAAACAAAATTGTTCCAGTTCCATTGAATTATCTTTTGCATCTTTTTTGCTTTTATCGTTATCCGAATATAGTCTATTTTTATTGCATACGTTATTTTAAAGTATTTGTTTTCTGTACTTACATCTCTCTTTATCTCTTCTTCTTACAGGTGAGTGCATTACTTATGTAAGAAAAGTATTGGTTGTTTCATCTGGTAAGTCTAATCAAAAACTAATTAAAAAAATCGGAATTGTTATCAGTCTCTAAACGGAATTGTATGTTTACAATCTGCTGTAAAGTGAGTCTTTATTTTAAAAAACATCTTGAGGCGTAACCTCTGGAACAACAGTTGAAATGTCTAAGCTTGTACTTCATATCTGAATATAAAAAAAATGCGTAAGGTAGAACATAGTTTTTCTGATTTATCTCTGGAATTCTCCTCCACCATTAAAAAATTTGCGGGAAATGGATATTTTTGTCAGATTATAGGATGAGAAACCATTTGTATTAGGGGTCGTCTATTTCAATCAACAGTATTTTCAGAAACTTTTGATAAGGTCATAATCCTGAATCACTTAACCGTAGCTGTAGTTCATACAACCAGCGCTCGAAAAAATTGACTGGTAGTATTCTTTTATCTGTCAGCCCATTAACATGACTACTGAACTACTGACAGTGTTTTTCTTGCTCAGTTTTCTACCCTTCAAAATAAATTCATTCATTAATTGCAGTGAATGATTGCTCGACTAACCTGTCAGTCAATGTTTTTGCTCTTGACTGATACTTAGGATCTCATAGTTTAGTTTTTTAAAACTGACTGCTTTTTAAAATCTACCAAAACCTGGCTGAAGGAAATTCATTAAAACGTAAGCAATGTTTACGTCTATTGTAATTTCATTTACTGTTGTCGGCAATTCCAAATGAATGAATGATTCACATTTGATTTCATTCATCATTGTCGAGGATGAATGAATGTAGAGAACAAGATGAACATGAACGCAACTGATTCGCTCGAATCGTTGGTATCAGCTTGGCAATACTGAGCTCATTTCATCTGTACTAGAAACAGCAAAGAATGAGCAGTATATTGCATCAATTAAGGCATATTGCATAAATTGAATATGAGATTTCTAAGTACTGCATACAACACAATGTACTGTGCTTTCAACAAGAAAAAATTGTCAAAAATTGTTGTCAAAAAATTTACAATTTTTCAGCTGTTAAAAAGATGCAATCCATCACATTGTTGAGCACTAATTACAGCATTTATAAAAGTCAAGCACTCAATTTTCACATACAATATTATTCAGTACACTGTTTTCTATAATCTAAAGTTTTCTTATTATCCAAAAGTCTTATTATTTTACAATAAAATTGAAAATAAAGTCTGCGCAATCGAAACCATTTCGGTTCGGTTTCAAAATCGACCGGTGTGTTTTCTGGACAAACTCCAAAACCGTATGCAGTTGGATCAACTCTGATCAGCACAACTTCAAAAAGTTCGTTACATTCAGAATCGGAGAAATTCTAGAGCGACGGATTGGTGGTGGATCTCAAAGAAGCTCAACATAGCCGACATCTTAACCAAATGGAGTTGAAATCTGATTATGCAGAACAACAGTGAGAGTGGTTTCTGAAATTAATAAAAAGAAAAGACTTTTTCCAAATTAAATTCTACTCTTAATATTTATCCGCAACAGATACGTATTTCGCCTACGACTTGTAGGCTTCATCAGTGTCTATTTTCGAACTAAGTTCATTAGTGTTTCACCGGCCCATCATTCCTGTACCAGTCCGAAGATCAATGGCCGTCAGATACGCAGATCGTTCACACTATCGAGGAAGCAAGAGGGCTGGTGCTTTTTCACAAAGTGGCCACCGACGAAAGTTATTCCCGATGAAGTTGCTGAGGTATTAGATGACGGGCGAAGCCCATATATCTTGACAATAAATAAATAAATTTGAGGGCAACAGTATATGCATTGCGTTTTATAAGCCACTGCATGCGTAAAAAGTATAGTGCGCCGACCATTAAGACGAAGGCGCCAGAAAAGCAACGGTTGATGATCAAAGCTTAGTACTTTTCGGTCCAAAACCTCTTAGCCAGAAAGAATTGCAGAAGGTCGCCGCCATTCTGTGGAAAAAAGCGTAGTTCGACGGTTTTGCAGACGAAATAAGTGTGTTGACGACGAATCTGGCAATGATGCCAGGACAGGAACCCGAACGGATAGCGAAATCTCGCAGCATCTACAAACTAACACCGGTTCTATATTAGGACGAAATTCTACGGATGAGCGATCGAATGGAGGCGTCGACACACATGCCATTCTATAGGAGATTTTCCGTCATACTACCACGATAGCATGGACGAGTCCGCTTCCGATTCAACGAGTGACGTCTTACTTTTGATCATTTAGCGCGGCGGGCACTCATCGAGGTGGTCGTCTGCCGGAAGAAGATTCGCAGGTTCTGCCAGGTGCATGAAGCATCGACAGAGATCTTTTCGGACAATGCAACAATTCACTAAGAATGTGCAAAATCTCTAGACAGCGCATCAACAGAATGGCATTTCAATCCGTCTGCTACGCCGCACATGGGCGAAATATGGGAGCAGGCAGTGCGGTCGGTGAAGAAAAGTATGAAACGTTGGACGATGGACTTCAGTAAGTGTTTTTGAATACACCATTGAAGCTCAAAGGTTAACTGTCACAGTAACAATTTACGTTCACAAGGATTCAAACTCTCATTTGATTTATTTTTACAAATGCATTGTGTGGTAAAAATATCCTAAAAATATGTTAGTTGTTATTCTAATTAGGGAACACCGTTTCACGTTTTCGCGTGGATGCCTCACTCTTGAATTAAGAGTAGTGTTAGGATAAGCTTTGTACATTTTTTGAAAAATTTAGCTTTTTTCTTTTAATTTAGAAGTTCTATGACTGTAAATAGACAGCTCAAATTATTTATTTTTAAATCACCGATCGGTGTTTCCTCGGTACTTGACCCAAATACATAGATATAACACCCACTTGAACTACCGTGCGACACTCTTGAGCTCTCAACTGCCTATCAATTGAGCACATCAGGCAAACAAAAAAGAAACAGCTCACCAGCATCATAATGTACTCATTGAACTTTTTTTTCGTGTATCCATATACAAGTACTTTTTGTCCCGAAATTGAATGACTACTTAGAATTACACTCACAGGTACGACACTTCGGAGCAGGTAGGTATTTATGTCCGCTCATAAACCATAAATAAAAACTGGTTCAGTGGAAACGCAAACCGCAAACAGATCAGCTCACCCGAAAGCACACTCTTGTTGCGACATCACGACGCTGCTGTTGTTGGTATAGTAAAAGATACCACAACTTTTGTCGAGTACCTACATAGCTCGAAAGGCCGGGTGCTTCATGTGGGCGAACAACCAATCTGTTGGGTTCAGTCCGACATACCTAGCTAGTGTGCAGGTATATTCGTAGCTGCACGAATATCGTTTAATGCGATATTCAGTCCGCGCATGAACTAGAGTAGAACATGCTGCCAGGATATAATAATTGCAATGTTCACCGAGATAGCGTCTAATATATTTGGCAATACCCAAGCGATCAATACAATTCAACTTCTCTGCTTTCGATTGTTTCAATGAAACATAAATCAATAATAATTATTCAATCTCATTAGGTTGGTGCTGTGGGAAAGTGTGGAATATGAGAGATAAAGTTTGGGATATTTCGCCAGATTTGTAAACTCGTGACTTGACTGGTGTGGTGCAACTGTGTGCAGATTGGTTTCCCTTTATTTGGTTCAACTGGGTCGAGCGCTCTAGGCACTAAAATTGTCATACGAACAAAAAATTTACTGCAAATCGAAACCAGTGAAAATCGATTCATTTTGAAAGGTTTTTGCACCATTTCTAGTCATTTTGAAATAGGTAATGTGTTGGCACTACTTTGTAGTTTATGGTAGAACAGACTGTATTAGTTTGGCTATATTGCAACTATAAACATCTCAACTGACACCTAAACCAAATTGAACGAGCGTGAAAGTCAATTTTTGCAATCTAGCATCTGGTGTCGAAACGAATTACACCTGTGGCTGTGGTATGCGAAAAAGTTTAATTTTTCTTTCATCTTATAGTCATGGATGACTAAACAGGATTACCACGATTTGATTGCCAAAGGTTCGTCTCAAACGATTCGACAACGGCCAAATGGGCAACGCCCGGGCCGCCTCGTTTTGGCAAACCGATTGGATTGGCACTGACCGACGCCGCACGCGTCGCCACCGGTCCACGGAGCGCCGTCGGGCACGATAGACGGACTGGCCAAAAGTGCAGGTCACGGTTTATGCTTTCAACATCGGCGCACGTTAATCTAATTATATGATTTTTTTGCCGCTTTTCAGGTGACCACGCCATGGCTATAATTTGCGGATTGGTTTTTTTTGTTGTCCAGTTAGAGTTACGTTGGAATTTGCCGGGAGAGACAAGTCCAATCAAAATATAATTCGTCAACTAACTACTGACGTTAGATAATGGCGAAAGATTAGGCTTTTTTGTTCAGCATTCAGCTGTTTCAGACTAACATTGGCAGTTAATTGGCGGTAAATAAAATTAACAATCCTAGCAACTTTGAAAATTGAGCATACTTGAGCATTTGTATCGTATGATTGAAGCAAAAAATTCAATTTTCATTAAAAAAGGGTCAACGGTAACAAATTTGGCCGAATTTGTTTCAAAATATATGCAGCGTATGATGGATGGATACAAATATATATAGATCGGCCGAAGGCGTTTGACGTAATAAAAACAACAGTGCTACCAAGACACGGAATATGTGGACGAATCTACGTCACTTTTGGTTTGGTCTAGTGTACCTCATAGAAGCCATCATTGACCATTTCTATTTGTAAGGATGACAAACGAGCTCCTGGAACTTGTTCCTTCCGTTTATGTCGTAATTTACACTGACGATAATGATTTTCCCGGAAAGTGCTTAAGGTGACATTCTCCAACTTTTAATGACTCAATTAGGGAAGAAGTTCTTGACTTAACACTATGCAGCTCAAAAATTTCTGCTAAAATACAGAACTAGCATGTATCAGAGGAAACATCGTTATCTGATCATAGTCAAATTTTATTTGATTATGTTGCAAATGACTTGTTAAAGGAATACTATAGAGATCCTCGAAAGACAAATTGGGAACGTTACAGCTCGGAACTTGAGGTTGAGAGTGGGATAATTTCAGGAGAAATAAGCTGTTATCAGGAGCTTGAATAGGATTCACAAATTCTAATAGACAAAATTAAACAAGCCTACCATTCGAGTTGTCCGGGAAAAAGATGTTCTACAAATAGGGATGTTTCACGGTGGAGCGATTAAGGAAAAGGGTCAGGAAATTATTTAATCACGCCAAAACCGCATCTATTTGGTCCAAATATAAAGAGGCCCTGACTGAATACAATAAAGAGATCAGAAGATCTAAACGTAGGGATTGGAGGTTCAATTGTGAAAAAATTGAAAGTGTCCCGGTTGTTAGTAGGCTTCAGAAGGTTCTCTCAAAATCTCATTCAAAGGATCAAGATTACGCAAAAATAGTGATGGTTCTTTTACTTCAAATACAAATGAAACGCTAGATGTGCTGATGAAAACTCATTTTTCCGATTCTCTAGCAGTTTCCAATCAAATGTTAAACATTTCAGACCCAAACTCTGAAATAATTGACAAGTGTGCTGAGGCTAGACCAAACGATTCACCGGACAGATCAGAAAGATCCAATATGAAAGTGGCCCAATTTTCACACACCCAAGAGTAGAATGGGTAATTGATTCATTTGCCCCATTCAAATCTCCAGGAGTTTTCAATTGCCAATTGCCAATATTTCTTCAAAAAAGCAAGTCCGTATTAGTTCCTGCTCTAACAAAGCAAGTCTTTTGCTGAAATATATTTCTACAGTATGGCGACAAGCCAAAGTGGTGTTTATACCAAAAGCAAACAAAAAAGACAAATCTTCACCAAAATCATTTAGACCAACTAGCTTATCATCCATATTCCTGAAAGTAATGGTAAAGCTAATTAATGAATATCTTAAAGATGTACCACTCTGTAAAAAACCTCTAAGTAAAAATCAATTCGCGTATCGAAGTGGCATGTCAACAGTTACTGCTCTCTATTCTATCGTAAGTAAAATAGAAAAAACTTTTGAAGCCAAAGAAGTCTTACTAGTAGCATTTCTGGATATAGAAGGAGCATTTGATAATGCTAACTATATCTCAATAGAAAATGCAATGAAACGACATGGTTTTGCAAACTGCTTGGTTAAGTGGACTGTTAAAATGCTGTCGAAACGAGAGATACTTTCCAATCTTGGGGAATCTTCATTAAAAGTTATAGCTGTTAAAGGTTGACCACAAGGGGGAGTTTTATCTCCACTACTTTGGTCGTTAGTGGTAGATAACCTTTTGAAAAAACTTGAATTGCTACGCTCTAAGCATTAAGTTTCACCCTTTCATAGTGCAAAAAAGAAGGACTGAATATAAATCCTAGTAAGACCACTATTGTACCATTTACAAAAAGTAAAACCAACTTCATAACTTTGCACTTAGACCAAACTCCTCTACCGTTTTCTACAGAAGCTAAGTGTCTTGGAATTACTCTATCTAATCTAATCTAATCTAATCTCACACTAACGCAGCCAATTCTTGAAGGCATCCTGGAAAATGACGATTACTTGAATCAATCATTTTTCTTGTCAACGGCCAGGCCAACTGCGCAGCATGTACCGCAGAGAGAATTCCAAGGAATCAAGTGGAACCAGAAAAAATATCTAATTCCATTTAACTCCTTGAAATCAAGGGGAAGGAAGAAAGCGTGGACCTCCCGTACCAAACGCTTCCCGTACACATAGATAATGATTTATTTACAATCGTTGGAAGTATCTTTGCTAATAAAGGTTAAGTGATACTCCGGACCCTCAGGGATGAACTAATGGTATTTAGACCAGAAGCCAGGCTGCAATTGGCCAAGGATATAGCGCCTTATTTCGCTCTCTGAAAATAGATTAGTTTGCCAAAAATATTAGTTTAAATCATATAATACTTGAAAATAAAGTCGTGTGGTTTAAAGGTTGCCTAAAACTACATTTGTAAGGTTAGGAACTGAAAACCGCACGACCTCGCACCTCCTAGCTTGGCTACTCAATTATACAAATTGAAGTATTTCCAGGTATGGCCACGTGGAGGCGCTAGGTAGGGGCTTGGGATGGCTAGAGCTATGTTGGGCGCTTCTTCCTAGTTGCCTTCCCCATTTCATACCCTAAGTGTCTTGGAATTACTCTATATAAAAAAACTCAACTGGAATCTATACGTATGAAAATGGTTTTCTGTCTGTCTGTCTGTCTGTCTGTCTGTCTGTCTGTCGGGATGTTCCTTATAGAATCGAAAACTACTGAACCGATCGGCGTGAAAATTAATTTGCATACAGGGGTTTTTGGGGCCAGGGAAGGTTCTTATAATAGTTAGAGACCCCTCCCATCACTAAGAGGGGGGATACCATACAAATCAAACGCAAATTTCTGCATAATTAGAGAACTAATCAAGCAAATGAAACCAAATTTGGCATGTGGGTGTTGTTGGAAGCAAGATTTTTTTCTGTGGTGAATTGAGACCCCTCCCGTCTTTAGGAGGGGAATTATGACCCCTTCCCCCTTTAAGAGGGGGGACTCCCAAACAAATGAAAACCAAATTTCCTCATAACTCGAGAACTAATCAAGCAAATGGAACTAAATGTGGCATGTGGGGGTTTTCGGAGGCAAGAATTTTTTCAATGATGAATAAGGACCCCTTCCCTGTTTAATAGGGGGGGGGGGGGCTCCCATACAAATGAAATACAAATTTCCTCATAAGTCAAGAGCTAATCAAGCAAATGCAACCAAATTTGGTATGTGGGGGATTTTAGAGGCATGTATTTATTGTACACTCTTAAATGATTCTACCTGTAAATTGGTCGGATTTAGTTAAAGCTAGGTTGAAACTACTCAAAATGCCCTTAAAGTGTACAAACTCAGATTTTGAGTAGTTTTTTAACCAAAAAATTGGTAGTAGGAACTTACAAGTGCGTTATTTGTCATAGAGAATAATTCAATTATCGGTAGCAAGTAGCCAAAATTGGTTGAAATTTTTACCCAAAGTTTGAGTTTGTACACTTTAAGGGCATTTTGAGTAGTTTCAACCTAGCTTTAACTAAATCTGACCTATTTACAGGTAGAATCATTTAAGAGTGTATGATGGTTTGAGACCCCTCACCCCTGTGCGGTAGTGGGATAAGGACTCTCATACAATAAAAACAGATATTTTTGCGTAACTCAAAAACTAATCGAACTCACGAAATTTTAGACTCTTCCATGAAACATTAGTCAATAAGGCTACTACAAATATTTTATCAAGTTTTTGTCCTTCCAGTGTTGGGCAACTGAACGGAAAAAGAATTTTTTAATCGAGCAAAACTAACGCATTTTTGCCTAAAGTTTAAACGTGAAAACCAACTCTGTTCTTGCTTTTCATATATATGTTATTGTTTTCCATGCAAAAACTTAGGAAAAGAAACAAAAAATGGCGATTTTTGCAAATTCAATTGTTTGAGTTTCCATTTCTGTCTGGTGTTAGACGCGTTAACATGAGCGTATGGGGTCATTTTTCGAATTCTTTAGGCTGTAGAGCCCACAGATAATTGATTTTATTAAAAAAAATTCGACTTACATCCCACAAATTATTTTTTGCCCTTCGATTTTTGAAGCAAATTTCAATTTTGCTCCGTTTTATGACCCGCTTTCTGGCTAAGCAATGGGAGGAGTAGTTTTCTACTTTACTGTGAGGAAAAATTGCAAATTTGTATATTAAACTAGCCATGCTTTCATAGTTACGTAACTGCCAAAATGAATTATCTAAGGTTGAACTCCTCAGGAACTTGCAAAACTCGCGATTGTGGCAAAGATCATTCGAGATTCATGATTTATGTACAACATAGTTTGATTTGTGGCTAACCAAATTTGTCGGGTCAGCTAGTACACATAGAACAAGTGACTCGGCTATAGTGAAACCTAGAATCACATATGCAGCATTAGTTTGGTGGCCGAAAACGAAACAAAAAACGATTCAAATTAAACTTGGAAAGCTGCAAAAGCTCGCTACTATCGCTATAACATGAACAATGGGGACTACTCCGTCTAAAGCCCTAGATGCTCTATTAAATCTGCTGCCATATGGCCAAAGATTTACACGGGAAAAGCAAAGAAAACTGTTTTATTCATACGGCCTATTATCTCAGGTCATTCAAATTGCCGTTCAAAAAGCAATGAGACTCAGACGACCTAAGGATCTTTTCAATAGTGATCTAAAAAGCCGCCTAAGTATGTTGAAGGAATTTGAAATTGATCCTCTTATTTTTCGAACTGAAGATCTAATGGAGAAAAAATACAATTTTGACCATTTATTTAGCATCCATGAAACAGATCGTAGTGAATGGGAACGAGGGGGCACCTACGTCAGAGATGGTTCAATACCTTTGACTTGAACAGAAAATATAGGTATGCAAATACACTAATGTTTCGATTTTGCCAGCCCCATGTTGAATTTTGGGCTGACAAAATGAGAAAACTGACAAAATCGGGATATATTTTTTCGAATTATTTTTTCAAAATTCAAGACTTAAGACCTTGCAATATCGAAGACTTCTACTAAAAACTAAATTCTAACCCTCAATTGGTCAAGCGAAAGCTCAAAGAACCAGGCACAGCCCCCTGGTCCAGAACCTTTTTTAGTGCACATTAGCTTTGAGCGGGAAAACTTGGTTTTAGGTTTATGGAAGCTTTGGAAGAGTTTCTTAAAATTAAAAGTTCTAGCGTCCAGCGGAATTCAAATTTTGGTTAATACCCCTAAAAGTGCATTAAAAAATTTATTTTTCTGCAGTTTCAATATAACACATTGATGTGGTTTACAAAGTTTTACAGCATATTATTACAAGAAATTTTGCTAAAAACAGTAACCTTCTATCTCTTCAGCAAAGATAGAAAAATCCTATTTCTCATAAATGAAAAATCGTTAAAATCAGTTTTTCTATTTTAGCTATTTTTGTAGTTGTATGACTTTTTTCTATTTTACAAAGTTGTACAAATAGTAAAAATACATAACATTGCTGAATATAGTATATCTCTATCTTTGCTTGTTTAGTAACTATAGAACTTTTACTATAAAAATACCCGGATTTTTACCCCGAATTACTCGCAAGAAGGCAGCATTTTATTCAAAAACTCTCCCCAGAGAATCAGAATACCACAGAACTGAAGTGGAAGTAGAAATCCAAACACGTACATGATACTTTCCACAGATACTAGCGAACCTGACGGTAGCGACTCACTTTTTTCCACGAAAACACACGAACGCATACGAATGCACATGAAAGCATGTGAATGCTGCTATGCGATTGGCAGTGAACGTTCTGCTTATATTGCTGTTATTGGCTTCTATGCGAAAACCTTCCCAAAGAAAAATAAAAACAAAAAAGACTCTGTTACCAGTTTTGATTCCCGAATCGTTCGTACTTCCACTTCTGTTCTGTGAGAATAGTTTCAAGCAGGCTGAAAAGTTTTATAAATCATATTTAAAAGCACAAAAGTTAAACAAAATTTATAGGCTGACAAAATCGGGTTAAAAAGCTGATAAAATCGGCGGAAGACAAAATCTGAACATTACTGTATATGTATTTTCTCAGACAGTTAAGCAGCTCTGAAAGCTCTAAAATCTGTTGCTTGCACTTCTAAATTAGTCTGGGACTGTGTAAAACTGCTTCAACAACTATCTACACATAACAGGATAAACCTCTTTTGGGTTCCCGGGCACTGTTGTATAGAAGGTAATGAGAGAGCAGACGAACTAGCCGGATCTGTTATGGAATTTATAGGCCCCGAACCTTTCTGTGGGGTATCCAATAGTACATGCAAGATGGAACTGAAAATGCTATTGAAAGCTATTGAATCTTTCAAAGAAGGATTTGAGTACTTTTAGCAGAGTGGTTACTGGTCATTGTCCAAGCAAATATCATCTGAACAAAAGCTTAATGATGATAGATGTCGTTTCTGCAATCTAGAGTGTGAAAGTGCTCATCATATACTGTGCGAAGGCACGGCATTATTCAATAAAAGGCGCAAATTTCTTGATAAAGGACTGTTTGAGCCTTCGGAAATACGGGCTAGTTCTCCTCAGAAAGCAGTACAATTTATACTCAACACACTATCATGTTGGGATGATGCCTAAAATTAAAATAAGAATTACTAAAAGACATAGTAGCTGTTCATAGGTAAAGGCATACAGCAAAAGAGGACACACCACAATAGATCAAAGAACTGGTCGCAGTGGTCCAAGGTCCCCAGCAAGAAAAAAAAAGTTGCAAAGTCTGTAACATAATTTCGATGTTTTAAAAATTTCTCATTGGCTATACTCCCTTTAAAGATTGTTGCATACTTTAGGATAGTGTGCAACGGTTCGTCAGTTTAGTTTCTACTTTTGAAGTTATATTCCAAATTTACTTTTTGCTCAGATAGCAGCTGGTTTCCTAATCACGCAAAAACCGTACGAATCAACTAAAAAATGACTCATTATAATCATTTAAATCCTGGCCGCGATTCGTGATGGTCGTTATTTGGGGTTTTCTTCAGGCCTGGTAACTTCCCGTAACACTCTACTTCAAAACGCCATTTACGCAGTTGGGTTCAAGACCTTGTAAAACTATATTATTTAATTGGATTTATTAGCGAGATTTTGAACCGGCCATTCAAGTATCCTCAAGGTTTAATTATTAATACTCATGCCTCAGGATGTTTTCTGTCAACTATAAAAGTCGCTCCACGAGCAACGCGCTTCTATCGTCAGTTCCGTATTATCGCTCTCGCCCGTAATTGCTCTATTATTCGTTTTCCTGGTTAAAATTTAGTTATGCTTTAATAAGCAAGTTAAAAAGGGCTTGGCGTTGACGTTACGAACAATCCCATACACCTCAGACAGTTAATCGTTTCTTCGTTTCGAAAGCATAACATAATAATCTCTTTAGCACATTTAAAATGTATGCCACAGAAGAATATAATAACGAAATTTTCCTCGCATAATAAGCGCCAGATTACAGACTTTCGCTTGTTAACTTCTACCTTCATCAGTCGCTGGTATAAGTATAGCCTTTATTAAACCGTCCGTCGTCGTGCAATTTCGCGTTTTTTTCCGCCTGAATTATTCAATCAGTGCCGCGTTCCAAGTGTTGCCATCGCCCACAGCCGTCCGTGGTGCCATTGGCTTTGGCACATTAAAGCCCTCCTATGGCCATAAACCTACGTGCGTCGTCGTATGCTGCGCTGGGAATCCCGGTAGTGTGCGATAGTTTGTGAGGGTGCATGAGGGCTTCCATCAATAAGCTGTAGGTACCCGACGTTTAGCTGACCGTTTAGTTTTCCTTCCGTTTTCATCGGTACATTCTCCTCTCATGTTTCCATCCAGTCCAGTATGCATCGTGCTGGTACCTACAACAATCGATCCCACTGTAAAGCAACATTCACACAGCATAGTCGCCCCGCTTTCAGAATTGATGAAGAGCACCGATCTTTTACAACAAGCTTTTTCTTTAATAGATCTCAATCGTTTTACAAAGCTGGCTAACAACGTTGGACTAATCCAAGCGACCTCAATAATCTCATCTGTATTGTGATTAAGCGGATAGAATTTCATTTCTTACTGGTCTGCAAAACAGAGAGTTGCGCTTTTTGCTTTCCTGGCTTCTCGGTTCGTTGATTGCAACGGAGATATTGGTCCGACCGATCATCATAGCCGTGCAGTCATTGGAGTTTAAAAATATAACTCATTCAAAATGCTTTTGCTGTTCACGAGTCCACTGCGAGCCAGTGAGTGAGCTCGGTGAACAGGAAAAGGTGCGAAGCTCTTGTTGAGTGCTGAAGCGTTAACAAACCCGGCTTTACGATGGATTGCAATCAGCTATTAGAGATCTACAACAGCCGCGCCAACCGCACATGAGATCGTGGCCTGGTGGTGCTGTTTGGCAGAGCACGCCGCTGCGCTACTATTGCTGTGTCTGTGGTTGGGGAGGAGCAGGATTTTTGTGCGTCACGAAGAATCGATTACGCTTAATAAATAACTTTGATTTAATTATCTGAGGCTATCAGCTATGGAGAAATTGACTTCCTTTTTACTGTCGACTGTTGCACGGTGGGATTTTTGTAACAAGAAAAGTCAGGTTTGAGTCGAAGTCGAACAGTTCGAGAATCAAATGAAATTTTGTATACAAGCATGATTTATGAACGAAAACAATATTAAAATTTCGAAATTTTTGACATTTATTACTGAGAAAAGCTTGAAGGCAGAGGCGAAGTATGTATCAGTCAGAATATTTAAATAGAAAATTTAAATAATAGAATGAATGGTTTTGTTTCCCACAATTTATCAATAAAAGTGGGAGTTATAAGAACCAGAACAGTCTAGGATGGGGTACATGCCCCCTTGATAACGTGCACAATGATCTGCGGATGATGAACTATGTTTCAGTAAATCACAGTTCTCTGTTCATAAGTTGAATTTTTAAAACTAAAGTACAGTCAGTCCACAATCATGGGTCAGACACAATTATGGGACAGGGGGCTCTGTAGCCGCAAGGTTACCGAGTCTGCTTTGACAAGCGAATGGTCATGGGTTCGAATCTTAGTAGAATCAGGCCATTCGATGGCAAAGTGACTTTAGCATGGGTTTATTCCCAGGCCCCTCACCAGCACCACCCTTCCTTCGTGCTAAATTCTATGTTATCCCGTTATGGCCTATTGACAGTGCAAAAATGAGACCCTTATAGTTCAATGCACTGGTTGGTTAGCTGTTCCAGGGATGGCTATAATTGGGGACAGCGCTGTCATGTGGAACGAGGTGGGTAAAGTAGAAAAAAAGCATTGAAGGAAGGGTACTCAAATTACACACAAGCACGCATAAAATTCAATAAGCACATCGCTCACTAAATAGCGACTGTAGCCAAAATAAATGCAGTGCGGGTTATACAACAAACACCCGGGCGATATCACAATAGATCTAACCATACTGGTCGCAGTGATGAGTCCATACAGGAAAAAAAAAAAAGACTGTATATGCCAGGGGACTCGCTTTTTTCAAAGCCCACTAGCAGGATAGGAGCATAGTCCATGGGCTTGAGGGGACATGAACGACTAAAAATTTTGAAAAAAATCATTAATTTTTCATTTCAGGTTTTAAATCTGCAGTCTTTTCCGCTTATTATGAAACTATTTTCGTAATGATTCGACCACGGGAAGTGGCCGAAAAACGAAGCATTCCAGTTCTCCAATTCCGTTTCTCGATATTGGGTTGCTGCTCTCCAGTTGCCCCTAACACCCGCTGCTCTAGCATCCACGGCAACAATGCCCATCCACTGACTCGGGGTCTGCCTCGAAGTCGTTGGCCTCTGTCGGGTTCTCTGCTAGATATTGTTTTCGCTGGTCTCTCATCCGGCACCTTTGCTACATGGCCATCCCATGGCCTGCCGTGTTTAAGTCGCTTCACAATATCCATATCTTTGTATACTTGGTATATTTCATGAGACATGCGCCTGCGCCACACTCCTTTGTCTAATACGCCGTCTAGAATTGATAGCAGGATCTTACGCTCAAAAAAGACAAGAGCTCTTTCAACGTCCACGTTTCGTGGCCATAGAGCCCCACCGGGAGAATTAGCGTCTTATAGAGCGCGAGTTTTGTACGGAGTTGCAGGCTACGGAACCTCAGCTGGCTACGCAATCCGTGAAAGGTCTTGTTGACAGGCGCTATCGGCCTTTTTCCGTTTAACAGAATCGTACGCTGCCTTGAAGTCTATAAACAAATGATGAGTCTGCAAGTTGAATTCCCGGAATTCATCGAGGACTTCTCGCAAGTTGAACATTTGGTCCGTTGAGGAGCGTCCCTCTCGAAAATCACAAAAATATCAACAAGAACTAAATATATCCCGAAATGGTACATGAATAATACAAAAAACTAACACAGAAACGAAAAATTATACAAAGATGCTTTAAAAGTGAATTATAAAAAATAGTCGACTTTTTAGGGTCAAAAACTAATGTTTCGAATTAGGCCGTTACAAATATTTTTTAAAGTTTTTGTCCTTCCGATGCTAGACAACTGAAGCGGGGGGGGGGAGGGGTCTCGAAAAAAAACAAAGAAATTTTTTTATTTACGCAAAAAAAAATTAAGATTTTTAGGAATTTTTAATTGCAGTTTAATCGTGAAACCCGAATTCATTCTTGCTTTTGATATATACGTTATTATTTTCCATGCAAAATCCAAAATAGAGTGAAAATCGAAAAATACTTTTTTGCCGATTTTCGAAAATTACATTATATTTGTACTGCCATTTTTGTTTTGTGCTTGAAGCGTTAACACTCCGTACACTCTTTTTTTTCGAGTTCTTTAGGCGAGTTCTTTGTGGGTTTTACAACAGGTAATTGATTTATCCAAAAAGATTTTACTAAAGTTTAACCAATTGTTTTTGCCCCCCGATTTTTAGAGCTAATTTTGAAGAGCGGAGGGACAAACACTTTATAAATAATTTGCATTGGCCTTATGAGTGCGGTGCCATAGATTACGGCTTATTTAGTATATAAATTTACAGCGAAAATGACACAGAAACGATACCGAAATAATACATGACACTTAAGTGAAACAAAAGTGATAAATAAATCAAAAACCCGAATTAATCCACCTAGCGGCGTGACCTAGCCTTTCTACTGCCACAATAATCATTATTTAATTTCTCAGGAACATCTATTTATAATTAACTTGACTATATTTTTAAATATCCGTTCCGTATTCCTCAAAATCCTTATTTGCCAGTAAAATTCCCAACGTATTGCGTAGAATAATTAAATTTTCTTTCCTTGGGTGCGTAAATACTTGTAACACCTTATTTAGTTTTATAATCGGTCGGCGTTAACTTTCGGGCTTCAGAGCCACATATGAAACTTGTTTTGAATTGACTATATAAAATATGTGTTCACAGCAGATTTTTTGATATTTTGATATTAATACCATGCGTTCAAAAGCTAGCATCTTTGAAAAACAAGAGTTCAGAAAAATTATTATTATACTTCGCTTTTGAAGAAAAAGGATATCGACAACAAAATGATTAATCTAAAAATTTTACTATTAGTTTGCTTCGCTTCAATTTTGCAATATATCTGAATTAGAAAAAATAACTGAATAGATATGCATTAGATTAGAAATGCATTAGATATGAAAAAGAGAAATGGAACTTTTTCTTAGCTGGCGCTCATTCAGATAATTATTTTTGCATGAAAATCAAAACTTAAGCTTCTTTTGAATGTACTTTCATGCAAAGATAATCATTAGCTTGATCGCATCGTTTTTACAATGTTAGAGGGTTGGGAAAACAAGATGAGGTCGAAAAATAGTGCAAAAGCTGCGTCACAAACATGCTTGAGAATGGGAAATATGATCGATATGATTTCCAGTGCTTGTCATTTTTGATTTATTTAAACATGATAAAACATGATACATGACATAAGACATCTGTCCTTTAAAATGTCACTAACGGAAACAAATCTTACAAAATTACTACCGTGCAACGTTTACTTCCTATTTTTCATATAACATTTCTAAGCTCTAGTATCTATGGATTAAAAAGAGCATCTATTAATGCGCAAAGTTTGTTTGAAATTTGTATAAATTTATTTGGACAAATCAACTCACTAGTATTTTTAATCCTATATACCACTATACCTACATGCTTAATTTAACTTCTTTTCTTCGCTTTTTGCTTTTCTTGTACTATTGTGTGTAACAGCAAGTGAACAAAATGACAATTGAAATCTGAAATCAAAGAAAAGAAAAAACTTTTCGATTGAATCCCACTATTTAATATTTATTTGCAACAGATACGTAGTTCGCCTACGACGTGCAGGCTTCATCAGTGTCTTATTTCAAAGCGTATACGTATCTGTCGCGAATAAATATTAAATAGTGGAATTTAGTCGGTAAAAGTTTTTTCTTTTCTTTAATTTCAAAGTTCGTATTCCACTAAGAGGCTTCAAAAACTTCAGACAATTGACATGTTTCTTACTTTTCTTGAATTTAAATGCAAATTTAAAAATTGCGAATTGTCACCACATACACACACACACACATACATACATACATACATACATACATACATACATACATACATACATACATACATACATACAGACATACATACATACATACATACATACATACATACATACATACATACATACATACATACATACATACATACATACATACATACATACATACATACATACATACATACATACATACATACATACAGACATACATACATACATACATACATACATACATACATACATACACACATACATACATACATACATACATACATACATACATACATACATACATACACACATACATACATACACTCATATATCACACACATTGAATACTATCAACATTTGTTTTGATTTCACACGTTTTAACGGTTTAATATACGGTGCTTAAATGTTAAAGTTTAAATAACTTTTGAATGAACCGTCCGATTTTCAATAACTCGGTTTTGTTTGATAGATCTCAGCAGTAATTTTCAAATAATAATAAAATGTGTGATGTTTTTCATTGAATTAATGCTTATATGTTACAAAAATATGTTTTAAATACTATTTTTTCACATTTCTTTATGTAACTTTCAAACTACAAGTCCAATCATCATGAAATTTGGAACTTAAGGGTTTGCAAGGCTCCTCTTTCATATGCAATCAACTTTGTTCAAATCGGTTAAGGGACCTATGAGATAATGAAGTCCCATATTTTTCGTATTTTTATACATAACTTTTGAACTAAAAGTCCGATCAGTATGAAATTCAATAGCGACCAATGGGACACCTAGACCTTTCATTTGACACTAAGAACATTAAAATCGGTCCAGCCATCTCCGAGAAAAGTGAGTGAGATTAAAAGCGTCACATACACACACACACACACACATACACACACACACACACACACACACACATACATACACACACACAGAAAATGCTCAGTTTTCAAAACTGAGTCGAATGGTATATGACATTCGGCCCGCAGGACCTTCTTTCCATTTCCGGTTTTCCAAGTGATTTCTATACCTTTATACTACATATTTATATAGTAGAAAGGCAAAAAGTCAGTAGAGCGAAGAACTCTCGAGGGCGCGTTCATATTGACACTTGCCAGAATCCAAGGGGCATCAATTCTTTCACATGATATCTTTCCATATTCCATAAAATGCAGCACGCATATCATCCCTTCTCTTTTCCAATGTGCCCACGTCCAGCAGCTTACACGTGTGTTCGTATGGAGGAAGTTCGACTGGATCCGTTCAGGGCAGATCCCGAAGCGCGTATCTGATAAACCTTTTTTGTACAGATTCGATCCGTGCAGTCCAAAGACCGGTATAAGGGCTCCAAACAACAGCTGCCGTCTCCAATGATGAGCGTACAAGTGCGTAATACAAGGCTCTCAGGCAGTATGGATCACGAAACTCTTTTGTAATTTTCATTATAAACCCCAGGTTCTTATTTGCTTTGGAAATGATGCTACTATAGCGGTCCTGAAAAGTAAGCTCGGTATCCAAAAGAACACCAAGATCCTTGACGACTGTTACGCGTTCCGTTTATGGAATAACTGTCTTGGATTGGAACCTTCTTTCGGCTGTAACTAATTACAGAGCACTTGGAGACACTGATACTGAGCCGGTTGCATAGACACCAACCATAAAACAAATCGATTAGCTTTTGTAATTCGATGCAATCAGCGACTGAGCGAACTGCAAGGTAGATTTTGTTTGTTTGTTTATTTGTAAAAATCAACTGACATGGATTGTCTTATTGAATATTTCTGGTCGGTTTATAAAAAGCTAACATTATACAATTTTTGAGCGAACTTATGTGATGGTTCATTAAATTCAAATAAACTTTCCACAATAGAAAAAGTCCGGATGCAGGCAGTTATTGGCTCATAGGATCCAAAGGTGGTCCGATGGAATCTCGGTTGCAATAGCTCGGTTGAGCGCAGGGCACGTTGCGATGCACGAAAGTTGATGAGAGACAGGATGCTCGGTGACTCGATTTCGCCATTTAAGATTTTTGCAACACATACTGCTTGTTGAACCTTCCTACGCTGTTCAAGTGTCTGAAGACCCAATAAACGGCAACGATCGGCGTACGGTGGTAGATTGATTGGGTCGCGCCATGGTAGGTCTCTCAACGCAAGCCTCAAGAAACGTTTTTGCACTCTTTCGATACGCAAAATCCACGACAACTGATAGGGGCACCATACCAAGCAAGCATTTTCAATCAACGGGCGAACTAATGAACAGTACAGCGCCTTCATGCAGTGGGGATCACTGAAGTCACGTGCAATTTTAGCAATGAAACCGAGCTGTCGGGAGGCTTTCGATATTGCCGTGGTACGATGTAAGTTGAACGTGAGTTTGGTGTCAAGCAGAACCCCAAGGTCATTGACTTGATCGACTCTTTTGAGTACATGTTCGTTTATTTGGTAATTGAAAACAACCGGACTGGCGATGCGGTGGAAAGTCATCACTTGACATTTTGTGATGCTGATAACAAGCCAATTTTTCTTGCACCAATCAACAAACACATCCAAGAGCCTTTGAAGCCGGATACAATCGTCTATGGAACGAACTACTGAATATAATTTCAAATCGTCAGCATACATTAGCTTGCATCCAACTCCAAGCAGCGAAGCAATATCGTTCACAAACAGCAAAAACAGAAGCGGTCCCATGTTGCTACCTTGTGGTACACCCGACAAGTTAGTAAACTGGGAAGAGAAGCAAGAGTCGAGCTGCACGCATAGGACTCTACCACATAGGTAGGAACTGAGCCATTTCGTAAAGTTCTGAGATGCACCAAGTCGTGAAATTTTCTGCAGCAGTATTTTATGGTCGATACGATCGAACGCAGCCTTCAAGTCCGTGTAGATCACATCAATTTGTGCCTTTTGTTCCATATGTGATATACAAGTAGATGTGAACTCCAATAGGTTTGTGCTTACGGATCGACCAGGCATGAATCCATGTTGGTCGGTAGAGATATAGCATTTTGTTCTAGCAAGAAGAAAATTGCTCACTACTATTTCAAATAGCTTGGACGCAGCAGAAAGACTAGTGATACCACGATAGTTTCGAACGTTCCGACGGTCGCCACTTTTAAACACCGGGAACATGAATGACTGCTTCCAGATCGTCGGAAATTTTCCGTCCCTAAATGATTTGTTGAATATCTGGCACAACGGATCCACTAACGCAAGTGCACAACGGGCGAAGACTAGAGCCGGAATGCCATCGGGTCCAGGGCAACTTGATCGTTTCATTTTCTTGGCAGCTGACAGAATCATATCGGAAGTTATTTCGAAAGTGTTTATATCCACTAAATCAGCAGGAACATCAGCAGATGCGACGACAACCTCCGAATCAGATGCAGATTTTTCAGCAAAAACCGACGCAAAAAATTTCGCGAATAGTTCACACGATTCCAAAATACTATTTGCTTCAGCGTCATCGAGAAATACATTAGAAGGGGTAGCAGAATGTTTTCGTTTCGATTTAACAAAATTCCAAAAACTTTTTGGATTTCTGCGAAGGTCAATTTGAACCCGCATAACGTAGGATTTGTACAATGTAGCATTTAAACGTCGATAAGCATCACTCGATCGTTTGAAATTCTGTTTTGCCATTGCAGTCTTCCAAAAACGGTGTTTACGCTGCCAAAAGTTGCGCTCTCGTTTCAACTCACGAAGGTGAGGGGAGGACCACGGAGGGGAAACAGGCCTTTTTGCAACAGGTAAATTTGTGTTCAACCACTGTCGTAAAGTGTCGCAAAAGTAAGTTGCCATATCGTCAACGTCGTTGTATTCTGACAGTGTCACCCAATTGAAGTTCAAAAAATAATCAGAAAAGGCATTAAAGTCCATTTTGCGATAGTTCAAAGCAGTAGATCTATTCGCAGTGCAAACCAGCGGAGAGCAGTTATTCATTGCAGCCACTTCCATTGACAATGTTAAAGGCGGATAGTGTGGATCAACGGGTAGCAGTGGGGCGACGCAGACGTCAGTAACAAGCTGTTGTTCCAAAGAACAAAAAACTAGGTCGAGCACACGGCCGAGATGATTTCTGTGCAAATTTGTTTGGTGAAGATTTAAAAAATCCATACCGTCAATAAGTGCTGCGCTTGCATTGGTGAGATTAGAACTGACGGCAATTTGTGCTCCATCCGGCCCATCAGTCCAACAAATGCGTGGCTGGTTATAATCACCGCATACCAGAACTATTTCATCATTTAAACATTTGCGACACAGATCAGAAACCGATGAAATATGCTTTTCAATGGCATCCATGTCATCGCGTCTATCTGGTGGAAGGTACAAACCGCATATCAACAATTTTTTCCCCCGAACTGTAGCACTAACACATATTTGCTCTAAGCAACGACCAGACGCTGGCTCGATGATTGAACTATTGTGTTCATTTGAAACTGCGATTAGTACTCCACCGAAACGACTCTTGTTACTATTTAGCTGGCTGCGATCACACCGAAACACGTTGTAAGAATCCCCAAAAAGCTGCAACGAGTTGATGCGGTAATCTAGTCCGGTCTCTGTCAGGATGATGATGTCGAAGTTGCAGTCACGTGTTGTCAAAAAGATGTCGTCAATTTTTGTCCTCAATCCACGCGTATTCTGATAATAGATCCAGAGCCGCTCATTCACATTATCATCACGCTGCAACATATGATCATTCAGTGTATGGAAAACTAAATTACGGTCAAAGTACTCGCCTCTGGTGGGAACCCAAAGGGTCCCACCGTCCACTATAGAACGCAGTTGATTTATATTATTTAAACCGCCTCCGGGGTGCGGTGAACAAAACGTTGATCCCAGTTTTTTGGTTGGTCCACGAACTCCCGAAATAGCAATCCAGCAGGCCATGATGATGGATCCAATGCTTTAGTTTTCATGTCAGGATCGAGGCCGATTTTATATGACACGAACGATAACGCGGAAACATCTTTCCCTTTTGCAACGAGCCGAATCGTCTCGACCGGTGCAGGCGCACTCAAGCAGCGAGCTACAATTTTCTGCACGTCGTCGTCCGTGATGAGAGGGTTTAATCTGGAGAGGTATAGCCAAAACTTATCGACATTGCGCACACTGAATGGGACGGAGAGATCAGTCAAGTCCACATTGCTAGTGCCGCAATCCGTTGGTGCTTGGACATTTATTTTGTCTTCTACTCGTCGCCGTTTCATACTACGCTGGGGCCCGACGGGTGTACTAGGTATTGGCCATATCGGTTAGATTTTGAGGTCATCAGCATACACCATTCTGCATCCTGGAGGCAGTATCATGCAGATATCGTTGTAATACAGCGAAAATAGCAAGGGTCCGACGTTGCTGCCCTGAGGTACTCCGGAAGCCACAAGACTCAGTGCTCCCCAGTTTCACAGAAAAGCAGCAGAGGCACCGAGATGCTTTATTTTAGCAAGCAGTATGGTGTTATCAACTCGATCGAACGCAGCTTTGATGTTAGTATACACCATGTCGACTTGTGCTCCATCTTCCATATGTTGTAGACAAAATGAGCTGATATACGAAATACGTCTTATTTACAGGTAGAATCTTTTAAGAGTGAACTTAGAAGTGGAAATGAACTAGTCTTAAATTGAACTCAAAATTAGACTTGAAAACGGTATTGAAATCAGGCACGAAATTAGAATTGTATTTGAACCTGAAATAGGGCTTAAATTAGCCTTGAAACGAAACTTGAAATTTAATTCAAACCCGAATTAATCCACCTAGTGGCGTGACCTAGCCTTTCTACTGCCACAATAATCATTATTTAATTTCTCAGGAACTTAATTGTAGATGTATAGATGTTATATTAGACTATATTTTTAAATATCCGTTCCGTATTCCTTAAAATCCTTGGGTCTTTCCTTGGGTACGTAAATACATGTAAGCGTCATTTATGTTACTTGATGAACACCTTATTTAGTTTTATAATATTTATAGAAAAATAATGTAAACACAAAAGATAATTTTTACAGACTTGAATGAATATGTATAGAAAATTAGAAATTAACCCTCTAACGGGTCTACAGACGGCCTTAACTTTCGGGCTTCATAGCCACATACGAAACTTGTTTTGAATTGACAATATGAAGTATTTGTTCATAGCAGATTTTTTGATATTTTGATATTAATACCATGCATTCAAAAGTTAGCATCTTTGAAAAACAAGAGTTCAGAAAAATTATTATTATATTTCGCTTTTGAAGAAAAAGGATATCTACAACAAAATGATTGATCTCAAAATTTTACTATTGGTTTGCTTGGCTTCAATTTTGCAATATATCTGAATTAGAAAAAAATTACTGAATAGAGCATTAGATATGAAAACGAGAAATGGAACTATTTCTTAGCTAGCGCTCCTTCAGATAATTATTTTTGCATGAAAATCAAAACTTAAGCTTCTTTTGAATGTACTTTCATGAAAAGATAGTCATTAGCTTGATCGCATCGTTTTTACAATGTTAGAGGGTTAGGAAAACAAGATGAGGTTGAAAAATAGTGCCAAAGCTGCGCCATAAACATGCTTGAGAATGGGAAATACGATCGATATGATTCCCAGTGCTTGTTTTTTTTGATTTATTTATTAAAACATGATGCATGACATAAGACATCTGTCCTTTAAAATATCACTAACGAAAACAAATCTTACAAAATTTTTACCGTGCAACGTTTACTTCCTATTTTTCATATAACATTTCTAAGCTCTAGTAGCTATTGATTGAAAAGAGCATCTATTGATGCGCAGAATTTGTTTGGAATTTGTACAAATTTATTTGGAAAAATCAACTCACTAGTATTTTTGATTCTATACACCACTATACCTACATGCTTAAATAAACTGCTTTTCTTCGCTTTTTGCTTTTCTTGTACAAATGTGAGTAACAGCAAGTGAAGAAAGAGACAATTGAAATCTGAAATCAAAGAAAAGAAAAAACTTTTCGATTGAATCCCACTATTTAATATTTATTTGCAACAGATACGTAGTTCACCTACGACGTGTAGGCTTCATCAGTGTCTTATTTCAAAGCGTATACGTATCTGTCACGAATAAATATTAAATAGTGGAATTTAGTCGGTAAAAGTTTTTTCTTTTCTTTAATTTCAGAGTTCGTATTCCACTAAGAGGCTTCAAAAACTTCAGACAATTGACATGTTTCTCACTTTTCTTGAATTTCATTGCAAATTTGAAAATTGCAAATTGTCATCACATACATACATACATACATACATACATACATACATACATACATACATACATACATACATACATACATACATACATACATACATACATACATACATACATACATACATACATACACACATCTCATACATTGAATACAATCAACATTTGATTGATATGTTTTGATTTCACACGTTTTAACGGTTTAATATACGGTGCTTAAGTGTTAAAGTTTGAATAACTTTTGAATGAAGCGTCCGATTTTAAATAACTCGGTTTCGTTTGATAGATTTCAGCAGTAATTTTCAAATATTCATAAAATGTGTGATGTTTTTCATTAAATTAATGCTTATATGTTACATATATATGTTTTAAATAGTATTTTTTCACATTTCTTTATGTAACTTTCAAACTACAAGTCCAATCGTCTTGAAATTTGTAAGTTAAGGGTTTGCAAGGCTCCTCTTTCATATGCAATCAATTTTGTTCAAATCGGTTAAGATACCTATGAGATAATGAAGTCCCATATTTTTCGTATTTTTATACATAACTTTTGAACTAAAAGTCCGATCAGTATGAAATTCAATAGCGACCAATGGGACACCTAGACCTTTCATTTGACACTAAGAACATTAAAATCGGTCCAGCCATCTCCGAGAAAAGTGAGTGAGATTAAAAGCGTCACATACACACACACACACACACACATACACACACACACACACACACACACATACATACACACACACAGAAAATGCTCAGTTTTCGAAACTGAGTCGAATGGTATATAACATTCGGCCCGCAGGACCTTCTTTCCATTTCCGGTTTTCCAAGTGATTTCTATACCTTTATACTATATATTTATATAGTAGAAAGGCAAAAAGGCATAAATATCATACAATTATGATTCAAAATGCAGTAAAACTTTCACAAAAAGATACAAATAATGACATGAAAATAAAATACGCAAAAGTGACACAAACATGATATAAAAATAACACAAAAATAATATAAATTTGACTCAAAAATTTCCAAAAATGTTTGAATCATTTTGTAATATGTAAACAAGAATCAAAAACTACAAATAAATTTCAAAAATGACACAAAAAGGGTATCCAATGACTAAAATTTTTATGACTGGCTTAGTGGAATATGATAATTAAATGAAAGAAAACTGCACGATTAAATTCCACTATTAATTTTATTTACTTTTTATTTACGACAGATACGTGTTTCGCCTACGACTTTCAGGCTTCATCAGTGTCTGTTTTCGAACTCCGAACGCATCGAACATTTAAAAAATGATACATAAACATAATGATATAAATATTTACGATATAAAAATGACAAAAATATAGGCAAAAGTGACTCAAATATGTTTCAAAAATAACAGAAAAATGAATAATACACCATACAAAAATGACACACAAAAGATATACAAATGATACAAAAATTAGTCCAAAAATGATACCAAAATGAAAAATTACAAAAAAATACAAAGACAATAAAAACTGGCACAAAACTAACACGAAAGAAATACGAAGAGCAATCTAAAAACAACACAATGTCGAAAAAATGAAATAAGACCTATCCAACAAAGACCCAAATTATGAAAATAATATAAAAATTTAAAAAATATCTCCCAAATGGCAAGAATTTACCACAAAAACAACACAAAACGACGATGATTGATACAAAACCTCATATAAATTACTCCAAATCAATAGAAAAATTACAGATTTTACTCAGGATCAACCATTGATGTTGATTTTTTTTATCAATTTGAAATTTATCATTATTCTGATGTCTTTCAGAAAGGTAACTGGAATAGGGAATCATTCCAAAAAATCTATCTCGAAAACCCAAAAAAATCAGCACCGAAGGGTTGACAAAAGAGGGAGATGGTCTCCTTCAAGCGGAGAGAAAGGTTCAAATGGTAAAAGGGGTGCGTTTCTGTTGCATTTGGAACGATAACATTTGTAAAAGTTGTTTTATTTCTAAAAGGGGGAATAGGGTGGCCATTAAAATGGGGGAGGTTCAAAAACGTAAAAAAGGCTTTGTGCCGATTTATAGGGATTACCGAAAAGAAGACAGATTTACAAGTGGTTGGGGGACAACGTGAGAGGAACTGACAAAGGGAGTAGACATATTCAAACGAAAAAAAGGATTTTGTATCTTTCATTATGAGAGTTTTCGTTACAAAAACAGTTGTACAAGTGACTGAGTGACAAGGGGCCCCGAGTAAGATCGGGTACTCAGCTAGGAGAAATTAAAAATGGGTCTGCTGGTGTTGCCGCCGTGGTTGGCCCGGCTTTCCACCAAGGTCTGGACACGCCAATAGTTACAATTAGGGCTGTCCTACACTTAGTGCACCGATTTTGCTTATTTAACTATACTACCTCAGCCAAGAAAAATTTGAAAATATTATGTATGGGGAATTTATAAAACTAATTATTATCCATAAGATTGCTGAACTAAGAATAACTCTATTTTAAGTATTTACGGTGCACTCCTGGTTCACATCGGGTGGTGCACTAAGAGCGCTCGCTGCGCATCACCCGGTGTGAACTGGGAGTGCACCGTAACTACTTAACGATAGAGCAATTCTTAGTTCTGCAATGTTATGGATAGTATTAGTTCTATAAATTCCCCATACATAACATTTTCGAATTTCATTTGACTGATGTGTTACAGTTAAATAAACAAATTCGGTGCACTAAGTGTAGGACAGCTCTGGCTACAACCTATCCTGTTAAACGTCCTGTTCCTTCAAAATAAGTAAGTGCCACTATGTGTAGTTACTATGGTTAATAAGAATGATATAAGAATCCTATATATAAGAGTCTTGTCTGTAGCCAAAACGAGGGGCGCGATATGTATTTTCGTGAAAAATAATCGCCCACATTAAGCAAAGACTCAAACCAATCATACCAGATTGCATTCAAGACCTAGGACAGGACGTGCCATCTGGCTTCTTACTCTTTTTATTATTATTACTGCCATCGCGATTGAATTTTTTTTTTTTTAATTGAATTGAATATTATTTTAAGAATTACTTCGTTTGCCGAACAACAGCTCCCGAATACGCCACAGCGACCAAAATCATGTTTTGCATTTCATTTTGAAAATTTAAATTCGTGTACAAACAAAACTAATGTAGAACCAAGGATAGAACTACAGAATACAAAAAAAAATCAAAATTCGGAAATAATAACTTATCGTCGTATTCCCACTAATGAGTTTCAGCAACACTGAAAGCGATACCGCGTTATATTTTCCAGTTTTCCAGTTTTTTTGGGTCAACGCCGCGGTTGACACTTGGCATGTCCTGTCCTAGTTCAAGACGAGCAAAAGTAACGTGGTTGCACCTCATAGAGTTACATAGCGTTAGCATTACATAGCGTACCTCCAATTTGCTCTCAATCAGACGCGAGGCGACGCGCGCGGGTTACAGCTAGTAAATAATAAGTGATATAACAAGAATAGCAAAAAAATCTACAACTTTTAAAAATCGAGTGAATGAAGGGACTGAATCGCGAAAAATTGAAATGCGTGAAATTGAGGCTCAATTCAACTCTTTGAACGCTTCAAGTTTTCGTGATTACATTCATCGTATAGAAAATAATGTAAGAGCGGATCCAAAGTCATTCTGGACCTACGTTAAGGACCGACAAGCAGTGAAAGGGGGACCTCAAAACATGCGCTACCAGGGAATAAATGCCACATCGCCGCAGGAATCAGCGAATATGTTCTCGGCTTTCTTTCAAAGTGTGTCAAATAATAACTCACCACCTTTGTCTAAAACGTACCTGAGCAGCATTTCGCATTACGACGTGAACGTGCTTCCGATGAATTTCTCGCGAAGTCCTATTGAAGTTGCAATCCATCGATGGATCAAAAGGACTCGGCCCCGATTAACTACCTCCCCTCTTTGTGAAACAGTGTGCTAATGCTTTCGCTTATTCTGTAAGTATACTGTTCAACCATTCAGTTGGCGAGAGGCACTTCCCAGCTATTTGGAAATTTACTTCAATCACACCGATTTATAAATCGGGTTCGTTTAACGAAAGAACTTCCGTGGGATCTGCATTCTTAGCTGTCTGCCAAAGGCCCTTGAAAGTATGGTACATGATTCGCTCCACCAATCTGTCAAGTCCATAATATCTGCAGAACAACACGGCTTCATGAAAAACCGTTCGACCACTACAAACTTGCTAAGCTATGTATCGACTATGAGTGGCTGACAGAATGGATTCTGTCGTATCTGACGGGCGTAGCTCAACGGTTAGAGTTGGCGGGGCGTGCTCTACTCCGTTCCAGATTCAGTCCGGAGTTCCTCATGGCAGTGTCTTGGGACTTTTGCTGTTCGTTCTTTTCATCAACGATCTTTGCGAAAAATTGAAATCCCCGAAACCGTTATACGCTGATGACCTCAAATTTTACCGTGTAATCACAACACTAACAGACTGCTGTGCGCTCCAAATGGACATTGACGCGCTCATTGAATGGTGTAGAGTGAATGGGATGAAAGCTAAAGCTAACAAATGTTGCATAATCTCATTCACGAGGGTACGTGCGCCAATGGTTTTTGATTACATCATGGAGACAACAAGCTTACAACGTAAAGGCGTTGTGGAGGATTTGGGGATTCTCATCGACAGCAAACTGAAATTTGTGGAACATATCTCTGCCGTTACGGCTAAGGCACATGCAATGTTAGGTTTTCTGAGAAGGAACACTAATTTCTTTGCTGATGTTTATAGCCTCAGAACACTTTACTGCTCGCTCGTACGCAATGTTCTCGAATATGGAGTGCAAGTTTGGGCATCATATCACGCTGTTCACGTCAGCAGACTCGAACGAGTACAAAAGCAGTTCATCCGATACGCTTTGCGGAATCTTAATTGGAGAGACCGAACAACCCTGCCACCATATGTAAACCGGTGTATGCTGATCAACCTACCGACGCTGGAAAGTAGACGAATACTCCTCCAACGTATGATAATATTTGACGTGTTAGCAGATCTCATTGACTGTCCAGCTATTCTTGAGAAACTACGATTCAACGCACCGTCACGAGTGATGCGCCAATCGATGTTCTTTCGACGATCGACGCATCGCACGGCCTACGGAAATAACAACCCGCTGGAAGTTTGTTGTAGTCGTTTCAACGAAGTTTATTATTTGTTTGATTTTGGCATGTCAAAAAATGTGTTTAGATTAAGGATTAGCGGTTATTAGTACTAAGTAACATGTCTGTGCGATGTTTTATTATATCGAAGATGAATTGCAAATGAAAATTTGCAAATGTTGACCGATTTGGCTGAATTTTTGACCAAGGCTTGAATATTAAACAAGTGCTGTTGAGCTGAGGAATGTGGGTCATTTTTAAGGTCACCTTAAGGATTCCTAAAATGGGAGTAAAAGTTCAATTTTTTAATTAAATTTCATATTGAATTGAAAAAATCTTGTCTAACTTTTGTAGAACCAGAAACCAGAACCAGTAACCAGAAAACTTGTCCTACAAGCCTTCCAAAAATGTATAAAAAGCTTAAAATTGCTTGGAAAATGAATGAGTTATTCATGATAGTATGTTGACACCTTGCCAAAAATGATTTTTTTGCAATACCTTGAAATTTCGGGGGTGTTAGGAAGATTTCAAATGTGTTTTTATGATGTACTAGGTATGAATAACAACGTACTCTAGGTCATTTAAGAAGCATTTTTTCCGTGTAACACCGTGTTATAAATTGAAACGATTACGATTATATTTGGATGAACCAGTTTTGAAAATCTGAACGCATGCACTGTTTTAGTGTATGTACTACCAAAATTAAAGTGGCATACATGTATTTCAACATTCAGTTTTCAAGAAATATCAACACCTCATTCTCCTAAAAAATAGTTCTGAGTGTAGATGATATTGAATAGAAATCCTGTGATGATACATTATCTTTGTCCTCAACTGGTGAAAAAATAATGTAAACCGACTAGATTTTCTAAAGCAAAAATTTCGATGCCTCGTCTTCATTCGTATAAGTACAGATGATGGCGTCGATTTGATCATGGCTTTCAAGATAGGCGATAATACTGAAAGGTCTTTCCTAGCCTTGTGCCATGCAATTGAAACTTAGTAGATGGTAAGTAGTAGTAATAGTAGTAGATGAGAATTTGAAGTAAATTATTGAACCATACGATTCTGCCAGCCCCAGATACTACTATTTAGGCATACACTAAAAGCTTAATCGATTGTAAATGCCACCATATTTAGCATACCGGTCAATCAGATTGGTCACTAGGATTGGTCGAAAACTCGCTGATACGTTTACTATTTTGCTTGCTGAGAAAATAGAATGGGCCTTGCTTTAGGGGAGGAAACCTAAACAACCTTTGTTGATTTTTTTTTACGCAATCTCGGGTTGCTGGACAATCAGCACCAATAATCGTTGAATCAGCATAGTGAGTGCTGCATTTCGAAATTTGCACGACTTTGTCAGGCTCAATTTTCCGTGCAGGTGCAGGCGTTGCTTGACCATGACAGCGCGCTTAGCTATTGTTGTTTCTGTTGTTTTGAATTAAGTAGCTGATCGTTTATCTAAAACGCAAATCTTACCTATGTATGTATATTGGTTTCGATCGAACTAGTGGCACGAAATTTGCTGCTAAATACAATAATTAGCTAGTTAGTATGAAATTTATGTCAATATAGTTCCCCGGGTTATATGCTGAAACAAGGCACTTTAAGTTACCCAACGAGATACTAAAGCAAAGCATTATTTTTGTCACCCGTCGACGGTACTTAGGTTAGTTTCTCGGTCATAACCGATCGCTGGTGTGCGCTAGTGAATCAACGCCGACATTGCAAAGGTTGTCCGGTTCAGATAGGAAAGGAAACGACGGCCGCTTTCTGGTGAATGAGATTTAGCGTTTATTACTATATAGCGAGATATAATAAGGGTTCGAAGCGAACAGCCGAGACAGCTTTGGGCGGGTTCCGCAGGCAGCTGCTTAGTAGATTTCAAACACGACAAAGGCTGTGCCTGCCTGCTATACGGCGCGAGGCGAAAAGCGAGGTTCGAAGACATTGGCAGGTATGTACCTACCTATGCAGATTCGGTCTCCTATGGATTCTAGATTATTGCGCTGCAACATGTGCGGCAATCAAGAGGTTCATTGCAAGGACGTTTGGAGTTAGTTATATACCTAAGCGTGTGTGGACAAGCAATTGTTCGTCGGTGCACTGCAATACTGCAGTGCAGTGGTTGGGCGCAGTGCGCGAGAGCGGCCAAGGAATAAGCGCGGGAAGGGTTTCAATGAAATCGAAAGCTGCCGCTGAACGTATGTACGGTACGTGAATGGCGACATGAGGTAATGCGAGCATTCGATCCTGCAGCAACCAACGGACAATTGATTAATGATACGGCGGAATTCGACAGAAGCCGCTGATTGTATGATCTGACAGAATTGTACTGGCAAATAAATTTTATGATAATGGACTCACAGTTTAGTCATTGCACTTGCTTTCAATGATCACAACTTTGCAGTAACGTTGTGTAAATGTTAAGACGCTAATGCACACATGAAAGTGGTGTAGTCAGAATTTATCTCGCTTGACATCACCACAATTAGTGTTCACAAAAGGTCACAGTTTAGTTTTTAGTTACTATTTTGGACGATATATCTCAGAAAACCGTCTATGCCATCTGCAACACATTTCATAAATGCCTTCGAATGGTGATAAACGCTTTTTTAGCTTTTCAAAATCATTTAGATATCTGTGTAAAACAGGTAAAACAAGGCATTCCAAGAAATTTCAGAAACATTCTTATCATAATTTAATGACTTTCTTATGAACTTTTCATATCCCCTAAGATCATTCAAATCTATCGAACAAAATCACAAAGTTATCGCTTTTTAAAGCATCAATTTCCAACAAAGCCATAGCTAACAGCGATAAACAAATTTCTAACTTCCATACACACCTCTTCATCTTTCGGGGGAAATGACGGCGCTTCGACGGCTATGCAGCAGCGAGTACGGAAATCAGGTTCCCCAGGATCCGGTTCCCGATGGTGGTTGGGTCGGTTGTTTTATCTTTATCTTACACTGCTTGAATATAAATCATCGGTGGAGTCCGCAAATTCAGTTAAATTATGGATTTGTATGATTGATTCGTTTCCGAATTTTACACTGGTGTGAGAAACTATACTACACAACCGTGTACCGTGATGTAGAGAAAATATATAAATATGACAGCTGACAGAGCGTCAGCGCCACAGCCGGCACCGAATAAGGAAAGTGGAAGACTATTGTTGATTAGGCGTGAGAAATTTTATCCAAAAGCTTTTTTATGGCGATAAAATTTGTTAGGTACCACCTTCAATGCAAACATTAGAATCATAATGGATTGACTTTGCATCAAGTTGTAAATAAACGCATGCGCGAACGTTTTATCTGATTATTTGAGCGTGCAAATCAAGAATTGCTTTTTACGACCAAAGAACATAAACTCAAATGATAACCTCGTTACCAATCAATAAATCGAATCAATTCTGCCTATTCGTGAGGAGGTTAAGAACTCAGTGCACAAAGCAAAACAAACTATCAATTATTTAATACACGTTTTCCCTCGTGCGAGTAAACAAGTTTGACCGCTTTAACAAATTTAACTTTATGGAACCTGCGCACCTCGCAATCTTCATGGGCTTCTACACGTCGTCGTTGATAGGAAAATTCAAGTCAAGGCTAGGTCGGCGATATCTTATGAACTCTCACTCTCCAACAGCACAACTGGTTCGATGATCAGCATATCAGGACGAGGTATGGATGACGGCGTGCGTACTAGGCATATTGAACTAGTTGACGCAGCTCGGCCACATTGCGATCAACCATTTTACTGCTGTTGGGTCTGCTGCTGGTGCTGTCGTTGCTGTATTTGGTTATCGAAAATGAATACGAGATCTACAATTTTTTTTGGAGGCTACCGGTAGGTAAAATGTGAAATCAAACTGGATCATTGCAAACCTGCAGCAAATTAATCGCGTATGTGGCCGACGACAGCTGCGAGATATTTCGCTGCCAGCGCAGTGGACACATTCCAATCCAGTCCAGTCTGAGGTGAAATTAAGATATGACTGTCAGTGTGGTAGCTTCGAAGTGTCTCAATTAGTGTTGAAATATGTTTACTCGTTCGGCTAATACGTAATCCAACGGTGCAGTGTATCTGCATCTGGTTTGCGCCTTTGGAGATATGTCAAACTTAGTTTATTGAGCCTGATTCTCATCACAGATAATGGTTTAGCTGTTCAAAAACGATAAATTGGCCAGTTTGTTTGATATAGTGAACCAATTGTTGTGAATAAAATCAATCATAATTCATACCGTCAATGCTAAGAAGGTTCCTCGCTTGCTGACCATTTAAGTCATTATAGACTCTGCCTCTGAAATTACATTGCTATTTTGTTCAAAACCAAAAAAAACTTGAAAATAAAAAATATCAGCTGTCTAATCTACTGTACAAATACATTAAGGGCTCCACCATGTACTTCTGCTGATACAATCTCCAGTGTGATTTCCGTGTGATGTGATTCCAGTAACTGTGCATTACCTGCCAATAAGATTCAGTAAATCGGCACCATTAAGCATCGATATCCGTTAATAATGGGAAAGTTTTATGTTTGGAACAATTTATTGCTTCTCTTCCTCGCTATTATTATCAACTTGCTTGGCTTTATTTATTTTTTCTGCTGGCGTGCTGTGATGGTGCACCATCATCCACTCCCGTGGCCCATATCGAAACACATTGGACTCGCATAATTTACCAATTTAGCGGTCGCGCGCAAATTCGACAATCGTGAACCGCGTTCCCCTGTGTATACTTACCGGCGGCGGTGTAGATTTTTATTTGCCTCGGTCATGCACGAAGATCGTTCAAGTCAGGTTATAATTTGTTTACTTCCCTTTCGCTAATTTAATAAAATTACACGATCACTCAGGGCTGCATGGCGGCGGTCCGGAGGTCAGTTTTTTTCCGCTTTCGTTCATTTGTTGAACACCAGAAACCCAGATGAAACATGACAATTCGGAGTCCTTCTGTGGGGGAAAAAGCATTTTATCACGTTCGAAACAACTTTCATTGTCGTGCGTTAAGCACCAACATGATTTTGTATTTTATTTGTATTCGAACTGGGTGATACAACGATAATTTAAAATGTAGAGTTCGGGTAATTTATCTCGACCAAACCGTAAAAAATGTATGGATGTCTATAATATGCGGTTTTGTCAGGAAGTCAACAATGATCTGTCCACAATACAAGAAATTTTATGTACAAATAGTCCTAGCTCGTCAATGAGCAGTGTAAATTTGGTTGTTTGTTTAAGTCACTTATCATATGTCATTCATCCTTCGAACCAGTATAGTAGCATCCACAATCCATAGTTGTCCGAAAAATCACAAATATTTAGTTAGCTTCCGCTGTCTCGTCCAACGCAACGTTCAAAGCAGCTACCAACAACCAAACCAAACACGTTCGCTTAAAATAACGCAGTAAAGATCAATGTCAATGAATGTACATCGATCACTGCCTTACAAGTCAAACATTTTGGCACGCATGGTTTACTTTTCATTAGCTTTTCACACTGACTTCGAGCTCTCTTACTTACTTACTTACTTATTGGTGCCGTTTAGATTTAATACAGGTAAGTACAAAAATGCTTTCCGTCCGACGCGGCGCGTCGTAGGTCACGGCTCGCATACGGACTACGGACGAAGTGTAGGTATAGACATTTCTCATTATATCATGAGACAAAACCGAACCCGTAGGCCGTGGGTGTATAGTTCATGACAATGCTCTAGCCTCGGATGTGGTATTGACAGGCAGCGGATGAAGAATACAACTATGTTTTCGCCCGTCTGCAGCAGTCGACGACAGCTCAAATCTTCTCATAATCTTTTCCATCAGCCCATGTGCCCGGCAACATTGTAATGAGATGGTAATTGCTCGTCTCGTCTTGAAATTATGTAAAAATTGCAAGTCAAGGCTATGTACGGAAAAATGCGATGAGGTTCTTGCAGCAACTAACTACGGATGAGCGCAATTGCCGCTGTCGTTCGCCACTTGATCTCGATTCTGAGCGGCAAAAACAAAAAATGAAAAAATAAAATGCCAAGGTATGTTTTGCTGCCTGTCGAAAGCGACAGAAAAATGTTAATGGCGGATGTTAAAGGGCGTAAAAACTGTGATTTTAGGGGTACAACATAGGTAACGTTTACCGTACTACAAGAACGTAAATTATTTGGATGACAATGAGCTAAGGCCTAGACTTTAAGCGGAAGTGGAGCAGCAAGCTTTTAAATATTAGTAAATATTTGGTCAAAATCGTAGTATTACACTTTGAGGATTACAAACTTAAATATTTTTCGAATACCTTTCCAATCCATCGTTTATAAATGATTGAATTTGCTCTAACCCACCTTAATAATAAGGTTCCGGCGTGTAGGCTCCCGATCTCGAAGAGATCCGGTGAAAAACCAGTCAGCTGAAGAATGATAGAGCCGGCGCACAGTGGGCAGCTTCAAAAAAGGCGGACATCAGCTTTTGCGTAGAAACTAGTAAGTTTTCTGAATTTCTGTCTTCATAAAAGTTTCTTGATTTTGAAGTACTTTTTTGTTATACTAAAAAAATGAATTAAGGGGGTAGGTCAATAAATAATCAATTTAACTTTTTTGCTTAAAGCCAATAATAAACAAAGCCCGAGAAAAATATGTACAAAATGTTATTTAAGGAGTTTTTGTCGAAGAAAGAGAATTTCTATCTCTTCAGGGAAAGAAGTAATAGTGCTACAAACTAATCTATCCCCTTAATACTAGTTTTTTCTAATTTTTTCTGGTTATTTCGACTTCCACGCAGTTTCAATGTTCCACGAAGTTTAACATACTATGAAAATACACCTTTTTTCTGAAAGAAGTGCACCTCTACCTTTCTTGGTTTTCGAGCTATTCCAGCTTTTGTCTAATTTTCAATCAATTTCAAGGTGCTTTATTTTAAAAGGGTGCAGGTATGCGCAGCCAAACTCAGTCACTTTACGTACTGCAATATAGCGAGTTTTATTTCAGGTATATGTCATGTTTGTTCACGGTGGAACATTTGAGAAAACTTTAAATGAAATTACCGGTTTCGCACGCTTTTTTGCTTTGAAATCGAAATATGCTAGGCGCAAATGCAAAAAGTATGTCAAAAACTTTTGTTTTTGCTTGGATGTGAGTGTTTTAAATAAGTACCGGAAGCCTTACCGCGTGATTGTTGATTATTTTTGGCAACATTTTTTCTAGCATATTTTGATTCAGAACAAAGAATTCATGCAAAATTGGATATTTTATTTGCAGTTTTCTCAAATGTTCCTCCGTGATCCACCGTGACATACATATGCAATGAAACACACTACATTGTAGTACGTAAAGTTGCTGAGATTGGCTGCGCACCTTAAAAACTGATTGAAAATTAAACAAAAGCTGAAATAGCTCAAAAACCAAGAAAGGTAGAGGTCCACTTCTTTCAGCAAAAAGGTGTATTTTTATAGTATGTTAAACTTCATAGAACATCAAAACTGCGTAGAGGTCGAAATAACCGGAAAAAATTAGAAAAACTAGTATTAAGGGTAACATTAGTTTATATCACTACTAGCTGACCCGACAAACTTCGTATTGCCACAAATTAACCTGTGTTGTACATAAATCATGAATCTCGGATGATCTTTGTCACTTCTCGAGTTTTGCAAGCCCCCCAGTGGGCGGCGCTTCCGACGGCGGGTCACCGGCAACACTCGCGACCGGCTCGTCCTGAATGATCTAGTGTTACTATAGATAGTTTTTGTGGTCTTGTTATTGATTAATGTTTTATGGAAGAGTCTCGAATTTCTCGAGTTGGATTAGTTTTTGAGTTTCGCAAAAATTTCTGTTTTATTTGTATGAGAGTCCATATCCCCCTACCACAGGGGTGAGAGGTCTCTAACTATCATAAAATAAATTCAAGACTCAAAAATCTCCTACATGCTAAATTTGGTTCCATTTGCTTGATTAGTACTCAAATTATAAGGAAATTTGTATTTCATTTGTATGGGAGCCCACCCTCTTAAAAGGGAAAGGGGTCGTAATACACCACAGAAAAAAAATTCTGCCATCTAAAACTCTCACATGCCAAATTTGGTTCCATTTGCTTGATTAGTTCTAAAGTTATGAGCAAATTTGTATTTCGTTTGAATGGGAGCCCCCCCCTCCTAAAAAGGTAAGAAGTCCTAATTCATCATGGGAAAAATGGTTGCCTCCAAAAACACCCACATGCCAAATATGGTTCCATTTGCTTGATTAGTTCTCGAATTATGAGGAAATTTGTATTTCATTTGTGTAGAAGCCCCCCCTCTTGAAGTGTGGAAGGATCCTAATTCACCGTAGAAAATATTTTTGCCTCCAAAAACCTCCACATGCCGAATTTGGTTCTATTTGCTTGATTAGTTCTCGAGTTATGGGGAAATTTATATTTCATTTGTATTGGAGCCCCCCCTCCTAATGTGGGAAGAGGTCCTAATTCATCACAGAAAAAATTCTTGCCTCCAAAACCACCTACACGCCAAACTTGGTTCCATTTGCTGGATTAGTTCTCGAGTTATGAGGAAATTTGTATTTCGTTTGCATAGGACCCCCCCTCCTAAAGTGGGGAGGGGTCCCAATTCATCATTGAAAAAAAAATTGTCTCCAAAAACACACACATGCCAAATTTGGTTCAATTCGCTTGATTAGTTCTCGAGTTATGAGGAAATTTGTATTTCATTTGTACAGGAGCCCCTCCTCTTAAAGTGGGGAGGGGTCCTAATTCACCATAGAAAATTTACTTGCTCTCGAAAACCTTCACATGCCAAATTTGGTTACATTTGCTTGATTAGTTCTCGAGTTATGAGGAAATTTGTATGGAAGTCCCCCCTCTTAAAGGGGAGAGGAGTTATAATTCCTCTTATAAAGAGGGGAGGGGTCTCAATTCACCATAGAATAAATTCTTGTCACCAAAAAAAACACCCACATGCCAAATGTTGTTCTATTTGCTTGATTAGTTCTCGAGTTAGGAGGAAATTTGTATTTCATTTGTACAGGAGCCCCCCCTCTTAGAGTGGGGAGGGGTCCAAATTCACCGTAGAAAATTTTCTTGCCCTCGAAAACCTTCACATGCCAAAGTTGGTTCCATTTGCTTGATTAGTTCTCGAGTTATGAGGAAATTTGTATGGAAGCCCCCCCTCTTAAAGGGGAGAGGAGTTACAATTCCCCTTATAAAGAGGGAGGGGTCTCAATTTACCATAGAATAAATTCTTATCACCGAAAACACCCACATGCCAAATTTGGTTCTATTTGCTTGATTAGTTCTCGAGTTATGAGGAAATTTGTATTTCATTTGTATAGGAGCCCCCCCTCTTAGTGGGGGGAGGGGTCTCTAACCATCACTAAAACCTTTCCTGGCCCCAAAAACCTCTACATGCAAATTTTCACGCCGATTGGTTCAGTAGTTTTTGATTCTATAAGGAACACAGGACAGACAGACAGACAGACAGACAGACAGACAGAAACCCTTCTTTATAGGTATAGATAACTTCTTTACCTGAAGAGATAGAAATTCTCTTTCTTCGACAAGAACTCCTTAAATAACATTTTGTACAACTTTTACTTGGGTTTTGTTTGTTTTTGACTTTGAATAAAAAAGTTAAATTGATTATTTATTGACCCACCCCCTTAAATGCAATTTTTTGGTATAACAAAAAAGTACTTCAAAAATGAAGAAACTTTTGCAGACACAAATGCAGAAAACTTAGTAGTTTCTACGCAAAAGTTGATGTCCGCCTTTTTTTGAAGCCGTCCCACTGTGCGGCGGAAAAGACCGACCACCGGCAGAATTCTACAAAAATGGCCGAAAACCGCTAGCAACGGCACTTCACTAGATAATTTCAAGGATTTGAGAGGAGGAGAAACTACTGGAGGTGTGGATGAAAGGTGTAGTGTGGCCCATCTACAGAAAAGACGATCGGCTAGATCGGCTACTACCGCGGCATTATGCTGGTCAACGCCGCCTACAAGGTGCTCTTCCAGATTTTGTTGCGTCGTTTATCCTCAATAGCAAGAGAATTCGTAGGGCAGTATCGGCGGGTTTTATGGGGGCCCGTGCTACTACGGATCCAATTTGCACTCACCGACAAATCCTCTAGAAATGCCGGGAGTACAACGTGCCCGTGCATCATACTTTCGTGGATTTCAGAGCAGCAGACGCTACAGTTGAGCGCGAATAGCTGTGGCAGACAATGCACGAGTACGGTTTTCCGGACAACCAGATGCGACTGATCAAACCTACCCTGGAACGAGTAACGTGCTACGTGCGTGTTTCGGGACACTCTCGAGTCCTTTCGAATCGCAGGACGGTTGCAGTAAGGGGATGGACTATACTGTATGTAATTTTATATCGGTGTTGAAGGTGTGACCTGGCGAGCAGGCATCGAAACGAAAGGAACGATCTTCAGCAAGAGTAGCCAACTTATAGCCTTCACAGACGAACTCGACATCATTACTAAAAATCTTGGGATGACGGAGGCAATCTACGCCAGACTAAAAACGGAGGTTTGGAGGATAGGGCTACAAATCAATACGTCGAAACCCAAATATATGGTTGAAAGAGGCTCCACAGAAAACAACGTTTAACAGTAACTTTGCTTACCGAATACGTGCACTTGCCGTATTTGAATAAAAGGTGCTGCGGACGGACTTTTGGCGGAGTACAAACGGATAGCGGAGAGCGATGCAGGCGTAAAGCAAAGCAAAGCTTAGGTGCCACATTCCGTTATCGAAACTTGACCTTCTGCTTTTATACGTCAGGCTTCGCAGCCAACTGTTAAAGCACACAACAATTGCAGGGCCAGCTGCTACGATCCTATTGACTCTAACAGCCTCTCCCAGCGGAGATTCGAACATACGTCGTCTGGCTTATTACGCCAGCGTCATACCTCAAAGCCAACTGGGAGGCAGCGGCGTATGAACCACAAATTGCTGGCACTACTTGGAGAGATTCCCATCCTACACCTTGCGGAAGTTGGGAGACTACGATGGGTCGGCCACGTCGCAGTGATGTCGGGCGACTACGCAGTGAAATCCGTTCTCTTCAAGAACCTCACCGGCACGAGGAATAGAGGGGCCCAACGCGCTAGATGGCTCGATCAGGTTGAAGCCATACTTTCGTCTATCGGGACGCGCAATGAATTGGTGACGACTAGTCTAGGACCGAGTACAAAAGAGAGTAATTCTTGATACGGCAAGAGCCACCCTGGCTCTCGGTTGGTTAAGTCAAGGCACTTCAACGCACACCCGCAAACGAACGAGAACAGCCTAAGACCTGTTGACTTCGCCGCCTCCAAGAATAAGACGTAGTACGTAGTACCTCCACTATCGGCACACCTGGACAACCCCAACCAGACGGAATCACAAAATGATTCTGATAGATGGTCGCAAACTTGTCAGGCATTGTCGACATTAGAACCTATCGGGACGCTAACATTGATTTGGAACACTACCTAGTGATGGTTAAGATACGTTAAACCCTATCGATTGTGAACAACATACGATACCGGCGCTCGCCACGGTATAATTTAATGCGACGGAAACAACCGAATGTCGCTGGAAGCTACGCTTTGTCTCCCGAAGCCACAGTGCCGGAAGAGGGTGAGCTGGATGAAGCCCCTCTTGAGGACTGCTGGAGTGTCGTGAACACAGTCATCAAGACCGTAGTGGAGAACGTCTTAGTCCCTGTCGCATCGAATCGACGTAACGAATGGTTGCGAATGCGTTGAGCCACCTGTCAGAATATGGAATGGTACAAACAGAAGCGAAGATCCGGTTTCTCCAAAAGAAGAAGCGCCACCAGGAGGAGGAGTGCGTAGAACTCGAGCAGCTGTATCGCCTTCATGACCCACGGAAGTTCTATGAAAGACTCAACGTATCTCGCAAAGGCTTTGTACCGTGGGCCAAAATTTTCAGCGATAAAGATGGAGGCATTTTGACTGACGACCGTACGGTGATCGATAGGTGGAAGTAGAACTTCGATGAACAACTTAATGACGTGTAGGCGGAAGACCTTGGTAGTGGAGCAAGTGATTTCATTGGTGCAACAAGCAACGGAGATGTACCATCCCTATCGATAAGCGAAGTTAAAGAAGCCATCCAGCGCAAAATGGATATCTTCCCAAGATCTGCACAAAATGAAACTATCACCAATCGATTCCTTGTATTTTTTAAAGAAGAATTAAGATTCCAAACTAGCGACTTCAATTAATTGGGATTACGAGCTCGTTTTTGCCCATCGTGCAACGGCTGAAGAACAATAAAGCAATGACATGAAAATTTGGGATACGAAACGACTACCGAGGGGTGGAAAGACGAAGACGGATTTGCCCTATCTACAAGGAAGGCGATTAGATGGACTGTGACAATTACCAAGTGATTACTATCCTGAATGCCCCTACATAGTGCTTTCCCAAGTCAGTTTTAGTCGACTGTCGTCAATAACCAATAGATTCATGGGAAGTTATCAGGCCGGCTTTAGGGAGCGTCGGTCTACAATGGACCAAATTAACCTTTAACCTGCGGCAAATCCTCCAAAAGTGCTGCGAATTCCGTGTCCCCACGCATCGCCTGTTCATCGATTTCAAAGCCGCATATGATAGTGTAAACCGGCAAGTGCTATGAAAAATTTTGGACAAAAACGGCTTTTCGGGTAAGCTTACTAGACACATCATGGCTACGATGGATGGCATCCAGTGCTGTGTGAGAATCTCGGGTGGATTGTCGGACACATTCGAATCTCGCAGGGGACTTCGACAAGGAGATGGTCTTTTCTGGCTATTTAACATTGCGCTTGAAAATGTTATAAGATGAGCGGTGATCGGAATACGTGGCACGATTTTAATAAATCCAGTCAATTTTTCTGCTTTGACGACGACATGGATGCTGTCGGCAGAACATTTGAGGCGGTGGAAGATAGGTATACCAGACTAAAACGCGAAGCAGAGAAGATTGGGTTGAAGATAAATACGTCTAAAACGAAGTATATTCTGGTGGGCGGAACTGAGCGCGACAGGGTCCGCTTAGACGAGACCGTGGTAATAGATCGGTATGAGTTCAAGGTAGCCGACGAGACCATGGCTAACTGGCAACAGAGGACAACACTACCAGCCGTGAGATTAAAGGGGATACTATTACTAATTAGACCAGTTGTTTTCTATGGGCATGAAACATGGACACTACCCAGCTGGCATTTTTGTATGTATATAAAAGTGAAAAATCCGCATTAGGTGCGGATATGCGTGCCAATAAGTCATATTTGATGCGCAAAATTTCCGTATTATTTTGGAGGCGATATACGTGATTAGGAATTATTATACGCATTTCATCTATATAAGTATGTATATACGATAAAATCCGACTAAGCGCGACTCACCCCATGCTGCTATACAACTCTGTGCTGAAAATCGTATATGTGTCGGTTATTATCGTTATATACGACTGAAAATACTTAGGCTCACTTTATTAAGCGTTAATTATGATTCCGAATTTGTTAGGAGATATTTACGATCATTTTCACACATTGATCAACGATTTGGTGCTAACTGGCTGCTAGAACTCTGGCAGCACTCGGAGTTTTCGAACGGCGGGTGCTAAGAACCATTTTCGGCGGCGTGAGAACGGTGTATGGAGCGGCGAAGCCAGTATTCAGAAAGTAGCAAAAGCTGGACGGATTCGTTGGACAAGACATGCTGCTAGAAAACCAAACATGCTAGATGGCTTGACCAGGTTGAAGCCGACTTGCATGTGTCGAAACGCGCAACGAATTGGCGACGAGTAACCCAGAATCCTTCAGTTGTTAGAATGCCGGACCATCCTGCAAAAATTGGTTTCACATCGAATCCGGAAGGAACAAGATGAAGAGGGGCACAGCGAGCGAGGTGGCAAGACCTGGTGGATCGAGATCTGGCGAGCACTGGGTGTCCGCGGAACTGGAGGACGCGAAACAGCTGCCATAGACCGAATTAGGTGGAATAATTATGTTACGCAGGCCTGGACGTAAGGCCAACTAAGTAAGTAAGTAAGCAGGTTCTGAAGCTTTTTGACATTATTTCAAAAGGAACATGCCGAAATCGGAGCACAAAATTTGGAAAGGGTACAGATGTACCCGGTTGATCGATTGAGGGTTAAAAAGTTCCAAGGCACAAGTTGTACTGGGCCATAACGTGAAGAAAAATCTGGAGAAAGAGAAACGCTTAAAGAAGCTACATGAGAATTTATTAATTAAATACGTACTATAAAGTAGTTTAACTGATAAACTTCTGGACAATATTTTTATATCACGCTCGATCAGCAGAGGATCCCGTCTTCCGCTACAGACTGTAAAGTGACGCTTTCGTAATTTTTGGAACCATCATCCACGAAAACAATCGAAAGGAGTGACTTCAGAAAAGGTTACTACCTGCTCTGAAGCTGCATGAAGTTCCTAAAGAGCTGAATCTGATCTGGCCAATATTTTGGAGATATTACAATTAATGTATTTGAAAATTAGCTGCAGGGTTTAACCGCCAATAACGTCATTAACTCGGTTAAGCTATTAGTGGTTCAGCGGAATTATGCCCACCTCAGCGAATGGGCATTTTTAAATGTCAGTATGACAATAACCAGGCCAAATTCCGGAAGCAAAATTACCAAGACTTTGCTTTTGTCCAATCATAAATGTCATTAATTCATTGGAAAGTTGGGTGAAGCAAATAAAATTCAAAAGGTGAGTTGTAAAAAGTAAACCGTCGAATCAAAACAATGGTTACAATTAAAAACACCATTATGAAGGAGAAACACTACAATCCATTCGTTAGAATTCCTTCACTAATCACCCGTATCATTGCGATAAACAGGCAAATTGAGACATTTACGATAAATGATCTATTGTTTGGCAGTTAATAGCGAATTCATTTGACCGCCAGTTAATTGCGTCGATTGAAAGGTCTGACATACAGGCCAGTAACGCTAAGATTCGTATTCGAGAAGGTCACTGAAATCGGATCCATTTGAGAGGCCTGGCGGGCGGCTAGTCATTTCTACAATTTTATTTCCAACTTGCACCCATAAAGTTGTCTGTGATTGTCCAGTTAGGTGGAGCAGTCAGTGCCAGAGCAGCAGCGGTGTAATGAAAACTAAACCCAAGGTTGATCGTTCATGGACCATTAGGCTCTCGATGCCTCGACCGCATCGGGGCAAAGCAAACCGATAGTTGAGTCAATTATTCGCAATTAGTACAGATTAGTGTCATAAATTATGAGATTGGCCGACCAGATTGCTTGCCAACGAAGGGAAGCAACGTTTATTGGTAGACGATGTCACTTTTATGCGTGCATGTAGTTAGCCGCGTTTTTTTTTCTCTTCTTAGGTGGTCATAACCGTTGTCTACATATGCCTTATGCTGTAAGATGTCTGCAATAATCCGTATTGATGGTACATTAAACCGTATCAAATGATAGCAACGGTCCTACTTGGCAATGGTTTATGATATGCATAAAAATTATTCCTGTTTTTGTTTCGCTGTAATCTTCATTCAGAAATATTAATCGAGAAAAAAAACAGCGGATGATCAGTCGGTTACGACTGAATGATTTTACCTTTTCGCTAAACTAGTGCGTATTGTGAAACCTTCAGGTTTTTAATATAAGTATTTTTCCTCACAATGCAAACAACGTTGGCAATGTTTTCTAGAAATAACAACATATATCGATTGGCTCCAATTGCCAATTTTCCAACCGCAATGCCGGACCTAGCCCTTGATTTCCGACTTGGACAATATTGATCGATGCAGTAACCAACCGTGCAACGTTGGTGGTGGTTCAGCAGAGGTAAGAAGGCCTCCAAACAGCCACTTTCAATATCTAGATCAATGTCGATTGTGTTGTTTTGTTTGCTGGCTGGTTTCGGTTTCGATCGCCAAGTTTTCTTTACCCGTTCGTTCAGCTTCTATGCGCTTCTTCAGCTTCGGTTTCGGTTTTGCATGCCGGTGCATGTGGTTGATGCTAGCAGCGGCAGCAACCAACGAGGCAACTTTCCTCTCGTGCATACTACACGATGATTTGTTGTATTTTTTTCTGCTAATTTATGGCATGTTTAATAACATGCTTACGCCGACAATTTGTTGGCGCTTTTGAGTGAAGGAGCGTTTATCCGGACAATCAAGAAGTGAAAATTGTGCATGAGTCGGTCAAAGTAAATTTGTGCAATCGTAACAAGATGAAGAGCAGATGAAATGTAGGACGCTAACATTCTACCAAAATATTTTGAATTTTGTACTGAATTAAAAAAAAATGGTGTTATTACAACTATTTGCAACTATTTGTATCCGTCCGTGAGCACAATTATCTCCTGAAACGAAAGCAAGTCCCCGTCATGTTGATGTTGATATGCGATTTATGTGCATAACATCAACCACAAACGACCGCTGTGGACCGTTGAATGCACTAACCTAGTGTTGTATCGCTGGGTGGTTGGTTGCTCACCATGGCAGTGAACTTGACTGGTTAGCTTTGGTCGTGATTGGAACTGAAAATAGATCTCAGACAGACATTCGCAGAAGCAACACGGTTAGCCAGCTACCTAGACAGGTATCTAGCGAAAACTAAATTTAGAGCAAGGTTTGTCAAATTGTGGTGGCAAAAATGATTCGTCTGTCTGACTTTCGTGACTTTGCGAATAGTCTGTCCTGTCTCACGTTAGTGACGTCGAGATCGATTTGTACTCAAGTCAAGGGTGTTGTCCGTGTTTAAAACGTTTTAGACCTGCTCGACCTATCGGGTGACATGCAGAATCCACCAGTTTTGCCCTCCGGTGAGTTCAAGCTTTTGAAAAAAAAGTTGAGGTAATTGATGTTGAAATTTGAAAGTTTGTAGGTTCGTTTTTAGATTCGAATTAAATCATTCAAACTAGAGGTCGCATAGTTCTTTTCGGAATGACACTGAGGAAAAATAAAATATAAGCGAAACCGGAAGCCTAAATGAAATTGAGCAAATTTTTATGGAAAATTATAGTAAATGATGGAAACAAATAATGGTTCCCGTGGCTCTGTGTTTAACGTTGTCGAACAGCTAGCTCTCACGGTAATGACGTCGGGTTCGATTCTTGATTGATTAGACGAGGTCACAATTTTTTTCTTGTTGAAAATTTTGCCGATTAGCACTAGAGGACGGTGTACCATGCGTCTCCATTGTATTCTCACAAATTGTTTTTTTTTAAACTAATATGTACCCCTGAATTTTTGATATCTTATGTAAAAAGATCTCAGCTTTCCAGAAAAAAAATATAAAAATATAGGGAATGTCGTCGTGGTTGGGCCGTCTTTTGGTCCATGAATTCCAGTTTAAAAGAATTTTTGGAAATTTAACAAAGGTCTAAATACAAAGGTCTAAATACGAACTATTAATTAGACCTTTGTTAAATTTCCAAAGTTTCTTTTGAAATGAGATTTGTGGACCAAAAGATGGCCTAACCACGACGACATTCCCCTGTATATTTTAGCCATACACAGGTCGAAAACACGAGAAAACAAATATTTTTGAAGCTTGGGCAATCACTGAAAACTTTGAGCATCAGACCTATATCCATCCCGAAAAGCTCGTTGAAAACATTTTCATTTGGTATCAAAATAATAAAAATCAATTCAATGGTTCAAAAGCTATGACTTTTTTTAAAAAGGAAAGCTTGGCAAAATTGGTGATCCCCTTGGCTTGGCCACCTTTACTCAGAATGTAGAATGTAGAAATGTAATAATAGAGGTACGAAGTTTTCTGAATTCTGCATAAATCGGTTCTCCCATCTTTGAGAAACACCGACTAATTGACATCCAGTAAAAACAAATTTTAAGCGTAACTTTTCAACTGCTTGTTTGTTTTCAATAAAAGTCTCCCAAAAGCTTTGTAGTAGCAAGACCTTCCATTTGATATTAAAATTGAAAACACCACAGGGCATTATAGTCATAGTCACTCAGCCCTCACCAAGAATCCAATGGCAATGACAGTTCAAGAGAGTTGAAGAAGAAGAATATATTAAAATTCAGTTGAGCAGCGCTTATGCTTATAACTTTTAGGCAAAACGTCAAAAACAAAAGCAAAACAATTCGATGGTGATCTACAAAATAATAACACCTTTCAAACATGAGTAATGGCGAATGAATCGGTTCAGCCATCTCCGAGAAACAGACGTCTGAAGTTAAGCGCCTCACACATCAGAGCCGGCGTTTAGACCGTCAAACCTGTGCGGTCGCACGAAGCCTCGCGCTTGGCCATCATCAGACGTCTACAAAACAATTATAAAATTTATTTACTATTACATTTTACATACAACATAAAAATTTCAGTCAATTTCTTAGTTACAGTACATTTACTTGGTCTAATTTCTCGCTCACAATAACGCGTTAATTCTGCATCATCATTCACAATCAATTATGTACCCCCATCTATTCGCATTCGGGTTGAGCTCCTACGATTTGCTTCTCTTGTTTGTATGCGGTGAAGTTTAAACACTAGCCCTTCGTTAGAGTTCTGAATTGAGAGACTGACCATGGCAACTCAGTAGCTCGCGAGAACTTGTCATCATTAAACCAGCGACACACGTTTCACGTAATCAGTGAATGTCGTTGGTTTAATGATGCGAGTTTTTGAGTGACATGGCCAGTCTCTCAATTCAGAACTCTACCCATTGTATGCCGAATTGTATTTTCCACATTCTCAATGAAATCAGGCCTCGTTGCTTCGGAATGGCTCGTTAGATAATATGCCCAACGACTCGGCTCAGTTTGTTAGCCGATTGTTTATGGAAGCTCGAATCAAATGGGCATTTTCGAACCAATGAAATCTTCAGGTCCGGATGGTATTTTACCGGCGGTTTAATGTCTGAGGTCATCAACTTTTTTCCAGCCGCTTTATAACATATCCTTGAGAATTGGCGGAGAGTAGAGGGGGTAAGAGAAGATCATTCTTAAAGCTTTCAGACCAATAAATCTGACATCAATGCTTCTTGAGTTGATGGAGAAAATCTCAGACAAATATATCCGAAATCAGCTTTTAAAGAGTTTTCCGTTGCCTGGGAATTAACATAGATACCAACACGGTAAAACGTTAATTGAGAAAACGCTAAAATATCAAGAAACGTCACTTTGTGCTTCCTTTGATATTAGAGGAGCTTTCGAATACACGTCCTTCGTTTCTCTACAATGCGCTGGATTCAAGCAATGCTTTCGAGCAGAGAAATCACTTCATCATTGGCGAATACGTCGGTCACGGTTTCGGTGATCAAAGGATATCCACAAGGAGAAGTTCCCTCCCCCTTACTTTGGTCATTGGTGGCCGATGCACTCCTTCACAAACTAGTAGACTAAACAGTTAATCATCAGTGTATCTACCCAAATCCTTAGTAGTGGCTGTTTGGTCTCGGATTCCTTACGAAAACTTTATTTGCCGTTTTCGGCTGACGTTTCGAAGATCTATGTCTTCATCCTCGGAGCAAAACGTTAACAACTGTTTTCTTAGTTAAGTGTTGGGATGTAAACGTAAAATGGTAATTTTGTTTGTCCTTTTATATCTATAACCTTCCATACACATCACAACCAGATCTTTATAACGTCAGCCAGAACCAGACCCTTTGAGGTAATCCGCGCGGTTCGTGGATTGATTTGGGGGGAATATTTCAGTAATGAAATAATCACCAATTGACCAATAGACAGTTTAGACGTGACTCTTCCCCCACGGTGTGGAGTCGAATGCTTTCCAGCATGGACGTTGGGCGAGTCTTCGGAAATGATAGTTGAGTCCGTAAACTGTGTAGGACTCTTCTAGGATTGTCTCTGTAGGACTGTCACAGCGGTCATTTAACCCAATGCCTTTGTGGCATACAAAAAAGGCCTCACTACCTAATCTGCACAGAGCTTCGCGCGTTGTAACACCGGCTCTGCCACACATAGGCATTGCTCAATCCGTCGAACCCTATCGATTGGTATATGACAATTGGCCTTCTGATTGACCTTGGTTCTGTTTCGCGTTTTTTGACCAGATTTTGAACCTATAATATAAGGTACAATAAAGGTAAAACTGATAAAAGAACTCAAAAAGGCACAAAAACAACATAAAACTGACACAGAAATGAAAAATAAGGCAGAAAAGGTACAAAAATTACACAATTAATGACAGAATAGTGAATCAAAAAAGAACATAAACACGATATTAATATGATGCAAAAATTATACGAAAACTATAATACAAAAATATACACAATTTTTTTTAAATAATATCTCAAAACTGACTCAAAAATGATACAAAAATGACACAAAATCTATAGGTACCTATAAAAATGGATTTCTGTCTGTCTGTCTGTCGGGATATTCCTTATAGAATCGAAAACTACTGAATCAATCGGCGTGAAAATTTGCATGTAGAGGTTTTTGGGACCAGGGAAGGTTCTTACGATGGTTAGAGAGGTTAGGTCCCTCCCCCCACTGAGAGAGGGGGCTCCTATACAAATAAAACACAAATTTCTGCATAACTCGAGAATTAATCAAGTTAATGTTACAAAATTTAGCACGTGGGTGTTTTTGGAGGCAAGATTTTTTTCTATGATGAATTGGTATCCCTTATCATTTTAGGAGGGGGGCTCCCAAACAAATGAAATACAAATTTCCTCATAAATCCAGAACTAATCAAGCAAATGGAACCAAATTTAGCATGTGAGTGTTTTTGTTGGCAAATTTCTCTTCTATGGTGCATTGAGACCCGTACTCTTTTCAGAAGGGGAATCATGACTCCTCTCCCCTTTAATAAAAGGGGGGGGGGGCTTCCATACAAATGAAATACAAATTTCCTCATAACTCGAGAACTAATCAAACAAATGGAACCATGTGAAGGTTTTTGGAGGCAAGAAATTATTCTATAATGAATTAGGACCCCTCCTCATTTTAGGAGGGGCCCCTATACAAATGAAATACAAATTTCCTCATAATTCAAGAACTAATCAATCAATTGGAACCATATTTGGCATGTGGGTGGTTTTGGAGGCAAGAATTTTTTCTATGATGAATTAGGACCCCTTACCTTTTTAGGAGGGGGGACTCCCATACAAATGAAATACAAATTTTCTCATAAAAATTTTCTCATAACTTCCCCCGTAGAGATCACCTCTATCTAGGTTTATTTATTTTCCTAGATCTACTGACCTCTATTACTTCCCTTCAGTTGGGTTACCCCTGCGAAATGGTATTTTCTACGAAAAGAATATCCGTGAAATGGTAGGGTAAGGTGGTGCAGAATGCACCGCTTAAGCAAAACATCATTTTGCAGAGCAACGGCGTGTTTGTTCCACGTTTTTCAACTTCTAGAAGACTTTGGGATTTTTTTTTACACTTGCTCCTGGTGAAATTTCCTAACAAAAACCAGTATTTTTTGTTATTTTTGAAGATTTTTGGCAAGAGTCAAAATCATTATGTGAGGCAGAACGCCAAAGCCCGTGGACAAAACGCTCCAAGTTTGCCCAGCTAGGCGTTAAACGCAACCAAAAAATTTAATTCAAACCATTCAATTACGTGTTGGATAAACTCCTAAAACTAGGCTGCCGAAATGGCGAAAGCGTTCGTTACAGCGTTTGTTGCAAACGCTTGTTTGCTGGCACATAACGGGTTCATATCTGAACATAATTGGCAATAAAATTTAATCATCTACTTTTCTCCAACTGATGTGCGATGAAATATTGTAAGTTAAACAATGTACAATTAGGTTTAAGGCAAATTCTAAGTCTTATACAATACATAATATTGCTACATTTTTAATAAATAATCCGAAACAAAAGATGTACTGCAAATTAAAAATATTTTATAACTGTTTGATCCCGCTGTGATGCATTCTGCCCCTGTTTTGTATTTTGAAGTTTTTTGCAATATATGTGAAAAATATGCATAGTTAATGCCGTTTTTGTGATGAATCATCGAGTATGACAGTATATCAATTAGATAGACTGTATTTATTATGAAATTACAATATCGACTAGTGGCAAAAGCTTAAGAGAAAACCGTGATTTCTTACATGTGGAATGAGATCGCGGATAATCGCTTGATTTTATTGGATGTGGCTATGTTTGATGCTTTTACATGCTACATAATTATGAATTAGCGTGTTTTACACCAAAATAAAATGCGCATTAATAATTTTACCAAATAGTTCCCGCGTTTTTAAGCAATTAATAGCATGCGCCATTCTACCCCACCGGTGCGTTCTGGACAGTCCTACCCTATATCCCGCGCAAGTGTTTTCGCGAAATGGTACCGTGAAAGCACCTAATTCCGATCACCTAAGGCATGACTCATCTTTGAGTCCCCACTGAAGAATATAGCTTTGATATTTGTTTACACGGTATGTATCTTTAGCAAGTATTTTCAATTATGTTTCATGGAAAAATACTAAAAAGTCTAAATTATTTACCGAAAGTTAAAAAAATGCATCAAAAAAATGATGTATCAGTGCACCCAATTCCGATCATCAATTATACGGGGTGATTCTAATTCCGATCACAGGTGTATCTAATTCCGATCACGTCTTGATGAGCTGTTAAAGTATAAAACTATTGTCAACTCGTACTAAATGGATGTGAAATGTATTGCATTTATGTAGTTTGACGACAATCCCCCTACCAGTCATCTTCTGCTTGCGTTAATGATCATTATTATCATTAACTTAATATTCATAAAATTTGTGTACTCAAAAGCTCGACAAGCGGATTATGAAACTTTCCTTTTCTTTTATCTTTGTTAAACTGTTACAATAACAATAAAATTGGGCCACATTCGATGTTTTCATAAAGCTTTGGTCATAAATAATAGTAAAAATCCAATCAGAAAGGTTGTGTTCCAGACATGACCGCGTAGTTGGCGTACAACTACATGAGGCTGGTTTTCGCGAAGAAACCTCGAATATTAAAGAAACCTTTTACACCATATTGGTATATGTATAGCGTAAAATAGCGTAAAGTGAGAAAAAACAAGCAATATAATAATAATATAATCTTGCTGTATCGTATTTCTGGTAGGTGAGCTATTTTATGATATCAAAAACGAATATTTTTACCAGTGTCAAAATTGGAGTATTTCAGTATAGAAATCTGCCTCACGCATCCAGTTATTAACATAGTTCTAGGAGAAAACTTAAGTCCTCACAATAACATGTTATTGTTGTATTAAAAGAACACGTATTAATAAGATAGTTCATAACTGCGCTGTCGCTGTCGCCTGTTTGCAGCGTTAGAAAAGCAAAACGTCTGAGCCTCTCAGTTGGCCTCGAGGTACGGCACTGGTCTAATAACCCGATCAAATGAATGTGTCAAATTTATAACAGGATGAGTTCTAATTAATAAGTATTTTATAACATGTTCATCACATGTTCGAATCTCGACTGAAAGAGTTAAAGTCTTTGTAGCACTACAATTGTCCCGTACTCTTACAGGCTGCGAAGTCTGTCGTTTAAAAACAGAAGGTCAAAATTCCAAATCGGAATGTAGCACCTGGGCTATATACTGCGTTCTGTAGTAAGCAAAAAACACGCAAGTTTATTTGGCTTCTTTGTCTTGAATCAGCAGTAGCCACAAACTTAGTGTGTGTAATGGTCGTCCGTGCCTGGGAATCAAGACTATCATACGCAAAATGTATGGAAATTTTTTAGCTAGAAAGCTTTCGTTAATTTTCACTATTTAACGATTGGCAAACAATCTTTTCAAGAAAGCCATACAATTGCTGCATCGTTTATGATCAAAATCCGTTTTAAATTTTAAATTTTCAAAATCTTTCATTCTTTCGTGACGGTGGCTTGACTCCAAATTTTGGTTAACACACTGCCGTAAGACGTAGTTCTACGTCAAAAAATTTCGATACTCCTACCATGTTATCATGTTGCAATTAATCCTAAAATCCAAATAGCAACTTTGTTAGCTTGCATTTTGCCAGTTTATAACTTTGATATAGTGATCGGAATTAGAAGCAGAAAAAAAATTGTGTTCATAATTCCGATCAATCACTTTAATGCAATAAATTCCGCAAATTTAGTATTTTTTCAGCCAAATTTGATATAGAACGGTTATATATGCTTGTATCTATTTATTATCATAGAATACCGGAGAAGGTAATATGTTTTCACGCTGCTATGATCTTAGCAAATTTGATCGTGCGCTTAGCACTTCGACTAAGAAAATACATTTTGATGGCGTATTTTGCTACTGCCTGTCGAATTTAATTTATTTTGAAGTGCATGATGCCCTAACGGCAGTTATTTTTCAACAACTGACACATAAACACATAGCACAATAACTAAGCATGCTCATTTACTGCAGATTTTGGCTCAATGTTCTAAAAATTGACCATTTAGGTTGAGTGATCGGAATTAGGAGCTGATCGCAATTATGTGCGGTCACGATATTCTGAGAAACTCTATATGCCGCGTTATGGTCAACCGAGAATTAGTGTTCTGCAAAATGGTATTCGGCAAAATGGTTTGTCATGATGGCGAATATTTAAATGCTATCCGCTTTATTTTATCATGCTAAGCAAAATCCTTATGATTAGTATGTGCCACATATAAGCACAATCCGCCCAGAAGTACACTAGTACCATTTAGTGCTTGAGTTGTTTTCTTCTATGAATTATTTTGAACTGGTAAGGCTCAACCGAAACCTAAAAAAAATCAATTTATGTTGAAAATCTCTAGATTTTGCATATTTTTCAAAGCAAGCTGGAATGTCCGTTTTTCTTTTTCCTTGGACCCTTGTGGTTTACAATAGGATAACGACCGGGTCCAATATAGGAATTCTAGTGTATTTTGCATGGAGAGGGTCCACTAGTGATGACATTTTTTGCACTATTAACCTTATAGTGGACCCCAACTTGTTGAAAATGTCGATTTTAAGGCATCAATAAAACGCAGCTAAAATTTTATAAACTAAAATGTATGTTATGTTTAGTACTTTCTCTTTTATGTCTCATACCCTCCGATATAAGAAGTACAAGCTAATAAACATCGAAGTTGTACCCGAGGTCCATTATAGTTGAAGGGTCCGCTATAGGTTGACTTACCCTATGTTCTTGTCTTTTAAAGTCTTTTAGTGATTGAAATTTCACGATATCGTTTTTCGTCGTAACTAAGTTAAAGTGTGCTTGTGTATAAAATTTCTTAAAATTGTGGAATCTTTAGGCACAAACTTGTACCACAGAACAGAAGTGGAAGTCCGAACGATTCGGCGATCAAAAATGGTAACAGAGTCTCTTTTGCTTTTATTTTTTTATTTTTTGGGAAGGTTTTCGCATAGAAGGGAATAACAGCAATATAAGCAGAACGCTCGCTGCCTATCGCATAGCAGCTTCCACATGCTTTCGTGTGTGCATTCGCATGCGTTCGAGTGTTTTCGTGGAAAAAAGTGACTCGCCACCGCCAGGTTCGCTAGTATCTGTAGAAAGTAGCATGTATGTGTTTGAATTTCAACTTCCGCTTCTGTTCTATGCTTGTACGGTAATTTTGAAATATGCCCAATTCTGTTAGTTTTTAGATAATACCGTTCGTTGGAAGAATCGTTTGTTTTCAGTATTATGTATTTAGTTAATAATACCATTGCATAAAGTATCAATACACCTCAACAATAACTTATTACGTCTTAGAGATAGCTGGTCTCTGCGCTACCATTTATATGTTCAATCTTTAAAATGAGGTTCGACTTTATCTTTCAAATCTACAAAGAGGCCTAACTTTACCGTTTAATAATCGACACCGGCTGGAAAACTCTGCCCACAAACCGCAACAACTTCCTAGTCGGTGGGAAAAAATCCATTATTGTTGCGACGGTGTGACGTCTTGGCAATTGTTTCAATTTAACTGTCATTATAAACCACTCTGCACGATACCATCGCTTGCCCCAAAATCTCATCAAAGTCACGCTAACAAAACATTATTGTCTCGCTTCGCCGCCCCTTCGCTACCGCACGCAACTCATAAATCTCGAAATGATTCCCAAATCCGTTTCTATAACTTCCTCTTGTCTTTTTTCTGTTTTGTTCACAGGTAAGAGAACCAGCCCGGGCAGCTTTGGTCGTCCGCCTGAAATGGTGAGAAAAATGTTTATCTTCAAATCCGGTACACGATTCGCCCGACTCCCGACAAACCTCGCCGCTGCTGCTGGACGTATCGCCGTGTTAATCACAATATTAGTTACATCCTGAAAAGGCTACCCCGCGTTCGGTTGGCAACGGGTGCACGTTGCAAAGTTGCGAATTAATTTAATCAATCCAATCCGATGCGGTATCGCTGCCAGGAAGGGGGGCTGATGCTGCAAACTTTCGCTCCGCACTGGTTGTTACCCGGTTTGCTAAATCGTTGCTTCAAACGCTGGCTGGCTGGCAGGCTGGCTGAGGCTGGACTGCCCGACGACCAACTGGATGGCCGGCCAGCCCACCAACAACAACGAACCGACAGGTTGACTCTACGATATCGATCACGCCGCTCTTATGCCGCCGCACGCGGTTATGGATTGTGGGATGCATCCTCGGGCTATAATAGTGATGTCATTTCGATTTGAGGTTGGGTGTCGCCCACTGTCCATTATTTGGCAACAGGACTCCCAGGTAGGCAAAATATGTTGCCCGTCAGCGTGAAGAGAGATTGCTATTATCGTGATGTATTGTTTTCTTTTTTTGAGTGTCAAAATGACACTCAAATTGTTCAACCAATCGGTTGGGTGCAAATCAAGTTCGAGAGTCCGAGTGATATAACATGATTGTTGGACAACAAATGAGACGAAGTGAAAACAAATGGTGCTTGCATTCTAAATAAGATATGTGAAATGTTTATATTGCGTTTCAACCACTTTAAGTACCGCCATTTTAATGGGATTAGCTGAGTTGCAACATTAAATCTATATTTTAGTATAACTTAATTCTGTTTATAACAAGATTATAATTCACCTCTCGCGGAACTACAACACACTGGTACGCATCCGCTGGTCGGTATATTTTCAACATTAGCGGATTACCGTCATTTGCATTTTTCCTAGGTTATGAGTCTGGTTCATGACCAGTATTAAACGCACGCATCCACGGCAAACCCGTATCATCACATTTGCCAACCATCAACAAGCTATAATTATTATCAACTTGCAAACCCGCTCATTTCCATGTTGCAGTCAACTCAACCTGCTCGACTGATTGATGCAAATATTCACGCAACCGATTAAGCATAATCACTCCATCCCCCATATCGTGAGATGAGCAGCCGGAGCCGGCACTTTCCGCTTCACATCGCGCGGTACAAAATAAAAACCGAAGTTTTTCACTTTCATTGCCGATAAAACAGCAATCTGCTCGTGCAGCAGCGACAGCCCGCAACAAGTTGCTCCAGCGTCAACATGGTAGACAGCACGGCGCACTCGCCAGGTTGCGGAAAAGTGAAATTACTAGCCAGAGGCATTTCCTCTATCCCTACCCTCAACCCATTCCCTTTCTGACGTGCAGTGGTTCCAATGGATGGATACACGCACGGTGGACCACAGAATCGGCAAGTACAAACCCGCCCCTCGGTCACCATACCGGACATTCGGTAGAGAAAATTGCAACGTGCAATGTCATCGGCGAAGTGAAAAGAAAGACATCACACGCATCTTTCGTGTGTCTCCTGGGGGGGCAACAACATATAATAACTTATCCGTACACAACACCATCACCACGGAACGGAAGGGTAGAAAGACGGTGGATGCTGGATGGGAGAAGATACACAGTCTTGACACCGCAGCTGGAGGCTGATGGTCAACCGTCGTGACTTGTTGTGATAACTTGTTTTTCTGTGTTTTCGGTGCGGCGAGCTTTTTGTCAGTTGTTGCTTTTCCGATGGGAAGAAAAACCGTGAAACGGTTTTGAAAAATAAACTTACTTACTAAGGCATATCCTTTTCTTCTTATAAGTACAAAGTAAGTTGTAACTCAACGATGGTTTCTAATCATAATTTCATTCCCACTCAAAAAACCAAACTAAATAGTAAAAATAATTTAAATGTAACATTAAGTTACCTTGATTTTTATATTTGTCCCACAATCCAAACCAAATAAGAAATAAATTGACATTTCGTCATCCTTACTTGTTTCTGAAACTCTTAAAAAAACACTTTCTTCACACGAGAAAGACTGCTGCAATCTGCTAGTTGGATCGAGCAACGCCGGTCTCTCTTCATCCTTCAAAGATGACACTATCCGTTTTCGTTCGGAATAGCGACGATGGGAACTGGATAAATTTAAACTGAAAAGTTCAATAACCTTTTCCAAAAAAAAACACGGTTTAGTGCGCTCGACAAGTGCAGGGTCGGCGTTGCGACATACATAAGTAAGGGTCCGTCGTCGTGCTGATATTGATTGGAAAGATTGATTTAACTGTAATGCTTGAGTGAGCATTTACAGAGTACAGATGCTATTTAAGCATGATTTTTGCTGGCGCTTTATGTTATTTTCATAGTTTTGAACAATGATTTGTCTTTTTTAAAACATTCTGCAAGAAATTTCTAAACGCACGGCAATGCTCCGTGCGATACACCGATTAGATAGTCAAAACTCCAGCTCTGTTGACTGTTGTCTAGGATTGACTAATTCGATAAATATTCAGAATAGTTTATTGATCTTGAAAAAAAACCAGTCAGCATAGCTAAAATAGAAGCAGGTGTTTTTACTGTTAGAATTTATAATATAGAAACCTGATATATAGAAAGTCTTAACTATTTCAGAAATAGTTGATAAACAGTTGATAGGACAATCGTTCCGTTATTTCCGTTATTATCACACCTAAATGTGCGGGAGAAGATCGTATTACTTTTGAATATTTTTTTGCATTATAATCAGACAATAAATATCAAAAGAGTAACTGATTAGCTGAGAAAGTACTAAGAAAACTGCCATACCCAAATCTACGGTGAAGACTAATGATTTTGTGGTGGCTTAAGGGAAAAAGAGAAAGCTGCGTCAACGCGTCCGTCAGCGTTATTCTGACAGTTTTCCCATGGGTTTACTGTCAAATTGACGCTGACGGATGCGTTGACGCAGTATTCTTTTTGGTCCTTTACTAGTCAAGTAACAACATGTCACAAATGAATTGAAAATTGAAAAGGTGTTTACTCAATGAGCTCCACTTAAAAATTCAAATATGAAAACTAAAACATTAGTCGAAACAATGTAGTTACTATAGTTGTTTTGTCTTTGAGAAACCGTGACGAAGACGATTCCATGAACTCAGTTTTTAAAAGCGCGAAAAATCAATTTACTTTTCATCCAGCGCACATTCTACTACGGCTCGACAGACAATCATCAAAATGTAAACTGCTTTCTATTTACAGCGGTCCTTCGAATAAAGTGGTTTTGATTAAGAACGTTTCCAATAAGGACGGTCTCGAGTGATTCCATTAAGGCGGTCGAACGTCTTTATTGGAGTCAATGTAGCAACTGGGATTTGACTTGATTGGTTCCTACATGGAATAACTCATGGTCCTGACCGCATAGAACATTGCGGTCTTCGCGAAGGTTATTCATATGACTTCCGCCTTCAAGAATGTATGGAAAAAAGTGCAGAATTGTCTCACTACTTTAAAACTATGAGAAATAATTAACTTCAAGACTCAACTTTTTTCTCTCCCTGCTTGTTTGTTCGATTTTATCGACGACTAGCTGATTGCCCGGGGCCCTTGTCACTCAGTCACTTGCACATCTGTTTTTGAAACGAAAACTCTCATAATGTAAGAAACAAAACCCTTTTTTCATTTGAATCTATCTACTCCCTTTGCCAGTTCCTCTCACGTTGTCCCCCAACCACTTGTAAATTTGTCTTCTTCTCGGTAATCCCTATAAATCGACACAAAGCCTTTTTTACGTTTTTGAACCTCCCTTATTTTAGTGGCCACCCTATTCCCCCTTTCAGAAATAAAACAACTTTTACAACTGCTATCCTTCCAAATGCAAGGGAAACGCACCCCTTTACCCATTTGAACCTTTCTTGCCCCTCGAAAGAGACCGGCTCCCTCTTTTATTAACCCCCCGGTGCTGATTTTTTATGTCATAAACTATGTGTTTGACAAACAACGTTTGATGAAGAACAGAAGCTCCGGAGCTAAGGCGCAACATACATTCATACTCACGTTCCTCGTCCTCCTACATGTCGGTTCCTTCCCTACTAGCACGGTTGTTACAAAGTTGTTATGGTAACCGAAATATGACTAATTTCAGTCGTAATCCGGTTGCTTCAACGAAATGCACCTAAAGTGTACTACAGGGATACCTCGATATAAGACAATTTATAATTTCTAAAAGTTGCCTTATATCGAAATTGTCTTATATCGAAACATGCTTTTTTCAAAAAAAAATTGCATTAGCGGTCGCAAGCTTTGCTCTGTGTTATGTGTTTACGGTTTTTGAACTATTTATTATTGTTTAAACTATTGGTTTTTTACTATTTTTGGGGTTATTTTGAAATAATGAACATCTTCATGGCACCGATTTCAGAATGGAAAATCAGCTCTGGTATCGTTATCAGCTATGTCAAAGGGATTTGTTTCGATATAAGACAAAATTGTCTTATATCGAATTGTCTTATATCGAGGTTGTTTTATAACGAGGCTGTCTTATATCGAGGTATACCTGTACTTGGGTTCCCAGTCAGGTTCCACGTCTGTCACGTAGCTAATTATGCATCGGTTTACTCAATGAAAATCACTATAATGGAAACAAAACAGAGATTTAATTACCATATAGGGGAATTGTGTATAACGTGCCCCCCTGGCCAATGTGCCCCCCTTCGTTTTTCCCTAAACAAGCGAAATTAAAATGCAAAACCACCCAGAAACCATAGTATTTGATGGAACTAGCCTACTATGCAAGTATGACAGTTGTCACATGCTGTAAAACAAATCAAAAATAAATTTGTTTTTGATCAGCTTCCGATGTAACTTTTGGCGTCGTTTCCATAAGCAATTTTCTTGTCAAAATCTGTAAATAACCGGCTGTTGCGATTCGGTTGCGTAAAGTGAACTTCAAAAAGACATCCCTGCCAAAAATAACGGTTTGAAACGCTTGATTTGCTTTAGCATTTAATATTTTTTCAAATAATTAAAAGCAGGCCAATATGCCCCACTTGCGGTGGTACAATTTGCCCCCTTTGCAAATGTGGCTATAAACATAGGTAAACAGATCTAAGTTGAAGTCAATTGCCATTATTTAATTCAATTAGTATTGTAGAGTAACCGTGGTGGGAATAATTTATTACCAACGCCAAATTCCAGGTAATTCAACTACGTGGTACAAAATGCCACAGCTGCAGTATAATGTGCCCCATGCAGAAAAGAAAAAGTGCACCAGAAGGCCGAAACTAGGTTTATTTTATATAAAAATACGATATTTTGAAAACAAAGGAAATAGTTTTACTTTCTACAAAGTAGAGTTGGTCTGTCACTGGTAGAAATACTCAAATTACCGCATTGGGCATATGATACCGCAGGTGGGGCATTTTACCCCGCGCAGACGAGAAACACTACATTTAGGTGCTTTTATTAAATAATTCCTAGCATATTTATTCCACAATCATAAATGAAATAAACGATTGCAATTGGTAGTCAGCTTAATTACCAATATATACTCGTAGTTGTAATGTTAATTTGGGGAAGCATAACGGAGATATATCCATTTATTCTTAGGGGGGACACATTATACACATTTCCCCTATTCATCCTCGGTGGAATGCCCCTCTTTTCTCAAAGTCAGTTGCACAACTGCAATCGATTAAATGCAAGAGAAACGCAACCCGTTTTACTTATTTAGATCTCTCGCCCATTGTCAGGTATTCCCCCCTTTTGTCAACTTCCCAGTGCTGATTCCCTAATGACTAGGAACATTTGTGCCAAGTTTGATGAAGAATTTTTCAGGTATTTCGGTGTTATGGCCTTCCCCCTGTTATGAACCCCCTCCTCCTGTTATGCCCCCTGAGTTCTGATTCCCTTATGCCAAGGAACATGTGTGCCAAATTTGATGAAGAACCGTCCTGGTGTTTCGCAGTCAAGACCTCCCCCCCTGTTATGAACCACCACCCTCCTCCTCTTCTCGTCAACCCTTCAGTGCTGATTCCCTTATGTCAGGGAACATGTATGTCAACCCAAGCAACAATCTGAGTTTTATTGTACTCTTATGGTGGTCTTCCAGACCAATTTTGGTCTTGAATGCCATCATAAGAGCGTAAACAAACCCAAATTGTTATTTGAGAAGTTTGACGAAGAACCGTCCAGGCATTTCGGAGTTATGGACCTCCCCCCTCTTATCAACCTCGCAGTGCTGATTCTCTTATATCAAGGAACATGTGTGCCAAGTTTGGTAGAGATCGGTGAACGCGTTCTTGAGTTATGGTGGAATATACAACCATACAAACATACTCACGCTCACTTTTATATATATAGATGCATATTATAACCGAACACTACAGCTGTAGCACATTTTTCCAACACAGATATCAAATTCGCCAGGGTTTAATCGTCTCGCAGTAAAGAATTTGCGATCTGTTGGGACAACGAACTTGTGTCATTTGTTCTGGCACACTTCCCTAACACAGACCTCAAATTGGACTAAGTTTAATCGCGCTCGTAAGAAATCTGTTGGCACGAGGGGACTTTGTCACTCTTTCTGGTGTACCTCCCAAGCAAGAACATCAAATTGATCTAGGTTTAATCGCGGTGCTAAGAAAACTTATTGAAATGAGGAAACTTGGTCACTTGTTTTGGCTTACTTCCCAAGCACAGATATCAAATTGGTATAGGTTTAGATCCTCGTAAAGAACCTTCCGACCAATCACGAAGTGAGAATTCTGGTAAAACATAGGTTCATTATTTTCAATTTTTCAATAGTTCAACATCAAAAATCCATACTTTTCTTCATTTGGGCCAATTCTTAGGAGATTTTCCAATCGATTGGTGTAAGAATATTGAAAATCGTTCCGGAAACTACTAAGCTATTAGCGTTCAAAACCTGACCACTTTTCGAGAAAGATTTGTTGGAATGACACCCTATACCAGCTACCTTCCTGAAAGACGTAATCCTACGTCAAAATCCATCGTGCTAATCTACTATCTATTAATGCTATTTTCTCAGTGGGCAGAAAATCCCACCTACTCACTTATTCCATGGATCTCAGTCACGTGCACACATTTCCAGCTACTTTCTAAACATTCTTAGCGATTCATGAAAAATTATATAAAAATTATGAAATTGGTTTGAAAAATCAAGTGGCAAAAAAATTTTGTGGGATGTAAACCATTTTTTTATAAAATTAATTGTCTGCGGGCTCTACTGCCAAAAGAACTCGTGAAATGGGTGTAACTATTGAGTGGTGAAGAACAGTAGCCCAGGAAGCTGCCGGAAGTCCGCCTTGACGTAAGTCTCATCATGTATGATGAGAAAATGAGGCTTCGTCAGCATCTGGGTGTCCCAGCGTCCAGGTTCGTGACTTTCCCACCGTATTTTGCCGTTCGTCCCGATTTGGAGCCTTCTGTCCCTCCCGGTATTTGACTCTTTGAACGAAAGACTTGGACAGATTCAACTTTTTGGCCACATCCCTGACTGAAGTATGGGGATTCCGCTTAAACGCTTTCACGACACGCTTGTGATCCTGATCGCTAATAGAACATCCATTATGGCCGCATTTCTCCTTCCGTTCGATGCTCAGAGTTGCATAGTAACGTTTAATCACACGACTCACCGTTGACTGCACGATTTCGAGTTGTTTTCCGATGGGAGAATTTTCCAGGCGCTTGCGCAAAACAAATTTGCGACATTGCTGTGACTGGGGAGGTGCCATTTTTTCCAATTTTCAAAAAACTGACAGTGATAAAAGTAAACAATACACTCTTAACTACTTCTTCCCAAATTTTCAAGAGAAAATGCCCAATGGATAATTTTATGCAGCGTTTTTTCCGTGATGCAATTTGATATGGAACACCATTTACTTCTTCTGAGTTATTTCTACAAGAAGAGCGAATTCTATTTTTTGATGAAGTTACTAATTTAGGTGTAATGTTTACATCTCAGCTTAAATGGAATGCTCATGCAAATTTCCAGTGTGGCAAAATATATGGCAAGCTGAAGCAACTGTATTCCAAGTCAAAGTTGTAGCTTCTCAATTCATCATTAATGTCACATTTTGTTTATTCACTTTTTGACAGTTCTTCTGTAGGACTCGTAAACAAATTTCCTTTAGCGTTAAATAGGGTTTATTTCTAATTCCCGTCGTAGTAAGTAAAACCATTCTAATTTTCATCATTTGTTGGATGGATTTAATGAACACTCTAAAAGTTCTTGTGCTGATTTGACGAAAACATACTTACCTTCCGATCCGTGAACTTTGAAATTACTGAAAAGCGATTATCAGAGCATATTTTTGAAATTACGTAACTGACTCTATTGCTTAAATTCGTCGTACCGTTTTAAAATCCGTTCATCAAAATTTTTCATCGTCCATACTAAAAATCACAACAATGCTTACGGAGCTAACGCGCATGTATTTGTGTAGGACGGCATGACAAATGTTATTCTGCAAAATTTCTGCAGGTCAGGCTAGTTTTCCTGGCTGTAGAATAACGACAATGCCTTGCATGAGTTATTTTCATTTATGAATAACGGAAATTAAAACGATTAGTCGACATTGTCTTCTTCGTCGCACGAAAAAACGTAGGAAATTTGGCTGGTAGAACTTCTTTAATGATAAAAAGCATTTAACAACAAACTAAAATATTAGGAATTAACAAGTTTTGCATTGTGTGCAACATTCGTTGGATAGGGCGGAAATAGGCAATTACGACGAAGCAGCAACATACCCTACATGTGTGAGATATGTATATAATCTTTCTAGATTTTCCCATGTTTCTCATCTAGATAAGTCTCTGCTAGGCTGCACCTTTTCGGATTCTTGCAAACATAGATCCTGTGTAGCAATATTCGAGATAAAGCTTACGAAAACGCCATTGTGGCCATTCTAAATTGGAACAAACTTTTGCTTATATTGCGGCGCTCTTGGTGGACGGATTTGGAAGTTCTTGGCGCTCACGTGTCGGAAATTTTGTTAACATCACCTATGAATTTTTGACATTCCGCAAAACGACTATATTTTGTAAACAAACAACATGGAAGCCGAAAGAAGGGAAAAACTTGTGCACAGTTATTTGGAAAATGCATTGTGGTATGCATCTAGGCTAGCTAAACAGCTGAAATTGCCCAGAAATACCGTATGGCGCGTTATCAAACGGTATAAGGAAACATTGACGACAATTCGGAAGCCTCAGGCTAATCATCGGAGTGAAACTGTCAAGCGGAAACTGCGTGGTAAGATTTTGAAGACCATCAAGAGGAATCCCAATCTGTCGGACCGTAATTTGGCCAGAAAATTCGGTGCTGCCCTTAGTACCGTGAGGAGAATTCGACTCCGGGAAGGAATCAAGTCGTATCGAGCTAGCAAACAGCCAAAACGAACCATGAAATAGAATGGTGTGGTCAAAATCCGTGCTGGAAAGCTATACGACCGGGTGCTAACCAAGTTCGACGGGTGTCTTCTGATGGACGATGAAACCTATGTTAAGGCTGACTTCGGGTAAATGCCAGGTCAAAAATTTTATTTGGCAACGGCCCAGGGGGATGTTCCAGGCCAAACTTGGCACATGTACCTTGGCATAAGGGAATCAGCATTGGGGGGCTAACAAAAGGGGTGGTGGGATATAAATCTCATCCCAAGGAGGGGAGGTCCCAATAAGTAAAAGGAGTTGCGTTTAGATCGATTGCAGTTGCGCTGGTGGCTGGGAGACAATAAGGCAGAAGGATCATGGGGATTTTTGGAGAGCAAACAGATGCATAATAGCCTACGCGACAGAAGAAGGAGCTAACTGGGGGGAGCCAACAGGGGAGATGGGAAGGAGTGTGAACATGAATGTATGTTCCGCCATAACTCCGAAACGCCTGGACGGTTCTTCATCAAACTTAACACACATGTTTTTGTCATAAAAAAATCAGCGCTGGTTGGTTTACAAAAGAGAGAGAGAGAGAGAGAGAGAGAGAGACGGTCTTAGAGGTTCAAAGGGTAAAGGGGTGTGTTTCTCTTGCATAGCATCTCTTAGAGCTATAGCAGTTGTTCAAGTAGTTGGACGACATGAGGGGACTTCTGAAAGGGGCGAATGGGATGGCCATTAACATAGGGGAGGTTTAAAAACGTAAAAAAGCTTTGTCTTGCTTTATAAGGATTACAGAAAAGATGACAGATTTACAAGTGGCTGGGGGGGAGCTGACAAAGGGAGTAGACCCATTGAAATGAAGAAAAAGGGTTTTGTTTCATGCATTATGAAAATTTTCGTTACAATAATAGATGTACAAGGGGCTGAGAGACAAAGGGGCCCCGAGTAAGATCGGGCAATCAGCTAGTGTATAATAATAGTAAAAATTGTAATAATTAGTGATTCGATATTTTTGCTGATGATGATCAGTAGTAAAGCCGAAACGAAAAAAAAAGAAAGCTTTTTTCATATTCACCGAAAAATATCTATTTTAAAGTGCTTCGATACTGTTCAAAATTCATGTAGATATTTGTTTCTTCGTGGACAATTTTAAACCTGTGTTTTTATTTGGCGTTTATAAATAATTCATAGTTGTACAATTTATTGATTTCAAGATGCAATTTTGTTGCGTATTTCTCCCCTCAATAGACTCACAGTTAAATAATTTTGTCACACCAGTTTACAGTACGCTTTCGCTGGTTGAAACTCGAAATCAATAGTGTACTTTAACTTTATCGGTGGTGAAACGTCAATATTAGTTTTTCATTTCTCTTGCAATTTATCCTGGGTGCGTAAATTTAAAATATTATTATGAAAAAATGACGAAAAAACTGTTATGAACGAAATGCTACAAAGTTATTGAACATGTCGGTTCCATGCAGCGAGTGTTTACTGTAATTCGATTTCCCATTCGAAACGAGGGGCCTTTGTTGATTGTTATTTACTTTTTACTCCTGGATTCGTTTATTTAAAACGATATGGATAACGTGGATTCACAAGTAAACAACCACAAATCAACAGGTGACGGAATTGAAGATACATTTGTCGATTACAATTTAAAGCAACTAAAGGAAAATGCATGTGTGAAAATATTTTGACGTCTATGAATAAAATACCAAAAGTCTAAGGGGCAATGCAGTTGACAATATAAAGAAATAAAGTTGTGATAATGCAATGGAAACGCATAGTGCTTTGTATTGAGCTGCAATCATTTCCTTTACGTAAAAACAAAAAACCACGCGTCTCCACTTGTTCGGCTTTCTTAGATGCGCAGATGTAAAGGTAGATTAGCCAGAACGTCTTAGTCGTTCGCCATCAAACTTGAAATACGTGTTCATTCGCATAAACGGATGGCCAAAGTGAGACAGATAAGAGAAGAGCTCACTCCAAACAAGGACAAAGGGATTTGATTTTTTGCAGTAGAAGTTTTCCGAACAAAAATAGATATACAAGTGGCTTGTAGAGAAATTAGGGGGTTTGAGTGAGTGCAGATGAGCTCCTGGTGCAATTGGTGATTGAGTAAGCTTTGGGTTGAACATTCGAACGCGCGATTACAATTATGAACAACTTACACTCCTGACGGCTTGAACCGCCCGAAGGCAAATGATCAAACTATACCCAAAATTTCAAATCAAACATTTGCAATTTAGCTATAAATTTTCACGACCCTACTTTCAATTATGACTCTTTCAAACATGATAAATGCCAGAATGAAAATGTAAATACATCGCAATTTGGAGAATTCGTTCATAGTATGGATTTAAATGCTGTCTTTCGCATAATCGTTTATAAAAACCGGGCCGTTCATAAAATATTTTTTTATTGCGCAAATAAAATAAATTGCGATCAACCATTTGGAATTTTTCTTGGAATGCAGCATTCATAAAAGACAACATAAAAAGCTTTTGCTTTGTACAGAAAGATACACTGCAGGGCTGCAGCGAAATAGTTAGTCTCTTCTATCGATTCAGCTTACCTCGCCACGAGCGATCATTGCACAGCCGTCAAGTGTGCGTTCACTTTCTAACATCGGATTATTAACTGCAATTGAAGCCTGTTTTTGGAACCGGCATTCATCATCGAATCAATTCAAAACATACCTACCTACCTACATGTCATACAGCCAACCCGAGGCCCGAGAGGCATCCGAACTTCTTTTCAGCAGCCCACATTAAAACCGAAACCGATTACGCTGCAGGTCACAATGTCCGAGTAATATTTTTTGCTGAAACATTCCTCTGTTGGGTGTTTACGTTTATTTTTCCACTAACTGCACCCATAGAAATATGTGTGATACAATTGAACAATTAGTTTTCATGTACCATTCTCTGACACCTTTACGGGCGACACTTGTTTAGTAAACAGCAACTTCAAGGTGACAATTTCTCAATTACGAAGTCAATCTGCTGTTCATTGCCATTCGTTGTCGCGACAGACTAAATAATGAAAACAATCAATGTATCACACCTTCGATTGTCAAGGTTCTCAACATTATAAATAATGTGATTGCTATTGACTTATTGTGAGAGTTTCGCTATTTTATGATTTTCAATTGGTAAATTTCAGGTTCGAATATAGTAAATATTTTGAAAAATTACTTAAAATTTTCCATCAAACTAGCATATCTTTTAATTAAAAGCTTTTGACTATCATTCTTTCATTAAGACATTGCTTTGAATAATACCCAGTAGGTAAACAATGATCAATTTGAGTTGATAACAACATTTTCTAAATATGCACTCTTCAGATTTGTGCAGGTCACGATTTACGGTAGTAATGAATCAATCATCAAAATACTTCAACACGTGTAGCCGATTGTGATATTACATGCTCGAATTGGTCGTCGCCAGCAGCACTTCTATTTGCAGCATAAAGGCCATTCAACACTTTCGTGAGACAAATTCCACATCATTGAGCCGACCGACCCTTGCAGACAGATTGAGTATTAATCACGAATCCGAAGCCGCCGCGGTTTGTCTGCAACACCCAAGATCAGACACGGGTATTAAGCATAGGCCATAGTGCCACGCCCAACCCGAAACGCGAAGTGGCCGTTGTCCGCTCGGTTGTTGGCAAAATATTCTGCTAGGGAAAAAATAGCTGCAAGCAGAGAATGTCGGCAAACATAAATGGGACCAGAAACCGAACTGCGACCTTTCTATGCTAAACATTTTGGATATTGCAAAGTAACGGAATAGAATATAAATAGGTACCGTCATCCGGGGATACTTGCAACACCAGGGTTACTTGCAACACTTTGGCGCATCGCGCTTTTGACAGCTCTAACGCATTTGTTTGTTAACATAACCATTTGTACTCAATGTCATTTTAAAGAAGGGATGTTTACCTATTGTTTAGTTAGGTTTAATCCATTACATCATTGTTTTGCTTGTTTTTATACGATTGGAAAATAATTTCACTTTCAGAGTAGGAAAAATGGATGTGCAAAGTTGCGTCAGTTCATTGACATGGAATTATTTTTTATTATTTGGTTCCTGTACACAATAAGTGCATCATATAAGCTAACAAATAGCAACTTTGAGCTTTGTTTATATTTTGTACTTGGAGAAGAAACGATGAATTCGTGTTGTTACTTCCAATATGGCGCGGCTTGCAGCACTTGTACACAGTATATACAAAGTAAGTTTGCATCTGTACGATGTTATTTTGTCTACCACCATCTCCAGAAAAATTAAAATTGTGAAAAATTCCACGTGCCTTGAAACGGCAATTTGGAGTTCGCCGACATGCTGCATTTTCATCGAATATCTTTAAAAAAGCGAAAGACGAAATTGGGAAACAAAAAACGCCTCCAGTATCTCTTGTTTTACTACAAATACATTCAAAATATCTCAAAATAGTCATTTGCGGTTTGATTTCAGATATAAAATCATAAGAAATGCAAAATCAGAAAAGTGTTGCAAGTAACCCCGTTTACTGGGTAACTTGCAACACCCCTATTTTCGGTTCATTCTGCAGATTCATTTAGTTAATATTTTTTCTCATAATCATAAATCAAAAGTATTCACCACTATACAAGTTTTGGCTACTTACACTTGGACCTAAACGATATACTTCGAAAGTTATACTAAGTCAAATTCAAAAGTGTTGCAAGTATCCCCGGATGACGGTACTTTGTATCACGCGGTAGGGTCAGAAGCCTATTGGATCACGATTAACAAGTTTAACGATTAGTTGAGAGACTTTCTATGTAAACTTTTAGTGTTTTACGGATACAACAATACACCCCAGTGCCGATCACCACTAATCATCGTGACACGTAACAAAAATATCGGAAGTTTAATACTGAACAATGGCCGAACTGCATTTATTCCCACGGTGCCTGCAACGTCAACGAAGACGTAAAATGTCTCCATTCGCAGTTCTTAATGCCTTCATCGCACGACCCTAATCTCCAGTACGCGCCTGAAATACAACAGTGCGTGATCAGATCCAGAGACACAAGTCACACTCACTTACGCAGCAGCAGCAGTGCAATTCATTCCACTAATGTTTAACGGCTCCAATTTCAATGGCTTTTTGATTAATCGCATACATAACATCGATTCGCACGCGAACCCGTCCGCCATCCGAGCCCCATGAACGGGCACAGACATACTTAATTCCTCCTCCGAAATGCTGCACGGGTGAAACTATTGATCCCTATCACATCACAGTCGCAACCTGCTGGCAGCCTGCCAGGCAGCTCGAGCCACTCACGATCACGATCGTGATTGTATCTTATTATGCGCAAATAATGGTAAAAATACACATCGACTCGGGGAGACACAAGGCGGTGGTTTGCTACTTCACACCCTGCGCTATTGGGCCGACCTGTGTTTGTTGTTGGCCGTAGCAATTATCGATTGTTTTGGGTAAATACACGCCACCTCCATCACCAAGCAAGTGTGTTTGGGGTTTTTTGATAGACGGATCAAGGATTTTTGCTCCCAGACGGAATAGAGAGAGGAAGTAATCTATACTACCTTGGGATTTGCGTGTGTAGGAGTGCTATAACGACACGAGAAACGGGAGTTCGAGTCGAGAGCTGAAAATAATAAATTTTAAAATGATTTATTGTTTGCAGTCAACTGTTAGGAAAACCGAAATCAATTATCTGACGTTAATGTGCGGAACGATCAGAAGATTTAACCCATCTAAGGCCAAGAGTATGAAAACTATCGCATAAGAAAGTGCGATAATACGAAAAGTTATTTCAGTTATTTCGCTGGTCAACAGTGAATAATTAACGAAAGACTCCAAATTGAAAGGCTCACTAAAACCGATGGTTTCTCGAATACAAAGTTCCGTCAAAATGTGAAAAACGATTTCTTGTCACGGCCAAAAATGGGAAAAACGATTATAGTTTAAGATATTAACATGAACAGATGAATTCCTATTATCCACAAAATGCCAAAAAGCTTAACGAGTAGAACCATTACTCGCTCTCCGTTACAAATCTCCCGATCAACAATGCGGCCGTATCCCGTAACAGCAGCCACTAAAGCCTTTTTTAATGTTTTTATTCCACATTGAATTAGATAGCATTGATCCATTGAACGTATTGTTTAGCGAATGTTATAATAAACCCGGTCGATATCCTATTGTAAATCACAAGGTCCATAAAAGGAAAACGGACATTCCAATCTGTTTTAAAAAATGTATAAAATATAGAGATTTTCAACACAAATTGATATTTTTTAGGCTTAATGGAAAGTTGCTCGTATTGTAAGTGCCATCGGTTGCGTGTTTAGCGTTACCAGTTTATAATAAATTCGTGGAAGAAAACTACTCAAGCACTAACTGGTTTACTAATGGTTAATTTACCCAATATTCATTTTGCAAATTTTCCAACAACTGGTAAATATATATAAGTATGGGGCCCTGTTTCGGGGGTATGGGACATCGATTGTATTCGGACATTTCCCGACCCAAATAGATAATTTTTAGAGAAAAAAGAGAAAAAGAGTAAAAAAGAAAAAAAGTGGATAAGAAGACAACGGGAGAAGAAGAGAAAGCGAGGCAAAATGAGAGGAGACTGAGCAAAAAGGGGAGAAAATCGGAAGAGAAAAGAAGAAAAATGGGAGAAAAGAAGGAAAAATGATAAAAAACGAGAAAAACGAGAAAAAAATGAGGACAAACTGAACAGAGAAGAATAAAAATGGAACAAAAAAGAAAAAACGGGATAGAAACGGAGGAAAAAATACGAGAAATCAAGAAACTAGAACAGAAAAACCGGAAACTGAAGAAAAAAATTAAAACAGAGGTCAAACGCGATAAAACGAGAAACAGAACGTGATAAAAATGTATGAAAAGCAGTACACAATAACAGGAATAACGGAACAGACGTAAACAATAAAATAGAAAGGAAGGACAGAAAATAAAAAAAGACTGGATAAAAGGAAAAATGTGTCTGAAAATGGAGAACAAAGACAAAAAACCGAACAGAAAAGAGATAAATCTAGACTGATAAGGGCGAAAAAGAGACAAGAAAAGAACGGAAAGACAAAACAGCGCACGATGGGCAAAAACGAGCTCGTATTCCCAATTATTAGAAACCGCTGGTTTGGAATCTTATAAGATACTTATTCCTATGTAAAAACGAAAATGCAAGAAATCGATTGGTGACAGTCCCATCATGCGCAGATCTCGGAAAGTGGTCCATTTTACCCTATTATCCTTAAAAATCATGGTTAAAGCTACTTTAACAATATAAAAACTTATTTGCCGCCCGTGAAATGAACTTAAATAGCTTCCAAATATTGCCAGGAGAATTATTTTTCATACATTCCATACTGTGCAAAATACAAGATTAGTCTATTTTACCCAATTCACCCCTAAATATATAATAAAACCTAATTAAAGCGGTTAAAACTACCTCAAAGGCCGGGGAATAAACTCGAATAGTTGGAAAGACATCAGGAGAGTTGAACGTTATCAATTTCTTACCGTAATGAATTCACAATCGGTCCGATTTGCCTGAGTGTCACCTACACACTTAAAAAAAGCACCGAAGTCGGCGAAATTTTGCCGAGATTTGGACAGCCGAGCGTTTTTTTTATTAGAGTGGTTCTAACCCAGGGGGTCATTCACCATCCAAAAAAAATGTAGGGCACACTAAAATTGGCTACTTTGCAGAAAATAGTAACTATGTATCTTTTACTAGTTGCGAGATATAGTAATTTGTTTAAAAATGACATTTCAAAATCAATTCTGCCCAATAATTTTACACTCAATTTTTTTATTGCTTTCAACTGTTCTCCAAAGTTATTCAGTACGTTAAAATACACATTTTTTCTGAAGACTGCTTTTCAATAAATAAATTGGAGTTAATTTTAATTGCTTTAATTAGGTCTTACTATGTATTTAGGGGTAAATTGGGCAAAATGGAGTATTCTTGCATTTAACACAGTATGGAAAGGATCGGATTTGATTCTACTGACGTTTTGACAACATTTGGTAGCTATTTGAGGACATTTCCCGGGCTACAAAGAAGTTTCTATGTTATTTAATTAGCTATTATTTTGTTTTTAGGGGATAATAGGGCAAAATTCCCGAGGTCTGCGCAAGATGGGACTATCACCAATCGATTCCTTGTATTTTTTTCATAGGAGTAGGTATCTTGTAAAATTCCAAAACAGCGGCTTCTAATTATTGGGATTACGAGCTTGTTTTTGCACATTGTGCAGTGGGCAGAAAAAGGAAAAACGAGAGAGAAGAGAAAAAACGAGAGAAATAGAGGGAAGAGGGACTGAAATAGCGGGAAAACGGGTAAGACAAAGAGCGAAAACTTGATAAGAAAGAGAAAATGGAACAGAAACCAAACGATCAAACGGAATATGAAATAAGAAAGATGGAACAAAATGGTAAGATGAAGAGGAAATGGGAAACAGTAAACTGAGTTTGTATGAATTACATCTTTGGTTGAGTGTTTCAAGATGATGTTCCTATCAAAAGATTCTGAAAATATGAACAAAATATTGTATTTTAAACTAATTTATTTTCAACTAATTAAAATAGGTGAGCCCTGATTAATCGGTTCTTTACCCTATATAACTCCTTTTCTTGATAAGCTTACTGCTGTTAATGATCATACTGTGAATAGTTATGCTTCTGAAGCCGAGTTATTACTAATCCTTTTGAGACCTAGCGAAATAAATTGTATTTCTCGATGCTACATATGTGCTACAGTGCTATGCTTTCTAGCACGAATCCCTTTTTGTATTCCTAGTAGAAAGTATTGTTAAAAGTCGAACGTCCATAGTCTTTTAGGATTTTAGGATTATTGACGTAGGACTACATCTTTGTTTACTATCTGGGACTGGGCGGCACTTTGCGAAAACGAAAATAGAAGTGTAACGTTGGAATGAAAGATTTCAAATGCTAATAACTACTAAACTACTGAACGAAACTGAACAATTTAGATATCGTTGGAAAGATAAAATGACCAGCAATTTTATGAACGGCGTAAGAGGGGGGGGGGGGGGGGCTCCTATACAAATGAAACACAAATTTTCTCAAAACTCGAGAATTAATCAAGCAAATGGAATCAAATTTGGCATGTAGGGGATTCAGAAGGCAAGAATTTTTTCTATGGTGTACTGAGACCCCTCGCCTCTTTAGGAGGGAGGGGGGGCTTCCATACAAATGAAATACAAATTTCTACATAAACCTTGAACTAATCAATCAAAAGGAACCAAATTTGGCATGTGGGGGGTTTTGGAGGTGAGAATTTTTTCTATGGTGTACTGAGACCTCTTCCCCTTCTAAGAGGGGGGGGGCTTCCATACAAATGAAATACAAATTTCTACATAAACCTTGAACTAATCAAGCAAATGGAGCCAAATTTGGCATGTGGGGGTTTCAGAAGGCAAGAATTTTTTCTATGGTGAATTGATACCCCTCCCCTTTTTAGGAGGGGGGACTCTCATACAAATAATATACAAATTTCTTCATAATTCGAGAATTGGCCAATCAAAAGGAACCAAATTTGGCATGTGGGGGACTTTGGAGGTAATTTTTTCTATGGTGTACTGAGATCTCTTCCCCTTCTAAGAGGGGGGGCTTCCATGCAGATGAAATACAAATTTTCTCATAACTCGAGAACTAATCTAGCAAATGGAACCAAATTTGGCATGTAGGGGTTTTAGAAGGTAGGATTTTTTTCTATGGTGTACTGAGACCTCTTCTCCTTCTAAGAGGGGGGGCTCCCATACAAACGAAATAAAAATTTCCTCATAAATCTACAACTAATCAATCAAAAGGAACCAAATTTGGCATGTGAGGGTTTATGGAGGCATGAATTTATTTTATGATGGTTTGAGGCCCCTCACCCCTGTGGTGTCGAACATGTCAATTTAATACAATAACTCTGTGGGCTGTTCATTCATTACTATTCCAACCTGTATGATGCACACATGTGATTTTTAAAAGATATCGTCTATGTCTTAATGGTTGCAGGCGTTGTACCTATGAACCCTCGTCCACATATTTTCAAACCTACCATTGCATTCAATGAAGAATTGAATCTGAATATAGTCCTACGTCACCCATTCGTACAACCCTTAGAGCTGTATATCTTGTAGTTTTTAATTATTTTTTTGATTTTTGCCTTCAACATTTGATTTTTAACTTTTGACTATTAGCTTTTGACTTTTGACTTTTAAATTTTATATTTTGATTTTTGACGTTTACTTACTGTGGTAAAGATGCGTTTAGGCCTTCTCAACGGAAAATTAATGGTCCAAAAACGTTCCAATTAAAACTAGCCACCTAATATTCCCGCGAGAGTATAAGTGCCAATAGTATTGACCCTGTCAATAATGCACAAATGAAAGTAAAGTAAGGATTTCTGTAATGAAAGTAAAGTAATGATTACTCTTTTTAAGAGTAATTGTTGACAAAACAGTTAAATTTGATTCTGCAACCGTTTTTACAATAGTACAACACAAAATGTGCAAGTTTCTAACTTACTTTGATTCATTCTCTTTATTACTGTTTCCATTTTCTAAAAAAATACATCTGTTGAGCGTACATCTAGTGCACCAAACCAAAGCAGAATGATACAAAATTCGCTGCTTCTATTATAAACCAAGTATTTACAGAAATAAGTAGTTCAGTTCAGGCTTGATTTACTCTTTTGTTTCATTTTACATTAAACTTAAACATTAAACATTTAAAAATCTTTTGTATAGGACACTTATAGAGCTAGTTATTTTCTAAGAGGCTGCTGAATAAATCTAGTATTTACAATGCTATAAAACTGCAAACTTGTTGGTAATGAATGAACCGCATTTTGCAGCTAACAAGTTTGCAGTCTAAATACATCGTAAATACTAAATATAGAGTAATGCCCTATTCAGTAGTATTATAGATAAAAACTAGCTTTACAAGTGATTATCCCATGCAAAACCTTTTAAGATTCTGATTACCCGAGGTGCAATCATGCAATCAAATCAGCAAAATTAGCTATTCAAACCTGGATCAAATCATTAATTCCAAAGACTGTAAGCCATAGTTCGCCAATAGAGAATGGATTTACTCCCGATAAACAAAATTTATTTCATCGCAAAGCGAAATATGTTCAACGGCAGTTGTAAAGTTAAAATTTCCGGATTATTATCTCCATTGAAAATCACTTTGACCATGGTAACTCCAATTCTTAAAAAAAACTGATCAATTTCAAACGAATGGCAACTGTAATCCGGCTAGCTCACAAATTACCGAGGATCAAAACCACGCAAAAACTGCCGGTTACAATGACAATTTTCCAAGTTTTACCGAGAGAAAGAAAAGGTATAAAAGAAAACAACTCTTCAGGAAATTGAAGACTTTTTTCGCATAATGGGGAAGCATTTCTGTTTTGCTTCGCACAAATATTTTTTTAATGTAATAAAATTCTCTCAAAACTCAATGTAATTTGTAGTTAACCATAAATCATAAAGCACAAGAAACTATCTTGGTGTACAAGCATGTGGCACAATTTGCTTCAATACAATTAACTTTATGAGAAGCAAACACATTATCGCAGCTTTATTGCGTGATTTTCTAAGTGATGCAATAGCTTATATCGTTAGGTGCACATTTCCACATTTAAAAGGTGAGTTAATTTCTTAGTTCCATCGTGTTTTTTTTTCAAAGAGTCAAAAGCAAACATTGGTTCAACAGTGTTTTCAGTGAATTTATTGGTTAGTTTAAAGTCATTCAACATGTCGTACAGAGTAATGATCAGCAACTCCATCAACTCGAATCATGTATCAAACCAGACGAAACACTGTAAAACTGCATAACTAAATTATCGACACAGAGCCCTAAACTGTGTTCTGTACGACCGACAAGCACGACTTGCATTATCAAAGCGGCATTTAGCAATGATCGGTCTCAGTCACAAACGAAAGAATGCAAACAAAATGCCGTGCCGTATCAGGGCAGTTTATTAAAATTCCACAAGAATAACTCCGGTCTGGGCCGTTGGTTGGTCTGCTCTACTATCTAAATAAAATACTTTTGACGACCATGTTCGAAATGGGGTGACCTTTGGATTAAATGCTCGAAGCATAATTTTCAACATACGTTGGCAGGCTTTTCCACGTACGATCACCACATCAAATAAAACTGATTGTTCGTACCTGAGTACACGGCGGTTGTGACTGTTTATGCCGGACCCTTCTAAACAGCATTGCGTTGCAGTTCAGAAGCATTCTCTGGCCGCTGGAATGCGCTGGCTGGCGATGTTTCGTGTGCGGGGGCAATTATCGCGCAGAATACATGAAAACATTTCAATTCCCGCACGCACCACCCGCAGCAGCGTCAGCGGCGGGCGTCGACAGTATGCAGCAGTAGGGCTGTGCTAATGGAGTAATTAAGTGCTAACAACTTCTAACCGGCGGTAAAATGTTTAATCTGGGCTTTCGATATCCATACGGTACACCCATTTCCGAGACGAATGGGTTGGTAGTGAATGAGGTAAACTTTTGCTTCTTGCAGAAGCAAATTTACGCAACTCTGAATTGAGCAGACTCGGTGTGACGAGATAACTTAGGAACATTCTAGATAACATAAACGTAATTTATTGTTCAAGTGTTATAGTGTGAATACTAGATAGATTCGTTGGTTTATTTATTTGGTTAATGGCTTAAGATGAGCAAAAATGTGGTTAAAAAATGATTTGCTAAAATGTGCCTCTTAAAAGATCTGCTCACATCTCTGCAGTTGTAATCACTGGTGTGCTCAGGGTGGAGCCTTGCGGCACACTGTGACATGTATATAATTTCTGAAGTTTCGTCTGTGCTTAATTTAATCGGCCACTATTTTGCGATAAGTACTTAACTAGTTCCAGCAAATTCAAGTTCATTTTCAAGTCCGATTACAAATTAAATTTTAAGTTAAGTTTCAAGCCTAATTTAAGCTTAATTTCAAATCCAAAGTAAGTAAGTTTAAGTTCGATTGCAAATACGATCTCAAATACAATTTATATCTAATTTCAAGTCCAATTTTAATTCGTACTTTATTTTCAATTTCAAGTCTAATTTCATGTCTGTTGCCAAGTTTAATTACAATTTTAATTTTGAGTCTAACTTCAAGTCCGATTTCATGTCCAATTTTAAATGCATCAAAAATTCATATCTCATTAAGGGGCCATCCATAAAGTACGTCACGCTTATAGGGGGGAGGGGGGTTGACCTAAACGTGACGATTTGTGACATAGGGGAGAGGGGGAGTATAAAGTTATGTGACGTCACAAGAAAAAAAATTCAAATGTAAAATTTATTCGGGGATTTATAAAAAGGCTTCTTCATTTTGAGATAAAACTATTGAAAGTTTCTATAAAATTAACGTACTGATGGATTTTTTAACATATTGTAACAGGACTTATTTATTTTTGTAGTATGAACTCTCCATTAAAGCTTTACAGAATATGCTGTACACCACTGAAGAACTCTTTGAGTACCGTCCTGCCTAAAATGTTTTTGCAACCGCAAATTGTAGTCACATAAACTCCTGAGGGGCTACGGGGTGCTACCAGAGACCAATGGCAATGTTTCCTCTTGACATTCTTGCTGAACTCAATCGAAGAACCTAAACTCATGCCGAAGTTCCACGGCTGGTTTTAAGGTTCTTCTGTACAACCTATACTGCCCCTGTCTCAAAAGCATCCGGAAGGATAGAGTTTGTGCCACTTGCGGATTAAATTTCGCATCTAAAGTAATGTTGAATGATTGCAAAAAAATACACAAAATGACAAAATCCGTCAGAAAAGTTCTACCAAGGCGTGTTACGCAAGACGTCAGCAGGAAGTCCTGATTCTTTCAACTATAGTTCTATAGATCAGACGAATTTGAGTGGATGGATGTAAAGGACGTGGATATGCGCGAAACATTAATCGACGACACATCAGCGACTTCGGAAGCGTTTCCGATCGCAGCAATTGGAGATCATCTTCAAAATCCGTCAATCGATGACTTATAAGCTCGAACATTTTCCTTCTTTTATTTGCCGAAATTCATTTTTGTTATTTGATGAATTGATTGAAATGAATTAAATTGATAGCTTGAAATTAAAAGGCTGGAATGTATATTTAATTTTTTTGTTGTGAAGGGGGGTGGGGTGCCGTATCGTGACGTACTTTCTCAGGGGGGGTCATGAATGTGTGACCAAATGTGACAATGGGGGGAGGGGGGGTTGATTTTGGTCAAAATTTGCGTGACGTACTAAATGGATGTCGCCTAACTAAACTGTACGCTGAAATATTTCTTATGAAAATGTAAGTAAATTTTCTTAGCATATTCACAGATGGATTAGCGACAGATCTAGTGGTCCGTCTCTTGCTGCTCCTGGAGAAAAAAGGATAACTTTGCATTCAATTTATTTATTGCTTTCAATTGTTACAGAAAGTTATTCAGTATATTAATATACACATTTTCTATGAAGACTCTAAAGTTATTGAGTTTATTAAAATACACATTTTCATGATTTTTAAGCGCCTTTTTAAAAAAAATCATCAAATTTTGCAACCAGTAAGAGATATATGGTTACTTTGTTTAGCAAAGTTGCCCATTTTAGTGTATTCTACAACTTTTCTGAAGAAAAAAAGTTTTTGACGTAGGACTACGTCTTACGGCAAGATTTGGGATAGGGTGTCATTCCAAAAAATCGAAAAATGCGAGCGTCACGAAAAATGAAAGGTTTTGAGCGCCAATAGCTCAGCGGTTTTCCGATCGATTTTCAATATTCTTACACCAATCGATCGGAAAATCTTCTAAGAATTGACCCAAATGAAGGAAACTATGGATACTTGATGTTGAATTATTGAAAAATTGAAAATAATGAACCTATGTTTTATCAGAGTTCTCGCTTCGTGATTGGTTGGAAGATTCTTTACGATGATCTAAACCTATACCAATTTGATATCTGTGCTTGGGAAGTAAGCCAAAACAAGTGACCAAGTTTCCTAATTTCAACAACATTTCTTAACACCGCGGTTAAACCTAGACCATTTTGATGTCCTTGCTTGGGAAGTACGCCAGAGAGAGTGACAAAGCCCCCTCGAGTCAACAGACTTCTTACGAACGCGATTAAACCTAGTCTAATTTGATGTCTGTGTTAGGGAAGTGTGCCAGAAAAAATGACACAAGTTCGTTGTCCCAACAGATCGCAAATTCTTTACTGCGTGACGATTAAACCTCGGCGAACTTGATAAAACTTGTGCTCGGCGAACTTGTGTTGGAAAAATGTGCTACAGCTGTACTATTCGGTTATAATAAGACTGTATGAATACGCATGCTTGCCGTTTCATTAGAAGTGTAGTGAAAAGATGTGCTGTTGATAAAATAAAATTGAATTGGTAAAATCCGTTCAACGTGGGAAACCATGGATAATAAAAACAATCTTTAATTTCAGTAAGGTAGCAGGAAAGCAATAGTTTGTGTTCTTGATTTTGTTAAATTGTTTTCAAATGCACAATCTTTTGAGAATTGAACGTATGCAATGTTACTACCTTGATTAATGTTACATACAACGCATGTAGCATATATATATGTTGCATATAGCATGTATAGATGAAGAATCGAATGATTACAAGCATGAATACATGCCACTATCACTACAAAGAGACTTACGTAGTCCTGCGTCACCAGTATGCGGCCGTGTCTTGTACACAACCCCTCTGATTTTTTGGACGTATTCCAAAACCCAAAAGTTTGTGTCAGCCTTATATGTGGATTCACGGACACCATAATAGTGTTGGAGGATGCGCTATATTTTATTAATAAACTTCTATGAAGATACCATCGTTGAAAATTTACGCTATTTTTACGTAATCGTATTTCGTATTTTTGCGTATTTAGGAGAGAATCAGCCAAAATGAACCTTTTGTAAATTCTTCATGGTACGAAATCGATAATATTCAACTCACCAGATGGTTTCCAAATCAATAGGTGGTATTCGAGTTTATTCTCCGGGTTTTGAGTTAGTTTTAAACGGTTTAATTACGTTTTACTATGTATTTAGCGGGGCTGGTACCGAAAGGCCGAAACACAAATGGCCGAATCACGAATGGCCGAATCACGAATAACCGAAATCCAAACGGCCGAATTCCAACAGCAGTGATAGAAGACCGAATCGTGAAAGGCCAAATCACGAATGGCCGAATCACGAATGGCCGAGTCACGAATGGTCGAATCACGAATGGTCGAATCACGAATGGCCGAATCACGAAAGGTCGAATTTTTATTGCTCATTTTGTTAGACTTTACACATTTTGAACAAATTTTTTCGTCTATTTCTCTCCGCGAATTTGAAACATCCCATCGAAAAACCTTTAAAATTTTCTCCTCTATTACCTTTCGTTCCCCTCACAGCTCTGTGGTGATCAGCTGCAATGATAGGTGAAGGAAAAAAGCTTTTCGTAAAATTCTGTACCTTAGTTTCAGAAAAACAAGACATGCTCTGTGTTTTATTTTTTGTTTTGGTAGATACAGTATAGATGATTGATAGTTGTTTCTTCCCCTAAGCGCGAATGATTTACGTTTATTATAGGGTGCGAGGTCTATTGATGTTTCCTAGATGTTTCCTAGATGATTTAGTGTGAGACGGCCGCAGGCCGCGAGTGTTCGTCAGTGACCCGCCGTCGGAAGCACCACTACTCTTTAGGTGCATGCATTTTCCTAGGTTTACTGACTAGTAGGGATTAGCCCTTAGTTAAGTCCGAATGAGCGACAGCGTGTAAGGACAGCTTGTACTCAACATTTGTGAGGCCAAAGGCCGTGATTATTTTCGGCTTCGTGTTTCAGCCTTTTGTGATTCGGCCGTTTGTGATTCTGCCGTTCGTGATTCGGCCGCTTGTGATTCGGCCGTTCGTGACTCGACCATTAGATATATTATGCCATTTGTTATTTCGGCCATTTGTGTTTCGACCATTCGTAGGTAATCTATTTAGGGGTGAATTGGGCAAAATGGACTATTCTTTCGTTTCGCACTGTTTGCAATGGATGGAATTTCATTCATCTGACGTTTTGACAACATTGGAAAGCTATTTAAGTTTATTTCACGGGCGACAAATAAGTTTCTATACTGTTTAATTAGCTTCAATCACGATTTCTGGGAGAATTTAGGCAAAATGGACATTTTGCCGAGGCCTGCACAAGATAGAGCTTTCACCAATGGAATGCATTGTTTATATAAAAATTGGTATCTTGCGGGATTCTTAACAAGCAGCTTCTAAATAATGAGGACTACGAGCTCATTTTTGTCCATTGTGCAACGGAAGAAAAAGGGAAAGCGAGGCAAAATAAGAGAAAAATGAACAGAAAAAGTAGGAAAATGTAAGAGAAAAAGCAAAATGAGAGAGAGGATGGAATAACAAACAAATACCGAGGAAAACGAGAAAAAATAATGAGGACAAACTGGGAAAAAAAGAAAAAAAATGATATAGAAACGGAGGAAACGAAATACGAGAGTAAGAAAATTGAGAAACTAGAAACGAAAAAGAGAAAGAAAAAGCCAAAACGGTGGGCAAACGAGATAAAAGCAGAAGCGGAACGAAATAAAAAATTAGATATAAAAATGAGTTAACGGGACAGAAAATAAAAAGTGACTGGAAAAGAGGAAAAACGGGCCTCTTCCTGGACATAAAAAAAGAAAAACACGAGGCGAGAGGAAAAACGAGAAAAATAGTGGGAAAAGGGCCAGAACCCGTGGAAAAACAGGAAAGAAAAAGAGGGAAAACTAGATAAAAAAAGTGAAAATGGAACAAAAAACAAAAAAAGGTAAAATAATATTCTTCTCTATTCTAGAAAATAAAAAGAAAAACGATAGAGGAAACGAGGAAAACGGGTAAACGAGGTCAAACGGGATATAAAAGGGGAAAGATGGAACAAAATGGAAATGGGATGAAAAAATGGGACAGAAAAATAGTAAAAAAAACAACCGACCGGAAAACCGACCAAAGCAAAAGGTTAAACTGTAAAGAAAATAGACGAAAAACGGTAAATAAAATAGAAAACCGCAGAGAAAAGGGAGCCTAAAATACAATAAACGTGTCAGAAAAAAAGAAAAAATAGAATATCTAAAAGATGAAAAAACGTAATAACTGAAGGCAAAAAAAAACTAGTAGAAGAGTTAGAAAATTGAAAACGAGCAAAAGACAGAGAAAAGACGGAAAATGCAATAGAAAATTGCAACAAATGACGCAAGACTGGACAAAAAATAAGAAAAAATGGAACAGGAAACGAAGAAAAACGGAAGGAAAAAAGGATAATGAAAGCAAAATCCAAGGAAATGGATTTAATACGAAGAAAAACAGAACGAAAAGTGGAAAAAGTGAGCTGGAAGACAGAAAAGAGGTAAAACATGTATAAGAGTCTGACGAAATATGCCAATCGTTATTTAAAGTAAAACCTCGTATCTATTTTAGTATTTTTGTCCAAATTCAAGACTAATTTAATATCCAATGTCAAGTTTAGACTAAACTGAACTAAACTAATGTCAAGTTCTATTGAATATATGATCGTAAGGCTAACTTTAAGTTTAATTTAATTCCAAGTTTAAGTCACATATAAATTTTGACATACATACAAATTCAAGTAAAATTTGAAGGCCCATTTCAAATAAAAATTTTAATTCTCTTAATATTTTTTTTGAAACGATGATTCTACAATTGATGAAGGGACGGTAAGGGAAAGTAAATGAAGAAGGATTTTTTGAGAATGGAGGGGAAGAGTGGAAAGGAAGGGTAGGGGGGTAATAGGTAGCTACGCTTAACAAGTTGTCGTTGTGACTCCTATCTTTTGTCCAATGCTGGAAGGTGCATGGGTCGAACCAAGCTATAATCAGAGATTATAACCGGGTTTTGTAACCGTTGGTTCCAATTAAGCACTGACTGGGGACTTCATCCCAAGTTGAATCACTTTTCTTTTTCCACATCCACTATCCTGATTACGCCTCTGACCATGACGGTGTATGGTGAGAGAGCGATGCGTGTATATCTCCCACATGACATAAGTTCATGTTGAGTGTGCACGAGACTGAACAACCTTTCGGGAGAGGGTGTGAACGCACTCCACCAAAGTACATCTTTTGATTGATAGGGGGACATTAACTGGCAACGTCACTTAACGGTTACGTAACCGAACGGATGCGGCCAGATATGTCAAAATTCGACATTTTGTCGATTTGCGGCCCATCTAATGATATGTAGCTTCCAAAGCTTGGCATTAGGTGGACTCTTTCTTTCCGTCCTCGACCCTTGAGCAGTACAGAAGTGCGCGTCGGGAGGCCTAGTGTATTTAGTAGTGATAAAGTGTGTAAAATAATTATAGGGTAAATTAACTTAACGCTTATTGTGTTCTTATTTTTTCTAGAGCTTAAAGTAATGTAAAAAGTACAAACTTAATTTGGAAAGTGCTTAAAATTAGATTTAAAATACTACGGTTAAAACAAAGAAATCAAATTAAAAAAGGTGTTTAGTAGTATAGTAACCTAACCTAAAATTAGTATACTGAAAGCTTATTTCTATTGTTTAACTTTAGCTGAATACCAAATTAAAAGTGAAACGAATACCACGTGTAAGCACAAGAGACAAATTAAAAAGATACAAGAAAAGGTAATGTGTTAAAAATTGTCATTGAGCATTACAAACTTCTAAAATTGTTATTGGCACGCACATGTTAAAAATCTTGTTATACTTAAATTAATAAAAACCGACAGGTCCATGTAAGGGCCTTTTCTTTCTTTGTATCGGAAACAACTTTCCGAGTTTTCTTCATAGCGCATGAACAACCCCCGGCTTTCCACGTGATTGGGTGGAAATAGAGCCAATTTCAGCTTGGTCGAACCTGACGGAAATCCACTTTGTATTATACGACGGATAAAGAAACCTACGTTTCATGGCAGATAAGACGACATCACGGGTATACAGCAGCGTGCTCAGGTTATCTGACGTTAACCTTTAATTTCACCGGTGAGCCTTGGTCGGGGCACGTGGAAGTGTCTGACCTTCGATAACCTCAAAAGTACGTCGCAGTCGAACACACCCGAGGAGTAAATGGTTGACGACCCCCGGCCGTTTAGAAAATTTACGTGCTGGAACGGCGGGACTATCACCTGTATGCAGGCCCGTGAGTGTTTAGGATTAAGCCTAGAAATATTAAGTTCGAGATAGAACACATAAGTTTCCGTGTATTTACCCTACTTTTGAGTACATTAGTAATATTCGTAGCCCACAAAAGGGGGTTTCAGTCCTCGCTGGTCGAGGGTCAGCTCAGAATCAAAGCGTTCGCGGCTTTTGAGCATTCCCCATCATTAGGTTCCGTTCGGGGAAAGTAACTGTAAATGATCGCTAGTTCATGTACTAAATTCACCACGTCGGATAGTTCCCCTCCCATGCCCATAAAGTTGTTCACCGCGGCTCGCAGGCATTAGCCAGTCAGCGTTTGTCAGTGTGCGTGATAACGATCCTGAGATCCCCTTTCTCCGGGTGCATAAAGCATGCGTAGATAGGGATGTCTATAACCAAGAAGAGTTATAGTTTGAACTCACAACACCTGCCACGGCGTGTGGCTCGCTGGTACCCGTGTACCTTTGCCATAGAGGCGCTGGACAAAAGAAGTCTGCAAAACCCTCCTTATTAACCGTAGCGACATGGGTTGGGCTATTTTTAGACACAAATTGTGCCTCTTCCTTCACCTACTGTAGAATGCACCTTCCAGCATTGGACAAAAGATAGGAGTCACAACGCCAACTTGTTAAGCGTAGCTACCTATTACCCCCCGCCCCCCCCCCCCCCTTCCTTTCCACTCTTCCCCTCCATTCTCAAAAATCCTTCTTCATTTACTTTCCCTTACCGTCCTTTCATCAATTGTAGAATCATCGTTTCAAAAAAAAATATTAATATATGCCTGACCGCATTTCAAGGTCATGACTAAACTCACGAGTTTGGTCAATTTAATTCTCTTTTCATTTATGTTCAATTTCATTTTTTTCTAGTTTCAAGTAAAACTTCGCGTACAAGTTACTCCAAATTTAAGTCCAATTTTAATTCTAATTTCCAGTTCAATTTCGAGCCCAAATTATGCCATATAAATGCCATATGTCAAACCCGAGTCCACTTTTACCTCTAATTTCGATTACAGTTCTAAGTCTCATTTATAGTCCAATTTCAGTTTTGATTTTAAATCCAACTGCACCCGAAAGTCCGGGGTTTTTAACCTAATCGGTCGGTATTTCTGTGATAAGTAATAATAGGTTCGATATCCTGCAATTACTCGAATTTTCAGACCAAAACATTCTTCGAAAATATCGGGTGCCGCTCGTTTTATTTTGTCTCGGTACGCTAGTGACCGGAACTCTTGAATATTTTTCAAGGCAATATTTTTCAATTCTGAGTAAAGCAAAGATACAAACTTTGAAATGGAAACTTCTTCATTTACGTAGTTTACGTGTCTAAAGCGTCACTTTTGAAATTGACCTAAAACGTAGCAAAAAACAACCGGTTTCGGGTGTGCAATAAAATGTAGGAACTCATTTCTACTGCTTTGTACGACTTATGCTGCGACCTTATTCGCACCAATCCAGCAATCCAGCTGTGCGATGCAAAGTTTTTTTTAGCAAACTCGTGACGCGCTCTCAGAATAGCCACCAGCACCTACAGCAGCAGTTCAGTCACATGCAACATTAACCTACTAACAAGGAAAAACAACTCCAAAACCAGAATCAAATTTAAATTCGATCAGCGATCGTCGCAAAGTACCCACCTGTATGAATAATTCATTCGAATTCCGTCGTGATTGACTCTCTAGAGTTGTACGTATGAATGGATTGAATACGTTATTCGTTTGTGTGGTTCGCTAAGAACGGGATCGACTTCTACAAGCACTCGTAGATGTTGTGAGAACAAAAGGATAGCAAGCAAAACGTGTTGTCTGTCATACAGCCACCGGGTAAGATGAGAAAGATTTAGAATGTTTAACAGGGGTGTTCAAAAATTACATTCTCTAAATCCTTCCCTGACGGTTTGAAACCTGAACCCTAAAAACGTTGAAAGCTCAAGCTTGATCCGATGTAGAACCTGGCCACCCCCAAAATTTGTATATGAGTCATTTTTATTTGGATGGAATTATCAATCAAACTAATGGAATAATAAATTAAAAATATAGAAATCTTGACTCTGTGTGTTTTCAAAGTATCATGTGGAAAATTCCGCGAATCAACTTGATTCAGTAGAACTGGCGAACAGACAGTAGTTATTTTGACTGCAACGCATTTAACCCGAGTGAATATTGTGCTTTATTGATGATTGCTACCATTACAATTCAGATGAATGATCATAATGATTCATAATATATGTAGCTTATACGACAACCAATCAACCTGTAAAAACGGTAAAGTTCAGAAGCATTCTCTTTTCGGTTTATACTTCTTTTATCGAAACAAAAAACGCAAGCTTCACTTTGCTGTTGTCGAGAGTTTCATCACACGAGCCGACTACCTGCAGCTTTTTTGACATCCAATTATCAATCCAATGAAGCTAATTGAATTAGCGAATTTTAAATTAACAGTTCGTCAGAATCGCACTTTAGAGTTTCAAAACAATTTTGCTGCAATTTATGGTTATTATCTGCTGGCAATAACCCGAAAACCATTCCTATAGTTTTTGCTTCGCGAAACTTTGAACGAAGCATATCGTGACGCTCGCTGGCTGGTGCAGATCATCACAGGCCACCGCTTGCTGTCAAACCAGCCAAGCTCTTCCACACACCGCACCGCAGCGTTACCACGCGTCTGCCGAAGCCGGTCTCACTTGTCCCTATCGGGCTGAGCCACCAATTAGCGTCATTAGCGATACCCGACGGGGTTTTGATTTTGCCCTTTCTCGTCCCGTTTGACCGACGCACTTTGTTGCAGTTTTCGGAGAGACTGCTAATGTGTTCGCCATAAGAATGTAGGTAATATAACATAACCTTGAATTTAAATAAAATTTTCACCCGATTTGACAGTGTCTTTCAGTGACATTTGAAGTCGTCTCTAAATTTGGCATAAATTGTAGAATTTAACCCCAAAAACCGGTTCCTAGCGGCTAACCAAAAGTAAGCCCAGGTTGGGTCGCACATAATGTACAATTACTCGTACTCACTGTTAATTATATTCTGATTTAATTGATCGGACTCTCAGAGTTTCTCAATAAAAAACGACCTTAATCTATATTATTAGTGGTGACACTTGATCGTTAACATATGTTTTTGTTTAACCTCAAATGAGTCTTGTAAACTAGTGGCATAGTTGAAAAAGCATGTCAAACAACAGTTGGGCAGCACTTAAAAAATGTTCATTTATTACAATTTATCTAATAATTTGGTCTTAATGAATAGTGCAAATTGCAGCTGAATGATATCCAGTCTTTAGACTCGGTTAGCAAATTAGGATGCAGGCGTCCCAAACACGGCTGGTAAACGGCTGAATAATGCTTACCGTCGGTGCCTTGTGTACGTGTAGGCATAAAATAGACCCTGGCTCATAACCTCTTATTCAGCAACTCCTGTTCCTACCTCCTTGTGGTACCAGCCAGGATACGAGCAACTTTGGTGGAAATCGGGTAACCAACCCTGGTGGAAGCCAAGGTAGTATGCCTACAGGAAACGAGGGCTCTTTCGAGCTTCGTTGGCCCTACGGTGAAACAGGGGGTTGGTGAGCAGGTTTTGCAAACCGTCACCCTGAATAATACTAAAGCACGGAACGGAGAACAAGGAAATTTTTACTGGAACAATCGGAATAGAACCACGCGACGAAAACAGACTATGGATTGGAAACTCGGGACGTGGAACTGCCGATCTCTCAGGAGGTGTGCTGGAAGAGCTCAACGGTACGTACGTTCAGAGATGGACATACCATCTACCAGAGCTGCGACAACACACACGAGCTGGGTACAGCTTTCATAGTAATGGGCGAGATTCGGAAGTGGGTGATTGGATGGTAGCCAACCAATCCTCGAATGTGCAGGTTGAGAATCAAGGGCCGATTCTTCAATATAAGCATCATCAACGTGCACAGCCCTCACCTCAGAAGTACCGATGACGACAAGTATGAATTCTACGCGCAGTTGGAGAGTTAATACGACCGCTGCCCAAAACATGATATCAAGATCGTCATCGTGGATTTCAATGTTCAGGTCGGCCAGAAGGAGGAATACAAACCGGTGATTGGAAGGTTCAGCGCACTTCAGCGGACCAATGAAATCGGCCTAAGACTTATCGACTTTGCCGGCTACAAGAACATGGCCGTACGGAGTACCTTTTTCCAGCACAGAATCCATCAGAAGTACACCTGGAGGTCACCAAATCAGACAGAATCACAGATAGACCACGTTTTGATCGACAGTCGGCACTTCTCAGACATTATCGACGTCAGATCCTATCGAAGCGCTAACGTTGACTCGGACCACTACCTAGTGATGGTTAAGATGCACCCAAGACTCTGCGTTGTGAATAACATTCGGTACCGACGCCAGCCTCAGTTAGATATCGCGCGGCTGAAGCAGCCAGACGTCGCCGCAAACTACGCGGATTCATTCGAAGCTGCTCTGCCGGAAGAGGACGAGCTGGACGAGGACTATTGGAACACTATCAAAACAACCATCAGCAGTGTAGCGGAGAGCTCCATCGGGCGTGTGACCTGGAATCAGCGGAACGATTGGTTTGACGATGAATGTAGGAGGGTGATGGATGAGGAAAACGCTGCGCGGGCGGCCAACATGCGCAGTGCCACACGTCAGAACGTGGAAAGACACAAACAGAAGAAGATACAGCGAAACCAAATCTTTCGGGAGAAAAAGCGCTACCTGGAAGAGCAAGAATATGCAGAGTTGGAGCGGCTGCATCGTTCTCAGGAAACGAGAAAGTTCGACCAGAAACTGAACGGATCCCGCAAAGCCTTTGTGCCGCGAGCCGAAATGTGTCGGGATAAGACTGGCAGTATTCTGACGGACCATCGTGAGGTTACCGATAGGTGGAAGCAGCACTTCGACGAACACCTAAATGGCGCCCAAGGCGGCGTGGAAAGCGATTTCGACGGTGCAACAAACGGGGAAGAGGTGCCAGCCCCAACGATAGGCGAAGTTAAGGAGGCCATCATGCAGCTAAAGAGCAACAAATCAGCTGGGAAAGATGATATCGGAGCGGAGCTTATTAAAATGGGACCAGAAAAGTTGACCATTTGTATGCACCGGCTAATTGTTTGAATTTGGGATACGGAACAGCTAGGTACTGGAGGAGTGGAAAGATGGGGTTATCTGCCCGATCTATAAAAAGGGCGACAAGTTGGACTGTGAGAACTAACGAGCGATCACCGTTCTCAATGCCGCCTATAAAGTGCTGTCCCAAATCATTTTCTGCCGGCTATGACCAATTGCGAACAGATTTGTGGGAACTTATCAAGCCGGCTTCGTCGAAGGTCGGTCTACAACGAATCAAGTATTTACACTGCTGCAAATCCTCCAAAAGGGCCGTGAATACAGAGTTCCCATGCATCATTTGTTCGTTGACTTCAAAGCCGCATATGATACCATCGACCGGAAAGAGCTATGGAAAGAGCTCTTCAAACTTATTAAATCTACGATGGATGGTCCACAGCAGGCATGGGTAAAACACCGAACCGAGCTTACACGGTGGGCACCATTGCCTAAAACCACTCAACAAACTTAATTTCGTTTTGCACGCCGTTCCCGTACATGCAAACAAACACGAAGTGTAAGAAACATTACACCGGTGGCGTTAGGTTTAAAATGTTTTCAGCCTAAGTTTTCAATGGCCTCGGTTTGCACATTTCCGAGTGTTAACCGATATCGGAATCCACCGTAGGCGAGTATTTTCAAGATTGCGAAAACACGCATGGAGGCGCTTCATACTTATTCCAATTGGCCGTGTGAGTGAAAGAAATAGAAAAGCAAAAAGACACGAGTTCACGCTGATCGTCCAGCATATATCCGAGAAACTTTTATGAAGTAGAAATACACGCCATCCCGAGTGTTTCCGAAGTGTTAAAACCCGTTGTGCAAAAAACAACACTGAAAAGGCTCGCGGTTGCTTTTTCACAGCACACGGGTTGTTTTATCAGGCACGGCAACAGCGTACCGTCTCAAATAAACTTCGTGGTAGTTTTCAAATGCGACACGTAGTTTGGTTCAGTTTTTAGACATGCCTGGTACACAGTGCTGTGTTCGGATTTCGGGTGGATTGTCAAGTTCATTCGAATCACATAGAGGGATTCGTCAAGGTGATGGTCTTTCATGCCTGCTGTTCAACATAGTGCTACAAGGTGTTATGAACCGAGCGGATATCAACACGCGGGGCACGATATTCTAGTCAATTCGTCTGCTTGGCCGATGACATGGATATTATAGGCAGAACATCTGTGGCGGTGGCTGAACAGTACACCAGACTAAAGCGCGAAGCAAAAAAGATTGGGTTAAAGGTAAATACGTCTAAAAGAAAGTACATGCTGACCAGCGGAACCGAGGCCGACCGAAGCCGCATGGGCAGTAGTATAATGATCGACGGCGATGAGTTTGAGGAGTCGACGATTATGTCTACCTTGGCTCGCTTGTAACGGCGGACAGCGATACTAGCCGTGAGATTCGGAGGCGTATTATCAACGGAAGTCGTGCTTGCTATGGGATTCGCAAGCAATTGCGGTCGAGCAGATTTAGCCTCCGTACAAAGTGTACCCTGTAAAGGGCGCTTATTAAACCGGTTGTTCTCTATGGGCATGAAACGTGAACAATGCTCGGCAAGGACCTGAGAGTGCTCGGAGTTTACCAACGTCGAGTGGTAAGAAAGATCTTCAGTTGTGTACAGAAGAACGGAGTATGGAGGCGGAGGATGAATCATGAACTCGCACAGCTCTATGGTGAAACCAGTATCCAAAAGGTGGCTAAAGCTGGACGGATACGATGGGCAGGGCATGTTGCTAGAATGCCGGACAACTACCCTGCCAAGATGGTGTTTGCCACAAATCCGGTAGGAACAAGATGACCAGGAGCGCAGCGAGCAAGATAGTTAGACCAGGTGGAGCGAGATCTGGTGGAGATTACTCCGTGTCCAAGGAATTGGAAAGCGGCAGCCCACAACCGAGTTAATTGGAGAAACCTTGTTCAATAGGTTTTGTCTTAGGACGGCAAGACACTTAAGTAAGTAACCATGTTCCGCCAACAAAACCATGGTCCATGGCTGTTCATTTCCAATTTCTCGACTGTCCCCCTCTTTCAAGGTCTTATTCCACATGGTCTAACCATCTAGCATGCTGCGCACCTCTGCGCCTAGTTGTACCAACCGGATTTGAGGCGAATACCGGCAGTCTCACAACAGGTCCCGCACATTGTACCCTTCCACCATTAGTAACTTCATGGATACTGGTTTGCCGTAGGGCTGTGGCAATTCGTGGTTCATCCTTCTTATCCATACACCGATCTCAAACACCCCGCCAATGATAGTCCTAAGCACCACTATGTTCAAAATCGGCCAGTGCCGTCAATTCCCCGTCAAGCATTATCCAAGTTTCGTTTTATACATGATACATTTAGTGCGGAAGTGAAGATTTTCAGACCTTAGGGTCTTGAGGAGTCTATAGCAAGCACGACTTCCGGCAAGAATACGTCTGCGTATTTCTCTGCTGCAGTTGTCACCTAACGTTATCAACGATCCGAGGTATACATATTTGTCTACCACCTCGAACTCACCCTCGAACCCTGTCGACCATCACACTATTGCCTATGAGCGGTAGATAGTGCTCGATTCTTCCTACTACTTCCAGGTACTTGGTTTTGGACGTATTTACCACTAATACAACCTTCACTGCTTTACTTTTCAGTTTGGTATACTGCTCAGCATCCTGGAACTTTCTTTCGGCAATATCTACGTCGTCGGCGAAACAGATAAATTGGCTAGATTTATTGAAGATCGCGCCCGCATGTTAAAACTTGCACGTTTCATAACATCATCTAGCAAAATGTTGAGGAGGCAGGAAATACCGTCGCCTTGTCGAAGTCTTCTTCGTGTTTCAAACGGGCTTGATAACGTGTCCGATATCCTGACACAGCACCGAACATCCATCGTGGCCTTAGTCAGTCTTATCAGCTTCCCGGGAAAGCCGTTTTCGTCCATAATTTTTCATAGCTCTTCACGGACGATGGTATCGTAGGCGACCTTGAAATCAATGAATACTTAGTGCGTAGGGACTTGGTACTCGCGGCTCTTTACGAGGATCTGTCACAACTCACAACACAAAGATTTGAATTGGAACTGCTCCGCATGCCTAATTAGACAGAAGGTATGTGATGATTCCACGGGAAAACATTTGGTTACCAAGCAGATCTTGCATGCCATGAGTACCACCGCGTTTCGATATGCTAATTCACAAACAGTGATGAATGAAGTTTAGTAAAGTTATCAAATCTCTCAGTCGACGATAGTGAAACAAATTGCTGTCGTGTGTAAACTCGTTTAGCCTTGTTTGCGTGGTCACCCACCGGGTGGATTTATTCTGAACGCTTTTGATGAAAGTAGGAAAGGGGAAAGAACGCTGCTCTTTTGGCTGTACCACTTCAGCCAAGCATAATTTCAACAAGTTATGTATGAGTCACTCTTAGAGTTAGTTATAATTTATAACATTGCTGAAGTATGTATTGCCCAATCTTTATTATTTGCGGCTTTATAAGACTGCTGCCTTTTTGCTGCCCTTGCGCTCTTTTTGCTACCAACGTTGTTATAGCCTTATATCACCGTAACTACAAGAGGTAAAGGAATGCTTAGTTCAGCAATATTGTCGATTATAACTAACTGTTTTATACACAACTTTTGAAAATTCTGCTGGCTGAGAGGGTACAGTCAGAAGAGCAAAATCGATTCAAACAGTGCGTGCCATCTAACTCGAAGTCTTATCACCCGTTGTGCTGGTCGTCGTGATTCGCCGGCGAAGTTTTATACGGAAAATGGTAAAAGTTTTACCAGGGCCACGTCCTGTTCACGGACCAAGGTATTAGCTGGATCTTTCCAGCTCCAGCAGCACCTCACTTGGGAGGAGCCTGGGACAGAATGATATGTTAATATTTTTTTGAAACGATGGTTCTGCAATTGATGAAGGGACGGTAGGGGAAAGAAATGAAATTTTTTTTTTGGTGAAAGCGGGGAAGAGCGGAAAGGAAGGGGGGTGGGGGTATTGGTAGCTATGTTTGACAAGTAGTCATTTTGACTCCTACCTTTTGTCCAATACTGGAAGGTGCATGAGTCGAACCAAGCTGTAATCTAAGATTATAACCGGATTCGAACCCACAACACCCGCCAGGGCATGAATGATATGGTTTAGTAAAACTGCCATAGAAACGGCATGCTGCAACAAGAGGAGAATTGCTGACCCTGGTTGTCGTGGCTGAGGCAGTTCTCAACATTAGACCACTTACCCATTTGCCCCAGGATGCTGCTGAAGAAGAAGCTCTCACACTGAACCTCTGAACCACTAAACTCTAACGGAAGAGTTCGGCATGCTGTAGTTAAAACTGCAAGAGAGACTCTGCGTAGACCAGTATCCATTGCGTGTATCGGAGGCTTAAACTAGTGGCAAAACTGGTTCAGGTGGCCAGTGTTACCTACAAGGACCTCTTCCATCGCGTCGTGTCATTTAATGCAAATCGATGACGCACAGCTATCAGTCAGTGTAGCGAAGCCCACACTCATGTTGTCTAATTTTCTCACACACGCGTACTCATTCTAACGAACACGCCGGTATAAGCATCCCTTTAAAACTCCCGCTCTTATTTCTTCATGTACTGCAACAAGTTTTTGCGACTGTGTCTTTAGCTAACAGCTCTACAGTCGTCGTTTGTCGTTCGTCGTTGCAGCCCGATCTGCTGATACCGATTACTCACGACGCCTCGTAGTCCCGCCCATGAATAAAATCCAGTGCGAAGATGCAGAAAAAAAGAAGAAAACGTAGTGCAATTTGTATCCCAGTGCTCCACCAGCCTCGCGGGCAGCTGATTCCCCACGAATTTTTTGACTCGGAAATAAGCGATGCAGGAAGACGATGTGAGGATGTGCGTGCGCGAGTGTGTGGGTAGCAGAATGTCTGCACACATCGCCGGCGGCTGTTACTTTTACGCCTGCATGTGCGGCGTAAGCGTTGAATGCTATGTTTCTCATACTCTTTCGCGTGTAAGTAGGCATGGTTGACTTCTCGCTAAATTCGCAACATTGCTGTTACTATGACACAACTAGCATTAAGTCATGTTAACCGAATGAAAAATAAAACTAACCGATGGCTTCGCACAAGTTAAACATTCTTTAAACTTATAAAGCATAAACCCGTAAAGCGCTACAATAAAATTATTTTCTAAATCTTTCTAAACTAGGTTTTGTGTTCTAAAACGTTGTAGTTGTTAATTTGACCTACATTAATCGTATTACATCAGTCATTTAGAAAATCAAATACATTCTGATACTATAATTAGCAACCCTTCAATCAAAATTCTCCGACCAATAGATTTTCATCACCAGAACCTCTCGGCTGAGAATTCTAGCGGCCGGCCATTCTTCCGGCGATGTCAATTATGGCAACCACTCTGTTACGGTACGTAACTCGGTGGCATATAATAGGGAAATAATGATCGCGCTGGTGTTTCCTTTTTCCGACCATTGAATACCGTTCGTACCTACGTGGTCGCGAGCACTATAAGAGACCCGCTTGGATGAACGCGGAATTGACACCTTCTGCCGCGCGACTGCCCGTCACGTCGTAATGAGAACTTTGAACAATGCGGTGGCAATCACCGAGTCTCGGGCGCGCGCGCCGTCTGTACGCTGCTGCTATTCTTGGAGCTTTTCAATAGTGCCATTGATTAGAATAGAATTCTAGGTCCGCTCGCCCAGTGGGTGTTCCAGATGATATTTGCCTGGACACGACCGTTCAACGTAGTGATTCGGTCGTGTGGGCAGGTCCACGTTATATTTCGTAATTACATCGCGAACCGTTGTGGACAGTAAGACAACAACCAACGGGACGGCCGGTAAAGAATGCTTCAATTATTGTTCTCTGTTGGTGTGTTGTCTTGTTGTTCAGGATGCAAACGACAAACTCTTTGTCTATGTGGCGTCGGTGATTAATTCGACAATAAATAATAAAGCAAATAGTTGCTTTAAGTTATTTAGGCCATTGAAATCTCATTCAAACCACTGGATAGGAATGAGATTTCAAGGAAAAGATTCCTTTCACATTTATTTTGCTGAATTACTTTAGTTTTTCAATGAAGATCATTTTCATACGTTCTGTAAAGACCACAAACCACAAATCATGAGCATAAGCATTTCTCTTTTAGTAGCTTTCATTCAACCTACTACCGGTCTCAGTGAGAAAAATCTCATTTGGATACATTATCATAGCAGCAAAATATCAGGTTTCCTGGCTGGAAAAAATGGAAAAAATGGATTCATATTAGCTAATTTGAAATAATAATACCATAATAATAAATATTATAATTTTATTTTCGCGCAGTTTTAAAAGCAGAGCACAGCCTCTGTCACTTAACGACGACGGCAGTTTTTTTTATTTACAGTGGCAAAACTGAAAACTTTATTACTTGCTGTGCGCCTTCTGTTCGCTCGTCCACTGTGCCACCGATGATGATGCGATGGCCAATCTAGATTCACCCATTAATTAGGTAATTAATTGAAATTCTCCGCACAGTTTGATAGCACCGGCGTCGCTTTCAATCAATTAAAGCGCATGTGAAACTTGGATGTTCCACCAATAATAAACCGCTGTGTGATCCTGTGAAGTGAAAGGTATACATCAACGATAAAATATTTATGGTCACTACGCCCCTCAAGGCGATTTTATTGCTGCGACCGGAGTTAGGTGTACCGTACGTTCCCATGTTCTCAGCTGTCCGCGACGATTCGGTTGAAAGGATTTCGGCTGATTTGCACCGCGATTTGCTTACAGAACAACCCTATGTAGTAACTCCTTTGGAGAAAAAAATGAGCAACAAGCCGGATCGGTAAAAGGCTACCTCGCTCTGGCGGGCTTCTTGTATGATAAACGATATCAGAGAAACCGATTAATTCGCCATAATTAGGTGAAAAGTAGAAATGAAAGTGTAGTTACAAGGAATCGGCCACGGAAACTGCACTCGCTCGCCATGCATGGTTGTTGCTTCGCACTTACACTATCTGTGGCACTCAACACAACAACCAACGGGAAAAATAAATCATCTGATTCACACTCACAAACGCGTGCAATGTCGAGATAAGTGAACGCAACCGTACGCCTCCCTTAATTAAAACGTTTAAGATAAACGGACCGTACTTTTGGGTTACGAATAAAATAATACTTCTTAATTATAGGGCTTGTTGATGGCTAGTGAAATTAATGTTGTATTATTCTTTTTCCTCTCCATTCCTTAGGGAACAGCAACTGCTGAATGTATTCGAAGTGGTTGTTTCGACGCTGGAGGGTAAACTGCAGCGGATAGACAATCTTGATAAAGCGGTGGAGCATCTGATGCGACGGGTAGAATCACTCGACAGCAAGATGGCAGACAATATTCACAAAACCGACGCAGTTATTTCGAAGCTGCGCACCCTAGATAGTAAGCTGTCAAACGAAGGTGACAGGGCGAATAGTGTAAGAACAGCTAAATCCACCAACAGCTTGGACAGCAGATTAGTATCACTCGACCAAAAAGTTAGTGACATTGATAACAAATTGAACGGGCTCAAGAACCAGATCGATAGCAACTTCCTGCCCGTTGATGATATCAATGCAGAAGCCAGTGAGAGAAAAACCGTTAGTATGAATGTGGCGGAAATCACAAAAGCAATGCATTCCGAAGTTATGGGACACATCACGAAGGAGCTGGGCCAGCTCCGTTCCATTTCCGAAGGAATCGACAAAAAACTTCAATTCCACATCAACATAGTTTCAGAAAGTCTTGGCAAGACGCTGAATCTGTTGAATGAAGTCCACGATGCCGTCGTGGATCATAACATAAACTTCAGTTATAATTCAACCTCAACGCTGCCACCGTACGTTAAAGCCAGCAAAATCGATATTCTGGTGAAACAGATCCGGCCGATTATGTCGGTTTCGGAGAAGATGGATGAAGTGTGGGATGTTGTCGTGGGAACCAAAAGCTCCGTCGATGATCTGGTACCAAAATCCGACGCTTTGTTAACCCAAAACCAACGACAGGAGCGAGCTATTGGCGAGATCCATCATGATCTGAAAACAAAAACCAATCTGATCATTAACAACCTCGATATGGTGGAAAAGCGACTGAAGAAACAGGAGGACGACGTGGCGGTACTTGCCCAACGGCCCGTCCCAGCGGAGTTGCTAATGGATCCGACGATTGATAGGCTTGTGGAATATGATCCAAACAGGTAATCTGCTAGAAGACATTAACTACAATTATAAATTTAATCATCTTTTAATCGTTTATTCAACAGATATTCAATCGTTGATGACTTCACGGAAGCGCTGCCGACGACAACTTACCCCACCGTTTCTTCCTCCACGTCGACACCCAGCTCGAGCAGTAGCAGTACCACGGCGAGCAATGCCAACTTCAACGGCAACACATCGACATCACCTACCGGAACTGCCACCCAAATAGTTCAACCTGGAGGTAAAAATGTCTCCCGCAAAGGTGGTATTATCTTCCCCAGTGTGAAGAACAAGCCGTCCGTGCTGAACAGCACCTTTGCCAGTGAAAATCTTCTCTTCAAAGACATTAAAGTATGTATCCCAAATTTATTTCCATTTCGTAGTCGTAAAAAACCAAAACAAAAAAAAACAATTTCATCTTCGATGACCAAAAAGCGTGGACCGTATACCAACTGAACCTACACAGCTAACTCTCGGTAAAGCGACTGAACGTCTGCGCCACTCTCTGTCTATCTCTCTTTCTCTCCCACTACAGCAGAGAAACGTTATCGCAAACCGCAGCCGTCTTTGACCTTACAACGAACATCAACTGAACTGGCACTTCGCACTGCACTCACGACTGTGTAATTTGAAAGTACCTACAAGCAAAAGAAAAAAAACGACAGCATGATCTTTGATCGTACCTACAACAACAGCACTCAGACTAATGAGTCGCGCAGAAGTTGCTATCAAATCACGAGTATCTTTACTACCCAGTGCTACTGGGTCAACCACACGACAAGATAAGCTAAACTTCACCATCCATCCACCATCGCCGCCACCACCACCACCACCAATCGCCATTTGTGTAATCTCGGGTTATTACCTTCCGTGCCGTTTTAGTTTGCAGCATTATTCATTGGTTCATTTTATACACTCATCAATCCTCACGCTTTGGAAGGAAACGTTCGTCTCTTTTGATTTTTTTTTTTGAGCATTGAAGTCGTTTGTGTATCACATTTCGTTAAAAGTGGGTTCGTCGCTTACCAAAATTGATGCTTTTTGATTGAGTTTCGCTGGAAAATAGTTCCATACTTAGGGGAATTGTGTATAATGTGACCCCCCCCCCCCTGGCCAATGTGCCCCCCCCTTCGTTTTTCCCTAAACAAGCGAAATTAAAATGCAAAACCACCCAGAAACCATAGTAAAGTACCAAGGGTAAAGTGGTCCAGAATGCACCGCTTAAGCCGAACATCATTTTGCAGAGCAACGGCGTGTTTGTTCCACGTTTTTCAACTTCTACAAGACTTTGGGATCTTTTTTACACCTACTCATGGGGAAATTTCCTAACAAAAACCAGTATTTTTTGTTACTTTTGACGATTTTTGGCAAGAGTCAAAATCATTACGTGAGGCAGAACGCCAAAGCCCGTGGACAAAACGCACCAAGTTTGCCCAGCTAGGCGTTAAACGCAACCAAAAAATTTATCAACAGAGGTGGGCACAATTCCACTAATCCGCTAACAGCTAACTAGCTCAGCTAACATTCTGGTTAGCGGTTAGCGTTTTCGCTAATTTTTATAACCATTAGCGTTTTGGTTAGCTTCCGCTAAATTTATGTACCGCTAAATAAACCGCTAACTTTTTTTGGCAGAAGGAAATTTTTTGAGTAATATCGCACAGGTTTAGGTCGAAAGATTCCAAATTTCAAACTTTTGTACGCGGGCTCAAATAAATCGATAAAAATTCGAGGTCTTCCACACTAACAGAAAACACCAAAAGAGATTTTCTCGGACTTCACTTGTTTTATAAATTCGTAAGTGTTGGGCCAAGTATCAATGCAATGAAGTTTTCTCAATAATCAAGGAAAATTATTACCTACAAAATAGTCACAAAACTTCACACAAAACTTTCTATGGCAGCGGGAAACTCCAAAACAAACTTTAAAAAACTATACCGTACCTTCTGATTCCCAATCATCTTATTCTGATTTCATTGTATTTTTAATAAAAATTTGGAATTTTATTACTAGATGCGCCACTACTGGTACGCTTACCCTACTACTTTGAAAATGTATTTCTCAGGAACCAACTTTGAGTAAAGCGAATATTTTGAATGAAAATGTCACTAGGTTAACAACACGCATCGTTCTTACAAATATGAAAAATATTTACCTTTTACCGACCGGTTTCGGGCAAACAGTCGCCCATCGAAGGGGTGATGATGACTGTGAACCCAACAGAATGTAAGTATGTAACAAAATGTAAGCAATCCAGAGAAAATGTTTTTGGAAAGCTTTCACAAACATTTTAACAGCGATGGAAAACTCAAATGAAAATTCCTCTTGCCACTTGGAAATATTTCTTTACTCTTTTTAATGTGCTAATGTGGTAAGCGGTAATGTTCTTTGAACATTTTTCGTTAATACCTGCAATTTTTTTCACGGAGTTAATTCATGTACTTTCCTTAGACCTTTGGAACGATGATTTTCTTTTATTGCCGAAATTAGTGCTGATTAAAGTTTGGCCTAATCTACAGTGCTAAAAAATTTAGCTGTTAGCGGTAAGCGTTAGCTTCCGCTAAATTTTTGGTTAATTTAGCGGTTAGCGGTTATCGAAGCTAACGTTTTGATTTAATGGATTAGCTGTTAGCGAAGCTAAAATTTCAGTTAGCGGTGCCCGCCTCTGCCATTCAATCACGTGTTGTATAAACTCCTAAAACTAGGCTGCCGCAATGGCGGAAGCGTTCGTTATAGCGTTTGTTACAAACGCTTGTTTGCTGGGATACAATGGGTTCATATCTCAACATAATTGGCAATAAAATTTAATCATCTACTTATCTCCAACTGATGTGTGATGAAATATTGTGAGTTAAACCATGTAGAATTAGGTTTAAGGCAAATTGTATAGGACTACAATACATAATATTGCTACATTTTTAATAAATAATCCGAAACAAAAGATGTACTGCAAATTAAAAATATTTTATAACTGTTCGATCCCGCTGTGATGCATTCTACCCCTGTTTTGTATTTTGAAGTTTTTTGCAATATATGTGAAAAACATGCCTAGTTAATGCCGTTTTTGTGATGAATCATCGAGTATGACAGTATATCAATTAGAAAGACTGTGTTTATTATGAAATTTGCATACCGACTAGTGGTAAAAGCTTAGGGATCATTCAATAATGATGTCCATTGCTTATGGGGGGAGGGGGTTGTCAATTTTGTGACAAGTTGTGACAAAGAGGGGGAGGGGGTCTAGGCAAATGTGACATCCGATGAAAAATTGCATTTTCATCAAAAGGCAGCAAAAATATGTTTCTCAGTCATTCAACACTCATCGATTTATTTCGATCTTCGAACTTATTGTTCCAGCTGACGGCGCTTAAAAGTCAGGCACAATTTGTGATTGTTAACTAGATAGACCACACCTTACATTGAAGGATATATGTAAATCAATTTCAGTTCATTTGCAATCAAAGTTTCTAGGGGGGCGGAGGTTGAGTTTTGTGACACAATCGGACAGAGGGGGGAGGGGGGTCTAAAAAAGTAGAAATTTGGTGGACGTCATATTTGAATAGTCCCCTAAGAGAAAACCGTGATTTCTTACATGTGGAATGAGACCGCGGATAATCGCTTGATTTGATTGGAAGTGACTATGTTTGATGCTTTTACATTCTACACAATTATGAATTAGCGAAAAAATAAAATGCGCATTCATAATTTTACCAAATAGTTTCCGCGTTTTTAAGCAATTAATAGCATGGGCCATTCTACTCCCCCGGTGCGTTCTGGACAGTCTTACCCATTATTTTATAAAAAAACGATATTTTGAAAACAACGGAAATAGTTTTACTTTCTACAAAATAGAGTTGGTCTGTCACTGGTAGCAATACTCAAATTACCGCATTGGGCATATTATACCGCAGGTGGGGCATTTTACCCCACGCAGTCGAGAAACACAACATTTAGGTGCTTTTATTAAATAGTTCCTAGCATATTTATTCTACAATACTAAATGAAACAATCAATTGCAATTGGTTTTCAACTTAAATACCAACATACACAAAAAGAAATTTGATTCCGATGCCATGAATGAGATCATGAAATCATGAAATGTGAATTCCTGTCAAATCATGACTGAACTGCCATATCAGACAGCACAAAATCATGAATAATAGTTCATGATTTTGCGTTAAAATTGTTGTTAAAAATAGGGGAAAATGAGCAAAATGGGGCACTTCCCGATGGCAAACAGGAAAGGGGTTGCCACCACGAGAAAAAATTTAAAAATCTCCGGAAAATTTTACATAAGATCACCTATATTTTATCAGCCTGCAGGTCGTATCTTAATTGTGTCTGCTTTTTCGCTCGTTTTTGCGTTTTTGCAACGTTTTGGGCAGGAGCTTCATACGAAAATCGGAAAGGGAAAGGTATTTTAGCTATATGAATCTGTCGAAATTCACTCCGAAATATCTGGTTTGGAAGACTATCCTGGCTTGAAAAGTAACATTACATTGCAACTGGGATCATCAAACAAGAAATTTTCGTGATCAAGTGTCACGTATTATTCCGTACGTTTTTGGTTGGATTTAGGGTCCTGCGGAAGAACCGCCAACACCAGATGCAGCTGGTGTCCATGTACAACAATTCTTTCAACGCGTCAAATTATCGTTCTGCGGTGTACAAAGGGGACCAGATAACTGTGTCCCAGATAACACAAAATCGTAATAGAAAGTTCATAATAAATCGTTTTCATGTCAATTTCACATTGGAATTGTATAATAATTAGAGTATGTCAAATCGAAGTGAACAATAAGTTGTTTTTCAGTCGTGCGTGCCTTCATATACAATTCATGACTGTGAATTATAAAGCAGTATAGACGATTGCAATATTTGATTATATCTTAATCATATATTCAGGAGTATTTAGTTGCGTGTTATAAAAACTACGTAAAAAAGAATTACAAATAATTGTCAAAGCTTTCGCACGTATATCGCCTCCACTTTGGTACATATATGTTCTTATATGGCGTGAAATATAACTTTTTCGTTCAGATATGATTTCGTATATCTCAGTTGCAATCGAGATATACAAACCAAATGGTTTACTGGGGTGTTCGGTCAACAATGCGATCTAGCTAATTCGTTAATGAATGTACACTCAAAAGAAGCCACGTCCAATGCTTTACAGATTTAATCAGATTTATTACAAATTTAACTAAAGCAAGTAAGTTACTCGCAGAAAAAAAAATTTGATGTGTTCTTTTTTCTAAAATAATATTTAGCAAGAATTGTAAAAATTACCGAAATATTTTTTTTCGCAATTCACTGAAATTTTGTTTTTGAAAAATGATAACTCTAGAACGCATGGTAAAAATGTTATTTTATTGGTGCCAAACTGTCACGAAATCTTTTGCGAACACAGTCCACTCAAAACGAATTTCGCACGTGCTGCTCGAGTCAAAGATGCTGATATCTTTTATGGTATGATGGAATTTTCATGACACACCATGATCACTACCAAGAAGCTGATCGAACAATCGAAAAAATTGCATGAATTTTAAGCTGAATCGCAGTAAGTCGTTCCGAACCGATTAACAGGTTTATCTGGTATGCCTCTTAATTTACAAATACTAAATTGGAGTACACATTAATCTATGCAATCTGAAACGTTTTCCCGTAAAAATATTATTTGTCCTTTTTTTTAATGTGGCTCAAACCCAGAAGGTCATTTACCATTTGTTGTGTGTCTTTTTGTTAGTTTAAGTTGACGATCCTGATGACGTCAGTATGATATGATTAATAGTTACCACGTTTAGTATCACTTGAGTCACGGAAGATTCTACTCCACTGCAAGGTTAGCAATTACTACTAAATAATTGCATGCTTGCAGTCACGAGGTTCGTGATAAATGTGCATACAACTTAAAATTAATGATTGCGATGATTTGTATGGGAATACGCTCTCATTCGTGATTAACATCGGAAAAAACACGTCATCGTTAAATCATCTTCATCATTGGGCCGCGGTTTTGCTACCTGGATAAAACCTTCAACCGAGGGCTGAAAAACTTTGAGAAAGGATACCTCATGGGGTTCGCAAGAGATGTTATCAAGATTAGGGTATGTTATATAAACTGAAGAGTATCTAAGAGCTCTAAAATAAATTCCTATCGCACCATGTGGCACTGACTGATCGGTGCCTCTTGGTAGCCCGAGGAGTAGTGCCTCTTGCGGTAGCCCGAGCCATTATTCATTCAGTCCGTCCAAATCGTTTACCGTCATCGTTTGTCAGTGGATCGCTCTGCATGCCGGTACAGCTATATGTAGTCAAGTTTCGGAGGGCGCCTCATATGCTAATAGGGAGGAATCATCACCTTCTGCCGTGTGCCCTCTTTCGAGGTGGTGCCAATTCCGAACTTTCTTTCACACTTATAATGTAGGTACGGCCACAACGTTCCCGAAATAATGGAGACACCACAGAGACGGTGTTTGTGGTTGAAATGTTAATCTATGGCTCATTTTGTGTCACACGTTGTTAACGGAAATATTTTGTTTTATGACTGGTACAAACTGTGAGTTTGAAGTCGGTGTGAGGTGCGAAAATGTGACTTGTTCGATTATTTTTGAAAGGCGCTAAACGCTTCGTCATTCTGAAGGTTGTTTTAAAGTAATGGAAGTTTTTTTAAAACACAAAAAATGTCGGAAGAAATCATCTCTGTCAGCTATGCTGACTCAAGTCTGGAGTAGCCATGAAGTTGATTTGCATTTTTATATTGTAGTTGTCTTGCCAGCAATCTGGGTCAGTTACCGTCAATGGCTAGGGTAATTGGAGGTACCACGCAACCGGAGTCACTTTCAAAAGCAAGTATGCAACCGTGCGTGTCCACGATTTATCTAATTTATGAAGTGTTGCATAAATTGTCCTAACCAAAACACTCTTTGCCGGTACCGCTGCTGATCCGGCAAACTAGTTACCAGTCTAGCAAGCAGGGTGGATAATATTAGATGGCTTATAAAGAAAAATTCTATTGCTGGTCAAAATATGTATAACGTATTGTATGTATATTTTTTATTCCTGAATTTGGAAAATTTAAAATTTCCCAATGTAACACATGATTTTTTGAAAAACATTGAGCACCACCCTACTGGCTGTAGACTTCTGTTGTGATACCGCGTAGCAGTCAAATTAGCGGCAACAAACTGCTATGCGTGTGACCAGTCAGTCGGGCCGATAAGTTGGACCGGGTGTAAATTGTCTAGACGGCCGATGGTTGTTCTCAGAGAAGTCCCACCCCTGCCTACTAAAACCGATTATCGCGCACCTAAAGCCCAGAAGTTCGCTTCGGGTAACTGCAACACGCGACAGACAAAGCAAGCTGACCGTGGTCAATGACGTAACCGTTAGGTAGGCATCACGTCGTCGAACGTGTTTATGACTGACAGAATCGACCGTGCTAACTGAAAGGCCGACTGCGAGTCAGGCTGGCTGCAATCGAGAGTTCATGTTTTCCGCAGCTTGGTCTGTACCTTTATAATTAGGTTGATTTCGGAAGGTTTTGCATCATTAAGTGTTTGTTTTTAAACGTTTTATTTGAAAACCGCAGGCTCGTAAATTTAACCAAATCAGCGAAGCATGTCATTCCGAAAGATGTGTGTCGGATTGGACCTGAAATGATGATATTCTTCATGTCGTCTAGAAGATCTCTGCTAAAAGTGGACACGTCTCAGTTGACGAGGTTTAATATGAAATACCACATAAAGACACATGCTGCCTGTCTACTGTACTACAGATAAATTACGTAAATTAAAATGCATAATATTGAAAAAAATTATGTAAACTGGCTTCTGACTTGCAGCACAATATAGCACACGGACGACGATATAATAAACCGTTCAATGTGCGGTTGATTTACAGCCTACTATCGCGAAAAAGTTGGTCTCTGAGATCGGCGCTCTTTGATGTTCTTGAAAGTCTGGAAGGTGAAATGTTTGTTTTACCAACAGAGAGGCCAACAGAATTTTATGGTTCATTTGTAGTGTCTGTCATGGCGCAATGGTTCCAATACCTGAACTCTCTGTCATGGCATCCAGGTGACAGCGACACACTCGGTTTGCTATGTTCTTACTATCTCATTTAGAAAATAAAATTAAAAATCAACGTACTCATAGAGTAAATAATGTTTGCATCAATAATGTTACTAGGAATTCAAAAGATCTTTAACAGACCCTTCACTACCGTTTTCCGGTGGCTATGTTTCAAATAAATAGAGGTAAAATAAAAAAATTATTTTCGTATGGCGTTAAACGTATGTGTGAGGCTCGTGCACAACCTTTCCAACGTTTCTTACGTTTCTTACCTATAGGCTATTATGAACTACTAGCTGTAACACGCGCGCGTCGCCTCGTATCTAATTGAGAGCAAATTGGAGGTACGCTATGTAACGCTAACGCTCTGTAACTCTATGAGGTGCAACTACGTTACTTTTGCTCGTCTTAAATGCAATCTGGTATGATTGGTTTGAGTCTTTGCTTAATGTGGCCGATTATTGCCATGAAAATACATATCGCGCCCCTCGTTTTGGCTACAGACAAGGCTCTTATATAAATAGATAGATAAGCCGCTGTTAGGTTGCACCTTCTCGGAGTTTTACAAATAAAGGTTCTGCTTATCGATATTTAAGATATGTAAGATAGATAAGATATTTAAGGTGAAATTAGTCGTCATCGATTCTACTGATTTGAAAAGGATTTTTTTGTTTGAAACAAAAATTCTGTTCATGAAAATATATTCGCTGTGTTCAGATTGCCAAGAAGAATGCAGTGAATACATTTCTATAAACAGCTTTTGGGCCTAAAAACTGCCTCCGAAATTGGTCTCTCCGACGAAAATTTAATGACTGCTAATTTCCCGTTAAGATTTGATAGATGAGAGATATTTAAGATAGTTGACGAATTTGTCTACCTTGGGTCACTGGTAACGGCGGACAATGACATTATCCGTGAGATTCGGAGGTGTATTATCAGCTTACTAGGAGCTTCATAACCAATTGCGGTCGAACAGACTACGTACCACGCACAGACTCCCTATAAAAATATCCTGTACAAGACGCTTATTAGACCGGTTGTTCTCAAACCGCTCCGTTCTGGCATAAAACGTGCATATCCAAGTAACAATTCTAAAGCCACTTGGTTTTACTTGAATTTATAAAGATTTTGTTGCGGTATTAATCGTTACCTCTGGTTTTATTGTGGTATTGCGCAATACCAAGAGGATGCGAGTCCAAACACACTTATAGCTAGCTAAAAAACCACAATAAAACTGTTAATAAAGCAAATTTATTGTGGTTGCTCATATTACCACGTTAAAAATTGTTGGCTGCATCACGTCTCTTATAAACTTACCATAAGTGTGGCGTAGCAATACAAAATGGCGCACCAATGAAAATTGATCTTATCGCGGTTACTTGTCAAACCGCAATAAATCTGTTAGTTTTATAGAGCTATTGAAACGGTAACACACTAACCAAACAGTTTTTTTGCTGCTATTATGAAGAATACCAAAGTTCAACACCAAAATCATTTTTTTATGCGAAGCCATATTGCCATATTCTAGTATTTTGTTTTAGCTCGCAAACAACAATTCATCAAAGCAAAGTGTTTTGCAGAAAAAAAGTTATTATCAATCGGTTTTCCTGCCAGAGGAAGCAACTAAAATGATTTTTGCTAGAAATTGTGATTGACTAACTGAATATTTTCAATTTGATGAGACAACCAGTTTTCAAAAATACGCCCGCTGATTTTATCGACCTATCATATCAATATGCACCATTAAATGAAATGCGCACATGCTGCAAACCAATGAAATTGTTTAAAATTTAATAAATACCGTCAAACGGGGTAACTTGCAACAGTTCTCAACTATGGGTGCAAGTGAAAACTTATCTGTAGTACATTAGAAGACATTTAATTAATACAAAGTTATTAGGTCTAGCCTAGACCAATTTCACATATTGAGAAAAAATTTGCGATCAATATTGGCTGTTGTAGAGTTTTTTTAACTAATTTGTTACTGGTAACCCCTTAAACGGGGTAACTTGCAACAAGCGGGAGAGTTAAAAATCATCGATATCTTGGTTACGTAATATATGAATGTTCATTACGTTACGAGTGATCGTAATTAGACACTGTCGTATTGTTGGTCGATTCTCTCAGTGAGGTTACTTTATTTTTGGCCTCTTGTATGGCCATTTTTAGTATATCCAGAGAAAAACTGGCATATTTCCGACTTACCGAAAGTATCTGACACTCTTCAGGTGTGCTTTAGTATTGTTTGATGCAAAATTAAATGCTAACTTACTTCTTGAAGCTAACGGAACACAGCTTTTTATATCTACCAGCTGTTGCAAGTTACCCCGTTTAAATGCTTGTTTTACGAATAATGTGGTAATAAATAAGATGAACAAAACTAGTCATCATAAATCGATTATTTTGTTTCCTTATTGTTCATTTTACTATAAAAAATGTATGTTAGGCCTCTTTTATTTGAAGTGCCTGTGTGCGACACAAACGTTTTACTGATGAAAAATTGACGATAAATTTGACACCATCTTGTGGATTTTTTTGAAAATCACCAAAACAGCAGAAAATCAACATAACAGTATCTATGGATTCTTTGAACTCTTAACAACAAGATTCAGTGACTGATATAGATTAAAAATTGAAGTAAGAGATCAAAAAGTACAGTAAATTGGAACGATATAGTGCTGTTGCATGTTACCCCGCTGTTGCAAGTCACCCCGTTTGATGGTATTCTATGGGATATTTTATTCTGGTCGCTATAAACCAAATCGTTCAGAATGATCTGTCAGTAAAACCTTAACTTTTCTGCTCACGGATATATTTTCAAGTTGACAAATCTAGTGAACTTATTTAGCTTTTGCCAGAAAAGCGAAAAGCGAAAAGCTTTTTTAAATTATGGCAATGACTGTCAAGCAGCGAAAGCTTAACCGGTTTTATTGCTGCTTTCAGCAGAGCGTGATACGACTACTTGAGCTTATAACCTGATTCTTATAGCGGTTATGAAAACATTCTGAGGTCAGAAGTCAGAACTTGGTCAGAAAGCAGTTTTATAGCGGTCATCAGAATGTTCTGGTGGAGCTCATAGTTTTATTAGCGGTTTTATGAAATTGGTCATGAAAACAACTATACGAACGTAATAAAACTTGGAATTGTTACTTGGGGTGGTAGTAGGGTAAGGACTCTCATACAAATAAAATAGATATTTTTGCGTAACTCAAAAAATAATCGAACTCGAGAAATTTTAGACACTTCCATAAAACATTTATTAGTCAATAAGGCTACTACAAATATTTTATCAAGTTTTTATCCTTACAGTGTTGGTCAACTGAACGGAAAGAGAATCTTTTTGCCACATCTCGAGTTGAAAGTCAAATTAAGGGCCTTTCGGATCTGCTATACTGTGATTCTTTTCATTTCGATTAGATTAGTTTCTCTATATCAGACGCGCTCAGGCTGCGGATTGTTCGCTTATTTTCCTTCCATTTCGTTTCACTTGGTTGTCAGTTACTCCCTAAATATCTTGGTGACATGATCACATACGATTAAATATGCGATTTCTAGCTATTTTCATGCATTTATATCTTCAAAGTGAGAGCCTTATGTGTGGCAAGTGCCGGGGTGTGGCGAATGTGAGTTACTATGTCATTTCTTTTAAATATTATAATTGCTTTAATTCAAAAGGACTAAGTTTAACCGTATGTAAGTGAGTTACTCTTTGCTGGACTAGTGTAAGAAAATCAACTCCCATTCGGGTGGTTCACATTTTGGACTCAGTTCCTTTTCACATGTTGGTTTGCAATTGTATTGAGCAGCATGCGTCATTCGTCATCAATCTAGTTCCCTTCATATTCAGGAAATAAATATAACTGCGGGTGTACTTCATTTATTGTCAATCTCCTCCATCCATTACTGTCTGACCGTGACATCATATATATGAGACCAAACTACTTTATCCGAGTTGTCTCACATCATTCCCAATACAAATACCGAATAACTAAAAGTAGACTGGTAAAGCTTTGACCAACGGTTGACGTTGACTGTCTACAGAACATATTTTATTTTCATATTAAAATTTATCATATTTACTTTAATCCCCATGCACGTTTACTCACATAATAGTTTATATTTCGCAATAAATCTATGCAACCTATTAATTCCGATCGTTCTTCTTCCCTATCGTTCCGTTTTCATTTTCAAACTTGCCACCCTGCCCGTGTCGCCGTCTTGATTTATTCTTCTTGCAGGGATTCTCCTGTACGGACCTGATGAATGCCGGCATGCGCCAGTCTGGCGTGTACTATCTGCAAATCCGAGGCACCACCTACTGGTTCCTGAAGGTGTTCTGCGAGCAGGAGATCGCCGACGGCGGATGGACCGTAAATAGTTTCTCTCCATTTGGCCCCGGAATGAGCCGCATCGGTCATATTTTCTTTTTGCGATTTTCCCTCTTTTTCAGGTCATTCAACGACGCGACGACTTTGGCGAACCGCGGGAAAACTTCAACCGCGATTGGGCAGACTACAAGAATGGATTCGGCGATCCAGCGAAGGAATTCTGGCTCGGTAACGAAAACATCTACATGCTGACGAACAACGAGGACTACTCGCTCCGGGTCGAACTGGAAGATTTCGAAGGAAACAAGAGGTCACTTCTTTTTCTGTGCGAGAAAGACGAAATACTTTACCTTTTACTATTTCTACTGGGTATTTACAAAGGAAAAGCTTCGTCTTTCTCTATTCACAGATTCTAAAAGAACTCTTAACAAAGACACGTGATTTTGGCTAGTTTGAGAAGTCACTCTAACCTTTAAATTTCTCCGCAGGTACGCACAATATTCCCATTTCAAGATCCACTCCGAGCAGGACTATTACAAGCTGGAAATCGATGGATACGAAGGAAACGCCGGTGACTCGTTGAACGATCCCTGGTACGGATCGAACAATAGTCCGTTCTCGACGTACAACCGCGACAACGACCGAAGCTCACTGAACTGTGCCAGCATGCTCAAGGTACCAAAACCAAATTGAACTTTTTTGCTGAAACAGCTTTTAAAACTAATCATTATTGCTTTCTTTTCTCCGTGCCTCCAGGGCGGCTGGTGGTGGAAGTCATGTGGACGAGGGCTAAACGGTCTGTATCTGCACGATCCGCAAGACCTAACCGCCCGGCAGGGCATTGTCTGGTTCCGCTGGAGGGGCTGGGACTACACGCTCAAGAAGGCCACCATGATGATCAAACCACGCGGACCGCAGCCCCAACCACAGGTTACAAGTGCGACGACGACGTAATAGTGATAATTTTTTTTATTTTTTTCCGCGCAAACTCGAGTTTTTGTACAAATCTTTTTTATTATTTCTGTTTTCTTTTTTGTTGTACAATCGAAACATATTGGTTTAAAAAAAGCCCATACAAAACGAGTCATAGAAACAACTCTTCACCGCGACGTTAGAGATCAGAGATTCCCAGTGTATTTGAAGAAACACCTTTTCCCAACAAGTGCAAAGAAATATTTCAAATTTTATTCATCCTAAATTTCTGAAGTGGCTATCTTTTACACTACTTTCTCTACGTATCTGCTGTTATAACTGTATGGTTCTTATTTTATGATTATTTATTAAATTTTAGCAAAAGAGCAATGTCCGTTATACGTGCGAAAGATGCCAGCACAAATCTACATATTCAAATGACTATAAATTACGTCGCGAATTTCTTTAATCTGTTCTCACCTGGAAGCAGATTCCTTCTCGTACTTTTTCTATATGCTAAGCGACCGACGCGGACGACCCACGTTTTTCCCAATAGGCTATCGCGATGTTTTTTTTCTTTTCTTATCCTATAAACTCTGGCCTTTTTATGTAAACGAAGAGAAGATATCTAATGACGAACTGAAAGAGATTGTTTAAAAATAGTGTATTTGTTTTTGCGTTAGGTAAATTCATCATTTTCATCGTCGTTTGTTTGACGGAATGTTTAATTTCTCGAAGTGCATTGACAGTAGTAAAGGCATACGTTGAACCTAATCTTATGAATTGAAGAATTAATTGGCTTAAAAACTATTAAATTTCCGGAACCGAAACTTTGCTAAAGTAATGGAAGCGGAAGCATCAAAAGGCCAATGCCTGCCAAAAATTTTATCTTTAGCGCTAGTTGTACCAACCATCTAACGGTTACCTAATTCTGTGACCTCTCAGTTCAAACCAGCCCCGTCGGTTTATGCAACGGATGCTGAACAGCCCATAATTCATCTTACTACCGCATATTATGGTTTCTTCTGAACTGCGTTCATAGGGACGAATTTCGACCCGGTAGAAAATATTTCGTTCCAACTACGTAAATAAATTTCTAGATTTTGATGCATAAAAATGCAAATGCAATAGTCATGGTTCAAAACAAAGCAAGCAATTAGTTTATGTTCTAAAAATAAATTTAAGGCAGAGCAAGATTTGTTTTGACATAAATGAAAACAAAAAATCACTAAATTGCGCACTAGAGAAAGAAAACATTCAGCTCAAACGAGTTCATGAACAAAAAAATCACGAGAGCACATACCCACACAGCAAGATTCATTTGTTCACAAAATCATGTTATTTACAAAGAAGCTAAATAAATAGTAAAATGCACATAAACATCGTGACAAAGAACAAAGAGCAAAACTGTTCTATAAATCAAAATCTGCGAGGATCATTTCAAACAAAAGCAAAATCAAAATTATCGTACCTACTACTATTACTACTATTATTATATATTATCATACCACATTATTCATGCATGCAACATAAACGAAAAAAAACACACGAATACACAAACGCATCTCTGTGTCCGTATGTGTAACATTTGTCGAATCACACCGCTCAACTGTATGCGTGAGCTAACGAAGGAACATATACATATAGATTCTAGACTATTCATGAAGCATAATGTGGAAACAAAACAACGCAGCAAAATTCAATTGTAAATATCGTTTTAATTTAATAGTTGTTAGAATGTTTTCATATTGAAATAAAAAAAACTGATGTGAAAATAGTTATATTTATCAAAGCGTTGAATGTAATTTCAGCTCTAAAACGAATCCGATTTTCCCCGGGCCATTGAAACGCAATTCTATTAGGTTAAATCCTTTCGTCGTCATCGTCGTTCTCGTCAACATAGAACCGGTCTTAGGCCACTCGTCGTCAATTTCCCTGGAGTCTCAAAATCGCCAAATGCATTCGACCTAGTTCGAGCTATCTTGATACATTGGTCCCTCTGTGTCTGGTGCCGTTGAAGTTGTTGAAGAGAACCGCTTTTGTCACACTGTCGTCCGGCATCCTTACGACGTGTCCAGCCCACCGTGATCTAACGACTTTCGCCGGCTGTACGTTGGGATGTTGAAGATGTTGAATTACATGCAGGAAAAACCATCACCTTGCCATCACCCTCGTCGCGTTTCGAAGTGATTCGAGAGTTTTCCGAGATCAGGGATACCAGACTTGCAGATTTATATATTATCTGTCACAGCTCACAGGTGGTTTCGATCGACTATATTTTAAGCTGCCTTGAAGTAAATAGAGATATAATATGATATAATATCCGGAGTGATTCGCGATTGGGGCTCAACTAGCAAATTGTAAACAAATTGTTTTATTACACCATCAGCCTTAAAAAAACTGATAATATCCTTGGCAAGAATCCTTTCTTGTTTTGATCGTTAGAATTATTTAAAACAAGTGATGGGCGATAGAAATGTTTAATCAAAACAAAAGACAATTTGCAGTTTAGCCCCTTTCATTGTTATGAAGTAACAGGCTTGTCGTGTCCGTCGGTTATTTTCAACCGAGTCCTCCGGAACACGGAACAACGTCCGTCAAGGTCTACGTTCGCCCAAAAACTGACTCTTGTTTAAAGCATGCTATATCATGCCACAGTCAGGGATGCCACATATAATTCAGTGTTTTTTGTTGAAAAAATCTGACAATCTGTACGGCGAGGAAAAATATCTGTGCAAAAATCTGTCAAATGCAAAACAATGAGAGTGAAAGAGATAGAGAGTCATTTTGCTGGCTATTTTCGTCTCCTTCACTCTCATGCAAAAGCTCAAAAACCTGTTTAATCTGTGTAATTTGGCGAAAACCTGTATTCTGTGCATACAGATTCTGTACAGGCGATTTCTTTCAAATATCTGTTAAACACAGAATAATCTGTGCATGTGGCAACCCTGGCCACAGTATGCGTAAGTCTCATATTGAACTCCTTGTCTCTTATCGTTCGTATGACGTTATTCTTCCTATGCAAGGGGTTTCAGTTACACTCAAGTAAATAATTCAGTCTCATTAGATTTGTTTTACGCTGATAGGGTGTTTGCAGAGTGCATATGTTGGAGATCTGTTGGGCAGGCAAAAGTGACAGCTCCATATAAAACACACGGGCTGGGAAGAGCAAAATTTTTTAAATGATTTATTTTCTTTATTTAAAACAGAAATTACAAATTGCTTCATACATATGGCAAGGTAATATATCAGTTTACTAAATAAAAAAATTATTTTCAACAAATAAGCTAAGACGCGGTAGCAATGATCAAAAATGTAACTATGACCTATGTTAGCGGGATAAAACTAAACAAATATCAATAGTCAGTAGTTGCTTTCGGCTAAGAAAGCAATTTATTATGCTAAAACCAATTTTATATTCCGTTACTTTCAACTTGGCCTATGCCGTATACTGCTTCAAAAATCAGTATATTTGGGACACCGATTTAACGCGAATTCACCGAGACCCTAGTTACCAAAAGTCAGCATATATTTCAGGGAACATTTGTCAGTTATTTTGACTATTAGTTGCTTTATTTATTATTAATGATGAATAATTTTAGAAAAAATGATAATTTTATCCAGCACGTTTTTGCTGCATCGAATAGGAAAATATGCAATGTGTGCCCAACAGATGTCTTGCATGTGTGTGTAGCAAAAGCCCTATTCATCTAACTCGGCTCATTGTCATTCCCTACAAGGCTTTTTTGCAAATCGTTTTGTAAACAGGCGATATTAAAGAGCGAAACTGCGCTGTTTTCAAAACGCAGGCGCATAAGGTTTTGCACGGGCGAGCATAACCTCACTTCTTTGACGTCTATCAGTGGTTTGTTTACATGGACTTAGAACATGGGTTAACATCTTGAAGCTGAATATTGCTTAAGGCCTTAACGGCAAGTCAGAAAAGCACAAAAACTGCCATTCCGAGTAGTTTGGAGGGCGACACTGCTGGATAATACGCTTTTAAAACGTTTAACTCCAATTTATGCATATCGCGTTCGCCTAACAAATAGTAAACAAACCACGAGTGGATGTCAAATGGGTGAATTGAGTTCATTCCGGTTCATTCGTGACGTCACCTTGCAAAACCTTATTGTAAACAGGCGAAACTAAATAAAAAAATCAAAACAAGGCGAAACAGGGCTGGGCGAATTTCATTTTCAAAATGCTTTGAAGCTCGTTCCAAGGGGTTCAACTATAAAACTTAGATTTTGAGCTTGAATGCACAAATTTTATGCAGTATAGTTGTGAAATTATAAGATTGATTTATTCTACACCAATTTATGTCTTTAAACTTGATTTTTGTAACTTTTATTTAAATTATGACTTGAAAATGTACTGGCAAATTATCACAGTGATATTCGTCATTGTTTACACTTTGCTAGTTGCGCCCTTATCGCGAATCACTCCGAAATATGATGCGTGGGCACGTTTTACTCCCGGTATATCTACAAGATCTGTCGGATCCGTGGTGGCACAAGCTCTCATGAAGCCAGCATGTAAACCGATAGAAAAAGTTTTACCACAGACTAAGTTTTACTAAGCTAAGTGTAAAATAAAGAAAAATTAATGCGGAAAAATTAAAGCTGAAGGGTAAAAGACTGGAGAACAGGATCGTGCCGGATCTACTGGTCGTTTAGGTGAAATTAGAAGCCGGATTTGAGCGAAAATAAGCATCCTACGCCCATCCACCATTATCCACCACAAGACTACGAATTGTCCTGGATAATCACGAGTATCAACCCGATCCGTTAGCCCGATCGCATTAATACCGGCCGTCGGTGTGAGCACGTCGGCATTAGAAATGTAATTCGACGCAGAAACGCATCCACGCAACATCCAGAAGAGAAAAGTACATTGATTAAAGCGAAAATAGAGACCCTAAGGCCGCGGTGCCCTGAAGAGGGCAGTCTTCGCATTGCAGTGTGTTTGCTCTAACCGTTAGCTACAAACTCGATAGTTTTGATTGCACCTGTACTGCTACTAGGTTATGATCTAAGTCGAAATACATACCCCGTATCTCGATTTGGTTCAATGTTTTTTGGTCAACTGATTTCTTGCTGAAAACCTTAAATGCACGAAATGACTGGTTTGACGGGAAATGTGCATGCGAAGGAAAGGAAAAACCAAGCTTGGACAAACTATACCTATAGCTACGCATTGCCACGAAGGAGAATTTGGCTACCGACGCGAAATAAGATGACTACGATTCTTAGAAATGTAAAGCGCCAGAAAAAAGAAAGAAGAAAGACTGGGAAACTAGAACAACTATCCCAGGTTATGTGCGTATCATTTAGAGCAAGTATGCCTGCAAAACGTGGTGCGTCTCAGCGGAGACATCGCAAAAATTGCAAGTATTCATTGACCGGTTCCTGCGATCAGGCTTGGCATACACTTTTCGCTTCGATTTTGCTCTTTTGATTACTGCATCTTAGCCAAGCAAAATTTGAAAAAGTGATATATGGGGCGTTTGTAGAATTTGTTATTATCTACAAAATTGCTGAAGTATGCATTACTGTGCGTTTTGTATTTATGGCGCTATGAGGCTGCTACCCTCTTGGTAGCAAAAAGAGCGCTCCTTTTGCTACCAATCGCATTGCTGCCCTACAGCGCCGAAAATACAAAAGATAAAACTTCACTTTCTTCAGCATTAGTATAGATAATTACTAGCTCTACAAATGCCCCATACATCACTTTCTGAAATTCTACTTGGTTGAGGAGCAGTAATCAAAACAGCAAAATCAAAGCGAAAAGTGTATGCCAAGCCTGCCTGCGATACATCATTCGTGCCTGGTGGCCTGATAACTGTATATCCAGACTGGAGGAAAGGAACGAACGAGGTTTGCAGAGAAGCACTCGACTGGAATCCACAAAGACAGCGTAGAAGAGGCAGATCCAGAGGCTCATGGCGACGGAGTTTAGCCAACGATATCCGGGCTGTAGACGAGCACCTGTCCTGGCGACAGGTAAACGCCTTGGCGGGTAACCGTCAGCAGTGGAGATCTCTGATTTCATCCCTTTGTTCTGCCGGACCAGCGGACATGGACAAATAATTAAACGCAAGTTATATGAGAAGTTGAACCAATCTCGTAAAGAATGCATGCATGCCTCGCCTGCGTAGCAACGAGGAGGAAAACCTGATCACAGACGAGCGTGAACCGTGAAGTCGTCAACAGATGGTAGCCCAAGTAACAATGGTAGCTGAATTGCAAGAGCAATGGCTGTTTACGGGTTGGTTTAAGGCGATCAAAGCTGCATAAAGTAAGCACTTAAATGGTGTTTAAATAAGCGATGTTTAAGCTACTTTAAATTTTTTAAACCAGTTCTCTTCCAAAAGCTGATAAACAAGCTTAATAGCGGATTTTTCCACAAAAATATCTGCTTCTAAACAGCCATAAACATCAAACCGTTTTACGGTTGCTTAAAGGTGTTAAAGTGTAGAGTGGAACTTTCGGCTCACAGCACACATACTGTCATAGCATAGAATTTCGCAATTCGGCTGACAGCAAAAGTTTGTCAGTTATCGACATTATCGACTGCTTCACGCTAGACGGGCTAGGCTTCAGGTGTAAAGATATTCTCACTGTCTGTTCTGCAGATGCAAATGGGGCGGATCACACGGTGAGTGCTTATGGATCAAAAGATGACGGGTTCAATTCCCGGAAAAAAAGATATGCATTTTTAAGTAGAGCTTTAATTATGCAAATTAAAGTTATTCGAAATTAAAAATATCGCGTTCGAAACATGCTCACAGCAAAATAATAAAGGCTGCGCTCCATTTTTTAAATTTAAAAATTGGTTTTTTTGGCTGCATAAAGGTTGATGAAGCGTTGATTAAGCGACTGAAAAAGCAGATTGCAAAATTATTTTTCGTTCTAAAAATAGAATTGACAGCATTGCGTAAATTGGCTATTTAGGAGCGCAAAAAAGTTTCTCTTAAGCCTCATTGCAGCTTCGAAAGCAGCTATTAATTAGCCTGAAGCTTGATAAAATCACCAGATTTAGATATTTAAGAGCTGAAAAAAGGTTTTTATTTCTAAACCTAAACCATAGATCAACCACAGGTTGAATAAAATCAGCTATAAAAGCGTTTGATCAGCCTGAAATTGTTACTTGGGAGCCGTTCTTCGATAAGCATCTCATTGACGATGTAATAGAACGAAGCAGAACGGAAGTTAAAGAGTGCCTATCGACCTTTTCGCGTGCGTAATGGCGGCTAGTGGGTACAGCTTTCGGAAAACGTTAGCATGGCTTTGGCAACTTTATTTACGTCAGATTGATATTTCCAGCCTTGATTGTTGTTGTAGAACTTTCAAGCGTACATGAGCGAGGTTCCCAAAAGCAAATAAACATTGTTGAAAAGTGTACCCACTAGCCGCCATTTAGCACGCGAAAAGGTGGATAAATGATGGTAGCATCCCGGCTCCCGATCCCAAAGACATCCGGAATGCGGAAATCGGAAAGCTAATGACCTATAGAGCCACTTGAAAGGACCGATTCGGGCAGAATTCTATAAAAATGGCTAGAAACCACTAGCAACAATATTTTTCAGGATTTGAAAGGAGAAGAAATTAAACGAAGAATGGCTGGAAGGTGCGGTTTGATCCATCTACAAAAAGGACCATCGGTTCAATTGCTGTAATTTCCACGGAGTTACGCTTATCAACGCCGCATGCAAGATTCTTCCATAGATCTTGTTACATCGCCTATCCAATTGCAAGGGCATGACAATACCAGATGGGCTTTATGGGGGCCCTACAGCGGGCTACTACAGATCAAATTTTTACTCTCCTACAAGTCCAGCAGAAATGTCGGAAGTACAACGTGCCCGCGCTTCATATTTTTGTACATTTTGAGGAAGCATACGAAACAGTTAAGCATGACGAGCTATGTAGACAACACGAGAGCAATTTTTCGGACAAATTGGCGCGGCTGATAATACCACCCTGGAGTGAGCGTGTTTTTTTTGGTGGGGGGGGCACTCTCGAGACCTTTCGAATCGTGTAAAGGGTTGCAGCAAGGTGATGAGCTGTCTTGTAATGTTATTTAACATCGCTATTGAAGGTGTGATCCGGCGATTGAAACGATCTTGAGCAAAAGTATTCGTCTTCTAAGCGACCTTGATTTCATTACCAGAGAGTTTGGGACTGCGTAGGTAATCCATGTCATACTTAAAATGGGGGCTAGAAGGACGTGGCTACAAGACTGGGCTGCACAGACATACGTGCACTTGCCGTTTTTGACCGAAAGGTGTTGCGGACTATTTGTGGCGAAGTATTACAAACGGAAAACGGAAAGTAGCGCAGGATTTGCATCTAGGGTTGCCAAGTGGTCGGTTTTTGGCCGGTCCAACCGGTTTTTCACCTGCAAAGCCGGTGGCCGGTCAATCCTGTAAAAAGGCCGGTTTTTCGACACATGAAGCCGGATTTGTACTTTTTGCCTGATTTGTAAATTTTCTGATAAATTTATTAGCTATCCTCACGACTTAAATATACATTTATTGCCAAGTGTTTATTTTCGCCGTCGAAAAATATCCTTGTATGTTTCCTTAACAACCAAACATAAGTTACAGCATTATGAATGGAAAAACATTCACCACGTGCAAACATATTGATGCCTACTACAATGTTTACGGCGACGAATTTGCTGACGCTGCCACAATTTATGTTTATCTCTAATGAGCTAGCCTCCTATATTTAAGCCGTGAGCTATCCTGAGCAGTGGCTTATTGAAGATAGCCAGTTTTGCAGTGACAATACTTTGCTTCTGGCGGTAATATACAATCAGTTGTCCACTAGGACTAGCACCAGAAGCAAGTAGTTGTCACTCTGAAACTAGCTATCTTCAATATAATCCATTCAATGTTCGTTGTGGTTTCCACTGTGATGTCTTACCGTTCGCTACCTCCACAGCGGACTGTTCATCCCATTTTCACAGGAAACTGTCAACCAACTTCCGGCGACTACCCAAATAATATGTCATTAACGCACATTACACATTCCAGGCAAATCGTGTAAAAATATGCCCCCCCCCCCCCCCCCCGCATTTTTTGAAGGCAAGACCGACCGGCCGGGTCGGTCTCATTATTGAAAAACTGAACTACATCGGATTTCCCTCATGGTTTACCGAATGGCTTTACTCATACTTATCCGATCGCAAAGCATTCGTTATAGTAAACTCCGTGCGCTCCAGAACATTTGACATATCGTCTGGTGTCCCTCAAGGCAGTGTGCTTGGCCCGCTCATCTTTATAATTTATATTAATGACCTGGTCGAGCTGCTGTCATCATCGAAATTATCGTTTACCGACGATCTAAAAATCTTTCGGGTGATTGGTGCCCCTGCCGATTGTGTCGCATTACAGGAGGATATTAATCGTCTGCTAGTCTGGTGCAGTGACAACGGCATGCGTGTTAACAGCAATAAGTGTAAAGTAATATCATACAGTCGCCGTAACACCGTTTTTCTTCATCAATACAGCATGGGACCGGATTGTCTGGAACGTGTTAACTCTATTCTCGACCTAGGCGTTACTATTGACTCTAAATTGAGGTTCGACGAGCATATAAGTAGAGTCACTGCTAAAGCATACACCGTGCTTGGTTTTATGCGACGCCAGGCGTCTGGATTCACTGACGTTTATTGCCTCAAGACGCTATATTGCTCTCTCGTACGCAGCATTTTGGAGTATGCTTCCCCGGTTTGGGCTCCTGCACACGTAACACAGATCCTTGCGATTGAGCGGATTCAGAAGAAATTTGTGCGATTCGCCTTACGTCAGCTGCCGTGGAATGATCCAGTCAATCTTCCCAGTTACATAGACCGTTGTCAACTGATTTGCCTGGATACACTCGCAGTCCGGCGCGTCAAACAGCAGCGTCTATTTATATTCGACCTAATAACAGGCAATGTGGATTGCCCGGAACTCCTGTACCAGATACCGTGGAATGTACCTCCTCGTCGGCTTCGCAATCCACCGTTATTGGCCATCCAATTCCATAGAACAAATTATGGTGTGAATAATTGTTTTAATGTCTGCTTGCGTTCCTTCAACGATGTTTGTAATGTGTTCGATTTTACTCTGTCTAGAAATGTGTTTAGTAGTAGAATCCGAGGCTTAAGTTAGTTATTAAGTAAACAATCTGTACGACGTAGTCGAAGATGGTGAAATAAATTAAATTAAATTAAATTTTGTAATTTTCAGACTTGGCAACCCTATTTAAATGACGAGCTGCAGACGCTACTTCTGGAGAGATTTCCAACGTACACCTGGCAAAAGTCGGAAGGTGCCCTTCAAGAAACTCATGAAACATCTGTATCCATGATAAACAGCTACGATAATTTGTTGTTGTCCTACAGCAAAAGTGACAAACTTTCATGATATATTGGTGCGACATTTTGAAGTAGGGACAATATCTGTGTCTGTTGTGGGTTCGTGATTTTTGATTCCCTGGCCGTTTGATTTGACATTGCCGTTGTTGCTCTTTCTCTTTCTGACTATAGTGTTAGTGATTTCAGTCGGTCACAGTTCGAAGCAGTTGCACTTTCAAACTGCGAAGTCTATAGTTTATAGTGCATAGTGCGGCAACTAGCAGTCATTAACTTTTCGTCGAAAGCCCAAATTCGGAAGCAGTTTTTGGGCCCAAAAGCGAGATTGTGTTTATAAAAATGTAAATACTGCATTCTTCTCGCCGATCTGAACACAGCGAATATATTTTCATGAACAGAACTTCTGGGACAGACAAAAAACTGCTTTTGAAATTGGCAAAATCGATGACGACTAATTTCACCTTGTGATTGTAATTTGTAATGGTTGTAATCAACGCTGCTGGAAGCCCCTTGCAAGCGCCCATTCAACCGCGGACGCGACTGTAGCAGCGAACTGTCAAAGCTGCCAAACGTGTCAGGCAACCAGTGTTGTTATTTTTATTGATTTATTCTATACCATACATTCCAATCCTTATAATCTGGTTCCAATCGTTCCAATTACAGGATTTTGTTTTTAAATAACGAATTTTTCAAAATGTTTGCCAAAATTCCTCCAGGAAATACGCATTTGTTAAAGCTGGAATCGAAATATATACCAAAATTGGAGTTATCGACCTCAAACTTTCGCTTCAAACAATCATCGTCTTAGTTTTTATTACCACTTTGGCCAATAAAACTTGAATGGCAACGCTGCAAGTATCTCGCATTTCAGTGATCTTTGTAGTGCTAGTGAATGTTCAACATGAAAAAAGTACTGAAATTAAAGCAAGCAACAAATGGCTCATCAGCTGTAAACTTTTTCTAATTTAGCTAGTTTTCAACGCGAATTTAGTGCTAAACCCAGTGTTGTTCTATTCCCCGTTCTCCAGTGGATATTTTAATGATAAATATCGTTCTGAAAAGCAAAAGAGCACAACGAGAGTGTTCTTTTTTCTTCATCCTTGTCGCTAGTGAAGAAAATATGATTGGATCAGAGCAAGAAGAAGAGGAGGAATTCCAACAGCGAGTCAAATCGAATGGAAAGTATCATCATCAGCAGTAACAGCAGCGAACGAAAAACGAGCAGCTCCAGCTCCAGCTATCCAAAAGGAAAGAAAAATCGTAAACAACAAAGCGTTCCGACAAAGGTTCCCGCAAAAGAGATTAAGAAGAAGCGAAATAAGAACGTATAGGTACTTCGCTTTACTATAAACAAATCGATGGCCATGATCAGTTTCAGCTTCAGCTGAATCGAGACGACATTTGGAATTGTAATTAAGCAAAAAAAATTGAAAAATGGTATCCAATCTTCGTGAGCAGTATTACCGAGGGCTGCTGACGATAGCAGCGGCATTGTTTATTAGTAGCTGTCGGCAAGCTTTTGCTTCCAATCATATCTTTGTAAATAACATAGTTCCTTTGATAAGTAATCTAAGTGGTAGTGAGATAAGTTTCGATAATAGCAGCAAAGTGCCTTCTTCACCGATATCGACACCACACAGCAGCAATTCAATGCCCTCGGTTGTCGGTGGACCGGCCGCATTGTTCCCCTTTGCATCACCACAAGTACAGCAACAGCAACAGCAACAAATCGGCCCTGGTGAGCGGGACTATAGTGTTTTAGAGCTGTCCAAGTTGCTGGAGTTGAAGCTAAAGCGAATACGCAATCAAGAGCTTGATGTTCCGGTTGTACAGGTTGGTTTTTAAATACATTTTTAGTATAGTATATATTTAATCGAATTTTTATTTGTAGGAACTGTACGATACGATGGAATTTACTTCGGTCATCCGCAATGATATCGACGAACTCGATAGGATTACCAAGAAGCTGACTGCAAAGTTTGATCAATCGGTAGCAGTGGTCGACCGGTTGCGTGCATTTATTTACGACACCGTTGCTCGCCAGAGTGCCAAATACAACACTCTCATCAGTCCGTGTCCGTACAGTAACGAACTGATCAATCCGTGGGATGACGAGCCGCATTTCGATTTGCAAAGCTTCATCCAAAACACCAAATCAATGAATTCTTCCAGCAGTAGTAGCAGTAGCAGTAGCACCTCAGTAATGAAACAGTTGTCTGGTGAATCAGATTTCCTAGACTTCTCGGCATTTCCAACGAGTCCGGAAGATCGGCCTCGGATCCGCATAAACGATCAAACGGTAGACGATAACAATCAGATTTTACAAAAGCGATTTCAGGATCAGATTGCTCACATGCAGAGTAATTTCTACAACCTCAAGCAACTGTTTTTCTTATCGGCCTTTGATCAAGGAAGCGCTTTTAAGTGTCACTACTATCCACGTGACGGTAGACTGAAGTCACTATATTTGTCCTCTGTGAGGAGTAAGCATTTTATGATTTTATTAGACATCGGAAACTCGGTCAGTTTCGACCAACTAGAAGTGGCGAAGGCGATCGTGAAATTTATCATCTATCTGCTAAATGAGAACGATCGTATCGCTATTATCGCAGTCAGTCAAAAGCTGACGACAACGGAAAACTTGCATCACTGTAGTAATACTCCCTTCGTGAATGCTACCATAGATAATAAGGACCGGTTGGTGGAATTCGTGGATTCACTGAACAAAACAGCTTCGGCTGCCGTTCACGTGGCAGCATTTCGTTACGCGTTCAGGTCTTTAAGCGAAGCATACAAAGAAGTGAGCACGGAACTTCCAATCGTATTTTTATACTTGGGTAGAGCGCAGCTCTCACCAATAACTGCCGCTGCACGATCGGTAATTAGAACAATCGCCGAAGGACAATCAAGGCTTCCAATCCCAGTGATTATAAACAGTTGTTTGATCCTGCTAGATGAACGGGAAATCACCTACGAAAAGCAATTTATCGCAGACTTTACGACGCAGAACTTTGCCAAGTACAATATCAGTGGCATCTTTTTTAAACCGAGGCCAGGCAAACTGGTTATGATTTCAAAACACAGTTTTGATGCACACCGATTTGTACTTGCTTTAATGGAGCCTTTTCTTACCGAGAAGAGCTTTGTTGAAGATCGAATACGAATACATCTGCCTTATCATGAAGCAATAACTCATGATACTTTGGTTAGTCTTTCTGTTCCTGTGGCTACGCATGGATTGATGGGGATTGACCTGTATCTCAGTGATTTGGTAGAGGACATCTCCTACTATAAGCAGGACGACGAAAGTTACGCTTTTCTGATGGACTTGCGGGGAATAACGATTATGCATCCTTCATTTCCCAGGCCGCTTGCAGCACGAGAGAACTTTTTCATCACAAACATCACTCTGCTGGAGCGTGGGCTTAGTGCTGCTAACATCGAAGCTCTACTCTCAAAAAGCAGCGGTAATTTAACAATCATCGAGCCGAAAACCAGACAGCAAAAAGTTTATTTATGGAAGCGAGCTCGCTTCTATGTTGCTTGTATAGTTCGTACCATCAACGACGACCGGAGTCCGAACATTCTCCTTAACGGAGCAAGCGCTCGATACAGTCAAACCCAGCAGCTCCAATATTATCATTCTCGATCGAACATGGATTACAGCTTCATAAGCAGCAACGGTTACAACAGCCGCAACCTGTTAACCGACTTAATATATCATCGAATCGACATTTATTCGGCTCACCTTCAACGACCCATCCCGACAAGTACTTCATCTAATTCGCTGCCCAGTGATCTCGGTTCCTCCGTCGCTGAGGGCCCCCGAGTCTGTCGTCTTATGAAACAGCTTGCCCTTGCTGACGATTCTACGCTCTACCTTAGTGCTTCTTCGTTTCAATCGCCCTACGCGCACATTCGTAACAATCGTGATGGTTCTAATGACGAAGATACACTTCGAACAATTCAGAATATTATGGCATACCTGAAGGACACCACATCTCTTTTCGCCAATCCTGGACTTTTGCCGGAAGTACGCAGCGATGTGCTGGCACTGCTGAAAGTTATCTCCAACTATAGACGAAAACACGGTGACAGTAAGCTGAGCAAATACATTATCCGCCGCTATGCTGCCACTGTGAATGGTGTTATGCAGATTTACCCGGGCGGGTTGCTCGACAGTGACATCGAACCATCCAAACGACCGTGGTTCGTTAAAGCTATGCAGTATCCTGGAAAAGTGGTGGTTACTAAACCCTATCTGGACGCCGGAGGCGCTGGCTACATTGTCAGCGTTTCTTACACCATATTCGAGGGAATTGCTGATGCCCTACACAATACCGAAAACGATAAACCGATCGTCGTTGTGGCGTTGGATTTCAGCCAGGGATTTTTCTACAAGCTGCTCACGGAATCGTCCTCCGGTGTGTGCAACGCCGACAACATCAAGTGCTTCCTGATGGATGATCGTGGTTACTTGATTGCGCACCCGAAACTGATCGAACCGGCCATCGGTAGCAACCGGCGCACGTTGGAGCACATCACCCACAAGGAGTCGCAGGTCGCCAACGATATCCTCAATCACAAGCAGCTGGTCACGAAGAAAATGTGCTACAACTATGTTAATCGAACGGTGCAACGCTTGTATCAGTTCAATATGTCCCTCACGGAGGTGGTAACAAATCTGATGTACGGTGAAAAGACCAAATACCAGATTGTGCTGATCCCGGGAACGAATGTTTTCATCGGCGTGGTCAATACAACCAACGATGGTGGAGCGTTTTGTCCCTGCAGTACGGTAAGTATTGTGCCTAATTGAATTTAATACAACAATTTTTTATTTGTGAAGTTTGAATATTAGATAAGGTCGAATTGACTTGACTTTCCCCTTAAACATCTGGAAAATCTTCTGGATCGGGATCTGAATCTGGAAAGTTGTAGAAAACGAACCGCTATGTCCCAGAATTAAATGAAATTTTGGCCGACGAAAATAATATTTTACAACTTGAAGGTCCTTTATTTGCCCAGAAAATTCCAAGAAAATATTTCTAATTTTCACAGACATAGTTTATTTTTAAAATTCATAAATTGTACTAAGTATCGTAGGACAGAAGACGTAAAAGTTTTTCCAAATATTGTTGTCTTTCATTTGTCTATGAACTATAACATCCGCGTACAAAATCGCATGACATTCTAAAACCCTTCGGTTCAAACCTGTATGGTTTTGTTCAAAAAGTGCACATTTTATTATTTTGTTTTCTCACCCTAGGTCGGTAATTCTTGCCTCAACTGCAACCGGATGGAGCAAACCGAGTGCGAGTGCCCTTGTGAGTGTCCTCTAGATTATTCCGAGGATCCCAATGAAACAGCATGTCTGAAGGATGCTACAACAGCGAATGGTGGAAACCGAAAGCCTACTCCAGACTCCATTCCTCTGTGCTCTCCACTTCCGGAAGAACTTATCTCTATGCACGCTCTCAACTACGAGAGCGAGTTCGAGTTGAAAAGTTGTTCAAATATCAATTGTGAGGATTACACTACACAGAACGAGTGTTTAGGTAAGACAATTGTGATGCAAAAACTTGCTTAATTTATTAAGTTTTGCGATTATTTTTCTGCAGGACTAGTTGGATGCGAGTGGTGTCAGGTAGATATCGATGGGGAAAATACTCTCAACACTCCCTTTTGTACGTCACAGCTAACTTGCTTCAACGGGATCTTTGGTTCGGTTACACCTTACGGTGATGTTATTAGCAATAACATCATGGAGTCCGTTCTGCCTCCAGCTTACAGTGCGATCGGTCCGGTAGCCGGTGCTATACTCGCCCTATGCCTCGTGGTAGGATTTGCTATGTACTGCTACCGTCAGAACAGTGACCAGAGTGGAGCTTCTGATCAACTGTACGACGATCTGGTAGCGGACCCTTGCAATGGACTGCCACTGTCTCGATTCGATATAGAAGATCACAATCCCCCGGATGATTGCGACATCAGTCGCTCGAGTGCCAAGCAAAACCTGCTGCTGAACGGCCAAAACAATGCAAATTATGTGATTTTTCCAAACGTGACTTCACCTTACCAAATGTCTTCCAATTATCGACGACCGAATGCCGGCTCATCGGATCATGGTTATTCAACCATGACCCATCACGAAGAATCCGAGCATTTGTGTCTGTCGAACGCGGAACCAGTGGCCCCGAATGCTTCTGGCAAACGCATGTCAATGTCCGACTCGGCTTCGATCAATACGTCAGTGTCAAGTCCATACAGTAATCATCAGAACTTTCTGACATTAGCGTCTGGAAAAGCTCAACCTTACCAGCAAGTGCATGCTGCGGATGACCAGGAACACCAGCATCAGCTGCAGAAGCTCGTCGACCCTACGCAGACGGTTCTGCCCTCCCCAACATCGGTTTCGCGAACGGGCATCTATGGAGCTGGACATCACATTCTCGTTCCGGTTACAGTGCATCGGAACATGGATGTTTCCTAACGAACCGTGTTAGGTTATTTGTAAATTTAATGTTTCACTACGATAGATTCGTGTGAAGGATACCTGTCTATGCATGTCCTTGATGTGAATTTTTTCCATGAAACGCTGACGGTAGGCTTTTAATATTCGATAGATGTTACGGGTTCGTGTAAGATAAAGGTAAGTATAGCAAGTTCCCGTTTTCGTCATAATTAATGTACCTTATAGATTTCCCCAATCGAGCTAACGTCAACGAATATTTGTCACTATTTCTGTCCCAATAAGTACCAACCTAGCTATTGAAAATGATTGTCGTATAAAAAATCTACGTTAGGTACCTCTAGATTTTTTGTTTTCTACTCACATGCCGCAAGGTAGATCGAAGCAGCAATGGTGGCTCGATGTTAATCTTTCTCCCACCCCCTTATGACTGTTGACTGATTGTTGGAATCATTTATAAGAATTTTAAAACCTAGGCCATTATAATCCCACTGTAACCCTCAACGGCTATTGCCACATGATTAGTATAGCAACGAACGGCATGCCATTTGTGAAGATTTCCGTAGCAAAACGAAAACGGCTGAATGTACCATTTACATTTAAACCACAACATAATAATGTGCTGAGAAGAAGCAACAGCACTAATGGTGATCAACATTGCAATATTTGGCCGCTAACTAAGAGATAGCTACTTTAAACAGACTGATAAATAATGTACACTAGCCCCTCAACTTGCACCGAAACTATTGTTGTGCAAACTAGAGACAGAGAATGCGGAACAACGAAACCAATTCATTTTCTTCGTCAATTTAGCTATTTTAGCAAAAAAGGATAACGCCCAATTTACTAGGCGTAAGGTTAGGTACTCGCTTTTTCAACTTGAAGCGCATGTTATTTGAACACCAACAGAAACTCCTTCCAGTCCCTCTAGAACAAATTTAGCAATGGAAGAGAAAACAGTTTGCATGTCAGGCTAACAACAAATTTGCCAAGTTATATCAGCTTTACCCAGTTTAATAGATTTAAGACCATACTAGATACTTAACAGCCACAATGGTAGAGTATAGATGGTTACTCTACTGCAGATTGATAAAGCTACTCAAGCAAGCTGTAAATGTTTCGTTTTTAACATTGACTTTTTAATACGGCAGCTATGTTTACTTATGCGGCAGTATTTTCCCTATTTAGTTTAAAGTTAATTTATAACGAATAAATGTATTTTATTTCCAAATGAACTAATAAAATATCGAAAATGCAATGAATGTTAAAAGCTCACGAATTGTTTTACCTGTAATACTAAATCTGCCTAACAGCGTCCCGGTTGGAAAACACACTTCTCGTTCGATTGTCGAATACATGCAATAGACGGGGTTAACGCTAAATTACTTATTGATTCGTGTCCGTCGGTTTAGCTGAACAAATGGATGATATCAAAAATTTCCATTGTCGACGGTTATCTGCCATGATATTCACCTAGCGCCATGACTGGTTCTCGTCTACAGTCCGGATGTAGTCGGCTAAGTTGCGTCTCCTCCACGTTTGTCTTGTCCATTTGATCCTTTTACTTTACCAACCGAGAACCGGGGTTGCTCTTGCCGTATCAAGAATTTCTCTCTATTGTACTCGGTCCCTGGCTACTCGTCGCCAATTCCTTGCGCGTCTCGACACACGCAAGTCGGCTTCAACCTGGTCGAACCATCTAGCAGGGCCCCTCTATTCCTGGTGCCGGTGGAGTTCTTGAATAGAACGGATTTCACTGCACAGTCGTCCTGCATTGTTGTAACGTGGCTGCCCCATCGTTGCCTCCTAAATTTTGCATGGGAATCTCCAAGTAGTTCCTGCAACTCATGGTCGTTGGTTCATGGTCCAAATACGACCGATGCATGTATGTCTTCCGTAAGCAAAGAGACTATCTCAAGTCCGTAGTGCGGTCTGATTAAGCTTGAAAGGCAAACGTTCCTTTCTCTGGAGCCTCTTCTACCACATATTTAGTTTTCGACGCATTGATTTGTAACCTTATCCCCGTAGCCTCCATTTTTAGTCTGGCGTAGATTGCCTCCGCCGTCCCAAGGTTTCTAGAAATGATGTTGATGTCATCTGCGAAGGCTAGGAGTTGGCTACTCTCGCTGAAAATCGTACCTCTCGTTTCGATGCCCACTCGCCGGATCACACCTTCAATTGCGAATAACATACAGGACAGCCCATCCCCTTGCTGTAAACCTCTGCGCGACTTGAAAGGACCGGAGAGTGTTCCCAAAACGCGCACGTAGCACATCAGTTGCTCCAGGGTAGCTTTGATCAGCCGCGTGAGTTTGTCCAGAAAACCGTATTCGTGATTAATTGTCATAGCTGTTCGCGTTCAACTGTATCGTATGCTGCTCTGAAATCCACGAAAATATGATGCGTGGGCACGTTGTAAAAATTTGATCCGGGTTCGCCTGATACTGCCCTACGAATTCTGTTCCTATTGGGGATAGATGACGCAACAAAATCTGAGAGAGCATCTTGTAGACACCGTTGACCAGCGTAATGCCGCGGTAGACTACAGCTTACATCCACTCCTCCGGTAGTTTCTCCGGTGAGGTGACTGTGAGAATAGGGCCCCTGTTATTTTTCAGCTGACCGATTTCTCGCCGAATTTCTTCAAGATTGGGAGCCGGCACTCTGTTGTCGTTTGTAGGCACTCCTAGGTTAACTTTCGATGCGTCTTCTACTATATCGCCGTTAAGGTGCTCATCGAAGAACTGGTTCCACCTGTCGACCACCTCGCGCTTGTTAGGGATTAGTTCCCCTTCCTCGTCCCTATACATATCAGCTTTATGTGTGTAGCCCTTAAAAGTTTGGTTCACCTTCTGGTAAAACTTGCGCGTGTCATTAGCCATTAGGAATAGTTGTTCCAGCTTCTCACGATCTCTGTCCTCCTTCTGGCGCATTTTCCTCTTCAGGATCGTGGCCAACTCATTCCGCGCTCGTTGATACTACCATTTCATCCTACGTTATTGAAATTCTGTTGCTATCCCATCTACAAATGTACTTATAGTGGTGGCATGATGAGCCCTACTTTTTATGATGAGCTCTACTCTCGCAGCTTGCCTGATGGCCTTTAGCTTTAAATCATCTAACGTAACGAACGATGCTTCACCCGCTATACTGACGCGTTACGTCGACCTGTTAAGGATGGCACGCAATAGCCTACCTAATCAGCTTTATTAAGAAACCATGTTCAAGCACCATATCCCATTTCGCTTGATTGAATCATACGTTGCCTTGAATTCTACTGAGTTAAGGGGAGCTCCTCCTCAACACATTAGTGAGTGCGTAACTTGTGCCGTATCAAGAACTGTTCTATCCTCCAACTGGGCCTGCGCAACTCGTGGTTAATTCCTCGAGCTTCTCGTCACTCACAAGCGAATTTCAACCTGGTCGAGCCATCCAGCTCACTGAACCCTTATATCCCTGATGCTGGTGGAGTACTTGAAGAGAAGAGATCTCGCCGCACAGTCGTCCGGAATCTTCGCGGCGTAGCCAGTCCATCGTAACCGCGTGGCCGACTTTCGCCAGGGATTTGAAAATCTTACTAAATAGTGCCTACAGCTCGTGGTTCATACGCCTGCACCACTCTCTGCTTTCCATTTGCATTCCGCCACCTAATCTGCAACACCTTTCGTTCAAATGCGACAAGTGCACATGTCTTCTGTAAGCAAGCTTACGGTCTCAAGTCCGTAGAGGACTACCTTTCAGTTTAACGTTTTTTTACATCGTCAACTTCATACGGTGACGTATGCTGCTTGATAGAAAAGTCTTACGAAGGATAAAGTAGGCTCTATTTCAGGCTTGACTGCGTCGTCGGTTTAGCTTTCTCGTGAACTCAGATATATGAACTTATTAACCACTTCCAGTTCTTTGCCGTCAATAGTCACTGTCCGTGGGAGGCGAACATTGTGTTCTCTGCAGCCTCTTCCTACCATATATATATTTAGTTTTCGCCGCATTGATTTGTAACCTAATCTTCCTAGCCTCCGTTTTTTATTTGGCGCAGATTGCCTCCGCCGTCCCAAGGTTTTTAGTCATGATGTCGAGGTCTACTGCGAAGGCTAGCCGTTGGCTACTTTGCTGAGGATCGTTCCTCTCGTTTCGATGGCAAAAACATACAGGCCAGTCCATCACCTTACCGCAACCCTTTGCGCGATTTGAAGGGACTTGAGAGTGCCCTCGAAACACGCACGTAACCCATCACTCGCTCCAGGGTAGTTTTAATCAGCCGCGTCAGTTTGTCCGGAACCCCATTCTTGTGCATTATCTGCCATAGCTTTTCGCGCTCCATAGTGTCGTCTGCTGCCCTGAAATACAAGAAAATATAATGCGTGGGTTTGTTTTTCGAAATTCTGTTATAGTGAAATGCAATATTTTTTCATAGTACATTTTTATTCGGATGTCCAAATTATAAAGTTTATACACAGGTAAACTATATTTATTGGTAAATTTTTACATATTTTTGAATATCTGGGTGTGCTTCAACATACATGCTGTTTAAAGGAGGCTTCCGTCAATGAGGGTAAATAGACAGGGATAGAGGAGAAGCGCTCAATTAGTTTGCGTACAACTGCTATTCTCACACAAATACATTCAGGCCGCTTCCATACCAATAGCCATTCAATTATTGCGTAGTTATTTTTTGTCTATATTTTTAACTTCTCTAATACCAAGAAAATGTGTCCTCTTCTTCACCTGTCTATGTATTCACATTGGGCTTCCGTGTATCAGTATATGGTCGAAACTTAATTGAAATTTATCCAAATATCAAGTTTATCCATTAAAATCTTGTTCTAAATAATAGCGAATTCATAAATTAACCTGGGTCAGGCCGATTAGCACTCAGTTTTAATCGAAGTGCTGTCAAAGCGTTCATAAATTAACCGAGATTGCATTGCTGATACCATTTAGTTTGAAGCGCAGGTTAACCTTCTGCGGCTGAGGTGCCCTAATCTTAACGATTGTGCTGACGTGGTAGTCTACTGGACACCTAAACTAAGCTTAATAATTGCTATTATTGAATGATGTAAATTCTAATTATTATTATTTTAGAATTGAGTACATATCTTTAGCAACCTATTGGATGTAATAAGACCGCAGATATGAGTCGGGAAGACACTGCAAACTTTAGAATAAAAATACAATACATAACGCAACCGTTGCATTTTTCAGATTTCTGGTGTCTGTCAGACTGCCACCTCAGCCGCAGAAGGTTAAAACTGTCTAGCGTTATGGTTTACGGGTCGATCTGTCAAACTGCCCGTATCGTTCATAAATTTCGGGTTCGAATTAGCACGCACCCAGGTTAATTTATGAATTTGCTATAAGTCTTCTTTACTATGTTGAAATACAGACCCAACATTAGTTTTGTAAACTAAGCAACCTTAGGTTTATACGTTTACTATGAATACCACTAGCTCTGGTGTGAGTTAAACTCTTTGTTAATAAACCGTGTTAATAAACAACTCGTGTTCTTCTACAGGTTATGGGCCCAGACGCAACGGGTAACCATAGCGATCGGGATAAAGGGGAAAATTTTCTGGGGTGTGCCAAGGCAAATTACGCAAGGCCAATTGTTTGAACCCCTTCTGCACTCGTCCATTTTGAAGCTTCCAATAAAATTTATGCTGAGTCCAAATTAGGTGCGCGATGGCATTTTCAAAAAGGGGGCGAACTAAGGTACAGTACTACAATGCTTTTAGGCAGTGCAGGTCCTGGAAATCTTCAATTCAGTTAGGTATCGCAATAAATTCCAGCTGTTTGTTCTTTATACTCAATCATAGTAACTGATTATTGCGGCGGTTATGAAAAATCCGCCTGCAGCGGCGGTGATAACGCGCTCAGGAGATAACCGCGAGATAAACGCAATACTAAAATTTAGGTTTTATGGTTTGCAGTTTTACAAAATGACAGTTTTGTAGCATGGTTTTGATGAAAAACAATTGATTTAGTAAATTTTCATGTATTAAATTACAGAAATCTGCTCTGCGGTGATCTTTTGATGGTTTGGTTCAACAGTCAAGATAACCGCGATGTGAGGATTTTTCTTGCAATCTTCAATACCTGTTGATTCTAACTGTTTGATTCACAACACTGTGACAACTTTTTTTGTTTTTCGGCAGGAAACACCTCTTTTTATTCGTTTGTCTATAGGTTTATTGACCGTTAGTTACAAAAGCTTTAGTCCTCGTAACGATTCACCACTGAAATTGTGAGATCCTCCAAACCGCTTGAATTACAGTCGAGCTAGTGTTATTAGAGCTATTGATATTCAGCCCAGTGACGTTCGCCCGAATGATCTATCATAACTTTCTAAGAAGTGGCTAATTCTGAGACAAAATTTTCTAGGGAATGGTAGGTTCTGGGAAGTGGCTTTCTGGGGAATGGTATTTTCGGGATAATGACTTTCTGGGGAATGGTTTTCTGGGGAATGGCATATTCTGGAAAATAGTTTTCTGGGGAATGGATCATTCTAAGGTTTGGAATTCTGGGGAATGGTTTTCGGGGGAATGGTATACAATCGTCCAAAATATATACGTTACCCTAATCCGTAACGCGCATTTGAATCTGATTTCGAGCAGTTGTTTTATTATCGAGTATAGTTACAAATATTTTTAATTTCCGAAATCTGGCATCTCTGGCTTTAGCTCTTGTGGCAGTGCGCGCATTTTTTGTTGTTTCTTGTTTCAGCTTTCAAAAAACAATTCAAGTGTTGTAAAGAATAGTTTTATCACTTATTTTCGGCATAAACCTAGTTTCCGTTTCGAAATATTCTGAAAATGTCTCTGTGGGTAGACCGATACCGTCCGCGTGAGCTGGGCAAGCTGGACTACCACAAAACGCAAGCCTCGCAATTGATCAACCTTTGCGCGCAAGGCGATTTCCCCCATCTGATGTTTTACGGGCCGTCCGGTGCTGGTAAGAAAACAAGAATCATGTGTCTCTTGCGGGAACTGTACGGTACTGGAGTTGAACGATTGCGAAATGAGGTCATGAACTTCACGACGCCCTCGAATCGAAAGGTGGACATCATGACGGTCAGCAGCAACTATCACATCGAGGTAAATCCATCGGATGCCGGTATTTACGATCGTGTCGTCATAACCGACATGATCAAGCAGATTGCACAAACCCAGCAGATTGATCCGAGCGGTCAGCGCGAGTTTAAAACCATTGTCCTGTCGGAAGTTGATGATTTGACCAAAGATGCCCAACATGCTTTGCGAAGAACTATGGAAAAATATGTGGCCACTTGTCGGTTGATTTTGTGCGTCAACTCAACGTCTCGGGTTATTCCGGCCGTCAAAAGTCGATGCTTGGGCATTCGAGTGTCCGCTCCCACTAACGAACAGATCGTTGGAATTCTGAATGTTTGTAGTTTTTGCTTCATTATTTAGACGGCTTTTAAAAAAATGTTTATTTTCAGGCCATTTGTAAGAAGGAAAACCTTCACATTCCATCGGAGATGGCAACAAAAATAGCGGAGAAATCGGATCGCAATCTCCGGCGAGCGATCTTAATGTTGGAGGCTTGTAAGGTACAGCAGTACCCGTTCACAGTAAACCAGGACGTGCCGGAAATCGACTGGCAAGTTTTCCTAAAGGAAACAGCCAATCAGATCATTCAAGAGCAAAGCCCGCAAAAGCTGGAAGCCGTTCGAGAGCGTCTGTACGAGCTCCTTTCGCAGGGTGTTCCGGCGGACATCATTTTTCGCGGTTTAGTAGAAAATCTGGTGAAGAATTGTGACATGAGCATTAAAACGCAAACGCTAAACTACGCCGGACTGTACGAGCATCGGATGCAACAGGGAAGCAAACACATTTTCCACCTGGAGGCATTCGTTGCGCAGTTTATGGCCCTGTACAAGCGTTTCCTCAATCAGGCTTCCGTGATGGATTTGGATGACTTTTAAGTACTGCAAGGTAAATTAGCCAGTTGTAAAACTAAACTATATGTTAGATATCGCGAACTTGGATTTCAAGGCTTTCTAAATTAAATTCTGTATCAAAGGAACAAGGTTTACGTCAATTTAATTTAGATTTTATTGAACAGATCAATAATTTTGATAATGCTTAACTCTAAATAACGTTACGATTCCTTCCCGGTTGCCCATCGCAAAATAACCTCCGCCTGGCGAGAACTGCACGCGTGTTACATGACCTAATGAGGCCTTCATCGTCGGAAAATTTCGATAAACAGTTCCGCTTTTCATGTGCACAAGTTTGACGGCATTTTCCACTTCAGGAGAAGAAATCGCCAATAGTTCACTGCTGAGGTTGAATGCAATGGAACCCACGGAAGTGGTTAAATTGGAAATAGTTTTCTCCGGAACCGGAAATTTCTCTTTGAACAGTTTTTCCAGAAGGTATATATTGACGATCCCTTGTCTGCTTCCGGTAGCTACAAAGCGGCCGTTTGGGCAAATCGTTATAAAAGAGCCATTGACGCAACCGTCATCGGTAAAAACATTTACAAACCGCCGCTTCTCGATATGGTAAACTGACACTTCATTATCGGTACTGTGAGCGAAAAGATACTTTGAATCCGGTGTAAAGCATAATGATGAACAGCAATGTTTCTGCTGAATAGTTGTTAAAAGTTCCTTACTCCTAGCATCTAGCAAATGAATTTCTCCGAATCCACCCGCAGCCGCTAAGTATTTACCACATTTCGATATCTCGAAGTTCTTCATGCTCCAAACACCTTCCCCTTTAAGCTGAAGGGTGTCACTTTCTCCGGAGATCATGTTGTAAATATGATAGAACTTTCGAAAACTCCCCATCACCAGCTCGTTTCCATCCGGAGTCATTCGACAGCAAGCAATCTTAAATTTCTTCAATCCAATCGTATGTAACTTTTCATTTTTGGTACCATCAACGGCCACGATTGATGCCAATCCATTCATACCAGTCATAACAGCAACCATCGAAGTGGGATGAAACAGAATCGCTGTTATTTCGCCTTCATTTTTAGTCTCTCGATTTAAGTTCTTCAACCGTTTCAACTCAATATTCTCCTTTGGAAGGTCCGTACTTTTTCCTTTCACTACATGACCAATCGTTGTCAATAATTCATCGTCGGAATCGATTTCACGCTGTCTATCTAAATCCGCCCATTTCTGTTTCCCAAACAGTTTTTCGAAGTTTTTCCTCTGTCGGTCGACCGTAGCTCTGCGTTTCTTGCGCGGCAAATCTCCGTCTTCATCGTCGTCGGAATCGTGCCAAGCAGGTGTCCGAATTGGCCGTTTTCGGTCGCCGGCCACGGAATCCTCCTCACTCTCGCTATGAATTCTAGCTTCACGTTCAAGGTTGGATACAAGTTCGGCTTTTCCCCCGAAGACCAGGTTCATCAATTGCTTCTCTTTGTCATCTTTCGGTCGACTGATTGCCGTTTGTTCATCGAGCTCGGCGAATTGAGGTTCGTCTTCTGCGCTGTCCAAGCCGGTATCAGCATCTTTTTTCAAGATGGATTTGTGTCCATCGTTGTTACTTTCGGAACTCTCACCATCGCTATCGAGTGGTTCGTTTTTCATGTCATTTATCACTTCCTCTGAATTGCTCTCCCCATGTTGAGCAGAATCATCACTGCTCAGCCGGTCATCCAAACCAATTTCCTGCTTATAAGCAGAAATTATATGCGCGATATCACTGTCCAGCGACATATTTGTAAAAACCGAAACAGGAACTTGAAACTACGATAGATGATGTTACTTCCTTATGTAGCTTGATTTGTTTAAAAGTTTAGATATTTCACAAAATAAACTTACAGTTTAGTTCAATGTAAAAAAAACAATAAGTAACAAAAACACGTGAAACTGAGAAGAGAATTCCTGTTCTGTCAGTTTCAGCTTTTAGTTCGGCCTCCAAATCAGAGTTGCCAGGTTATTTCAAAAATTTAAATTTAAATTCTAGATAGAATTAACGAAAAGGCGGATGTCGTAAATGTAAACAAAACGGGCGAGAGTTATTTTTTGCTGGAACAGCATAAGTAGGAAAATCCAGGAAATCCTTGGGAAAATCAACACTCCCCGCTTTGTTTATGCTTGCGGCATTCGCCTTTCTGTTAATTTATTATACTGCGGCGTTTATTACAAATCCTCCTGCTGCGACGGTGATAATGCGCTCAGGAGATAAAATTTAGGTTTTCTGGTTTGTGGCTTGACAAAATATCAGTTTTGTAACGTGTTTTTAGTGGAAAATAATTGATTTGCTAAATTTTCAAATACTAAATTACTACAATAAATCATGCGGTTACCTTTTGGTGGTTTGGTTCAGATTTTTGTTGCAAACTGCAATAATGCTTTATCTCAACTGATGGGATCTCAAGAATTTATATTAAGGCGGAACCGAAAGTGGCTAACGTTATTGTGTTAGTGCGACAAACACTGTACTGTACATCTCATGTGTTCGTTAAAAACCTAAACGTTTATTTGAATATTGCATTAGTATTGGTAATACATGTCAAATAGCGGAGCTTGCAAACAAAAAAACCTGATCCGCAGCCAACCGCACTGACTACAAATTTCCCGAAAAATGGTTTGTTTTCTTTATCAGGGCATTCCGATTCAATCAAAATTAACAGCAGCAACTGAATAATGCGTAGGATCACTAGGATGTTTAATTAATCCGCTTGCATCGGATTGCGTTTTTGATTCCTGCTTTTGCGTTTTGTTTGTTTACTTCACTCTAAGCTCATTGATGCGGCGAAAGTTGAAAGCTCTTTAAAAGCTTATTGATGTGGCGAAAGTTTGATACTGTGTTGCTGCTTTTTCGGAAATCGCTAGTTCAACGAAATATGTGCGCAACCAAATATCTATTAACTAATTCCAAATTATGCATTGGTCGCTTTTATGAACACGTAAAGATCGATATGATCAGTAAAATTTATTTTCTGTGATTAGCAATTATGTTTTTCTGAGCGTTTATTGATACATCGATAAATTCGCAGATCGATAAATTGAATTACAAGTTTTAGTAAATGATAACAGCGCTGGAAGCACTGATTACGTGGCGAAAGCGTGCTCTGCCAATACAGATGCATTTTTAAGGCGCAATACATCCTTCGAATGGTATTGCGATTATTATCTAAAATTTTTCTTTCGTATAGGTTAAGTTGTGCGCCTAACAGTTGCGCGCAGCTCTGTTCTGGTTGCTCGCAGTCAAAGTATCTCTTTTACACTCACACGAAATCTCGTAAGAAACTGTCAACGCAAGAGTGATGAGAAAAGCAACAATATTTCTCTCTCGCTCATCACCTGAATGCTAGGGTAGCTTGCTTCGTGTTTGTCCGTTCAAACATGGACCAATTTTTTACAAACGCAATCAGCATTTAAATTTTATCATTTTCGGTTAACGTAAGACATTGCAACTGTGTTGTTTGTAAAGGCCCAGACACAATGCATACGGATTTTACTACGTTGCGGAAATTTGACAGAAAACCCATGGAAAAACTGTCAAATTGCCGCAACGTAGTAAAATCCGTATGCATTGTGTTTGGGGCTTAAGTCTGTACGTAATAGAACAAAACAAATGTTATCTAAGCAAAGAATAAGAGCATAAACATAGAAAACTTACACGTGCTTACACTGTCAATAATACATGATTTACCTTTGCGCACAACTATATAAAGCTGAAAAACGAAATATTTTCTCGGGAAGCACAATAGCCACTTTCGGTTTCCCCTTAAAGCGGCGGTGTGGCTGTCAAACCACATACATTGTCTACACGCCTAAAAAATTTGACCCACTTTCACGAAAAGTGGAACAGCTCAAAACAGGCAAACATTTTTTACAAACTACAGCAAAGTTTCGTTAATTGGTGGTTCGTTAATTGGGCGGTTCGTTAATTGGGTGTTCGCTAATTGGGCTATATGACAACTTGAATGTCAAAATTGTATGGAATTTTCGAGTTTAGAAATTTCTAACAACTGTCAGTCGGCCCAATTAGCGAATCAGCTGGAGTGCAATCGTGCCCAATTAACGAATTCAGGCTGTATTTTGAGTAACTCTTACTCCTTTTATGACTTCAACGTAGAAGCTCATTAATGAGCAATATTTACTCAAAAATGAGTGCCATTTCACCTAAAACTGAGTAGTACTTACACAAATTACGAGTAAATTTAACTCAGTTATGAGGTCGGCCTAAACTACTCAGAATTGAGAAATTTCCATTACTCATATTTATGGGCTGTTCCACTTTTTGTCAAAGTGAGTCGGTTTTTACTCATTTTCGAGTTGAAACTCACTCATTTCTGATATAATTTTATTCATTCGAGAGCTAAATTTTTTAAGCGTGTATGTCCCACTCATTGATTTTGGCTTGCATGAAGAAATGGTTGCCCGGGTCGTTTTTGCTCAAATGTATATGTAACTTGCCGCCTTGACGGAATAAGGTTCCGCACGGTTGAAACCAAGATTGAAACTATGCTTTGCGCATAAAATGATTAACGTGTATGTTTTTGCTGTCAATTGCTTGAATCACAACATTGTGGTAAAAAAATAGTGCTAGTGCCGTGAGATTTGGAAGTGTTATGTAAAGAACCGTAGGCACAGCTTAATAAATTAAATGTTCCGTCGCAGTCGGACAATCCAAAAAGTGCTGGATTACTGGCCAGGCAAAAAAACTTTAGGTATCTACCGATTTCTGCCGCTGTTTTTTGGTTTAGGAGCAGCTTTGGAGTTTTCCATGATCCACTGGCGAGTCGGGGAAACCAACTTTTGTGAGTAAAACCGCGTTTGCTAATTGACGGAGGAAGTGTAACATTTCCTATGATGCAGATAATACCTTCAAGAAACACCAGGCCAAGGACATCGTTGAAGAGAAACTTCGATTGCATCAATTGGAACCGATTCAGCAAGAAACACACTAAAGATGCCCGCCGGAGTGTCGACCAAGGAATATGTAAAGTTCATGGCGGCTGCTTTGCTGTCCATGTTTGCTGGATCTCAAATCGTACACACTTACTACAAGCCATTGAAGGACCTCAATTACTATATAGAACAAGAAATGAGGACGCAGCGAGTGAAAGATGTAGACCAATCAAACACACAAGATAGTAATAATAATGGATAAAAAGTAATACATATATTATTGCTATTATGTCCAATTGAATGTAATAATTCTACTGGAATTTACTTATGTTTTCTTTCGTCAGCTGCACTTTTAAGCTGATGGTATCTTATCAAAAGAGCTTCATTGCGTTGACATTCGATGGTCAACTGTTTAACGGTAGCAGCGTATTTCCGTTGCTGTTCCACTAGACAGAGTAGTTGAGCGTTTAGACCATCTCGCTTAGCGCGTTCGTCATCACACTTCTTCTTCACCTTGAAGAAAATACAGTTCAATATTTTTGCTTAGTGCCATCAATGACAGTTTACCTTTGCTTTATTAGTACGGATTCCTTCGACGATGCTCTCGAATTGTTGTCCAAATTGCTCCCTAGAATTATACGACTGCATCGCACTGCCGTAATTTTCGTAAATAGAATTCAACAGTGACATTTCCTTCTCCAGATAAAGTTTGGTGTCGTCCAGTGTGTTGTAAAGTGTATAGAACTGCTTCGTTTCCCGGTGTTTTGCACTGACCTGGTTGTAAAGTTCTAAAAACCGACGTTGATACTGCGCCAGCTCTGTCCGATCGGGGATGTTATCGAGCTGACGGTTAATTGACACGTAGGCACGGTTTTTCTTGGCCAGCTGCAGGCGTAAAGATTTTAGCTTCTCCTGTTCTCCCTCCAACTGAGTCTGATAGCAAGTAATGTCACTGGAAGGTTTTGCGGTTTCCGCTTTTCTAAAATTAAATATATTGTTTTAAAATCCGGTAAACTTTTTGCTATAGGTACGTACTGAATCTGATCCTGCAGTTCAGCCATTTCCTTTTTACAGTTTTCTTTAAATAATATCTCCTGACGCTTCATGTTTTCGTTCTGCGCAATCAAATTCTGCACGTAAGACAAAATTTTGTTGTTTTCCTCTCCGATTTCCAGGTTGTCTAAATTGTTAATTTCTTCTTCCAGAATAACTTTCTGATTTTGGATGCTCTCGAGCTGCGTTTTACCTTCAGCCATCACATTCTGTAATTGATCAATTTCAGCTCTGGCTCGCTCCAATTTTTTCTCCGCCGCAAGTTTCGTTGCTAAAAGTGTTTTGATTTTGTTTTGTTCTGATAGTTGGCTAGTGTCAATGGACATTTCTCGCTTCAGATCTTCATAGTGCTGGTTAAGAGCCGCACGCTCCGCTTCGGTTAGTGCAATCGGTGCAAGATTTTGCTACAAAAGAAAATACCATTTATTATATTACTTGAATAGTTTGAATGCATAAATATTACCTCTCCAGCAACTGATAAATTCGTAAATAATTGATCAAAATCAAGCTAAAAATAACGAAAGAAGTAACAACAAAAATTGCACACACATCCATCTAACAGATAAGATACCTCCTGCTCAGGTTTCTGCAGCACATTTTGGAAAACATCATCTTCCGATTGCACATCGTCAAGCTCCGGCATGTCGACATTCGTTTTTACCGAAAAATCCGTAGCTCCGTATTCCATAAGAGTGATTCTTACACGACTCATCACATCATCCGGCCCTTTTTCCTTTCGTTTAAACTGCCGTTTCGGAATATAGCGATCTTCAATGGCTTTAAGGTTGTTTAACTGTCTGCTGTGAAGGCGCTTGGCTTCGCCGTCCGAAGGAAGTTTGAAATAATTCTGGAACTGGGAAGCGGCCAACTTTTTCAACCGTTCGGCTTTTTCACTGCGATTCTCAGCCGACCGCTTAACCAACCACTCTATCACGGGAAAAATGTTGATAAAATCCAAACCCTGAATCTGATGGGGTTCCAGCTGGAATGGACACTTCATTTTCGGAAGTACTACCACTATTTTTTCGGTCAGTGAACTGGAAATACATTATAATGAATATCGCAGCTGTGCGAATATTAAAAATATGATTGTCTACATTTTTTGGCCGATAGTTAAATTTTCGTGAAAGAGAAGATCGACGTCTACATCGTAATCACAAGCTTCGATGCACCAGGTCATTCCGCCGATAATCTTGTCGAATACAGACAAACCCTGAATATGAGCGCGATAGTAGCCAGCCTGTACGAGAACATCAAGGATGTCTTGTTCCTTGCGTTTGTGCTCTTCATCTTCTCGACGTTCAACCTAGAAAATTGCATTTGACTGATCCGGTCTTGGCTAAAAGTACTTTTGTTTTTATCACCTGAATTTCGTTTCCTTCGGCATCGAAGCGAGTGGCAAGTTTTATGTTCGGCAGATGCTTTGAAAAGATGTTGCGGGCAGTCATGACTCCTTAAACTACACTATTTAAAACCGAAATTGTAAGAATAACTTTATCTACACAGTTTTACGTATTGGAACTTTTACATTTTCATTTTAAAAATAACTTTAGCTGATAAATAAACAGCTACTAAAGTAAAAAGTACTAACTGTCCAATGAGAATGACATCCAGAGATGCCAGATTTTTCTAAAAAAAATTGCAACTACTTGAAAACGTCGGAAACCTCGGAAACGGACAAACTACTCAAGGATGCCAGTTTTCTTGATTTACTATTAGCCAGACTAATCCAACGGGGGGATGGCACGGTATTCGCTATGACGGCGTTGGTGATATTTTTCAGGGTTTTGCGTGAGAAAAAAAGAAAGGGAAGTATTTATTTTTGCTTTTGTCATCACGCACACGTCGACAGTTCGGCATGGAATTTTTTGTAAATGCCAGCAGCCTACAAAATCTTTTTCAATGCCGTCATCGCGAATAGGACTCAGAGTTGCCACCAGGGGGCTGATATGACGTCACATTTTCGTTGCTCACATGAAAAAGGCGGCAAACGCAAAGCGATTTCACAAAACGAATTCGACTAACCATTTTCACAGTTTCATGTATTTCGCATCAATTGCCTGCCTGACATTGGCTATGTAATGCTAATACCTTGGCTAAAATCAAACTAACTAAAACTAAACTAAAACTAACAAAATTTAACAATTTACACATCCGACGAAGTAAATCAATAGCTTACGTGTTAGATAAGCTTAATATATACTTATAACTTATACATGCAGATGCAGCCAAGCAGATTCTTTTTGTGACGATTTCAAGCTGTCAAAAAAGTGAGCATCGCGTTTTGATACCAAAGAAACGGACAATATAAGATAAGATATATTCGTTACCCTATAAAGAAAAGTAATTTCTTGAAGTAAATCCAGTAAATCACGTGAATAAATATTTGAACCGTTTATATTTTTGGCAACAGTGTAAGCTGCTCGAAATATGCTATTTATGTTTTATTTATGTTTTGCGCAAAGCGCGTGCTGTACGTAGACGGTAGACGTAGACTCGGAAGCAAAAAAAGCAAACCGCCTTCTGCTTTGTACGGCTTATTTTCTTCAAAAAGCTGTTTATTTTGTTCAGTGAAAATTAAGCCCGTTTACCAGTGAAATAAGAAAACGTGTCATTCAGCAGAGTAGTGTGGAAAATGTCAGACCACAAAGTTCCAATTTCAATCTCGCTCAATCAGGACACTGTGTACGAGTTGGAGACAGCAATCGAAAATGCTGTCAAATTGAACTACCATTCCATTACGATTCCGGTAGTACATCGTCGGTTTGAGAGAGAGTTCCTAGAAGAACCGTTGAAGACTAGTCACAATCGTTTTACTCGATCCGATTTATTGCTTACTTCATCTCAGTGGCTAAATCGAGTGATCTGTCGGCTAAGTAGCAATGTTGATTGTGATTCCGAAGATGAGACCGTCCGAAAGCGTGGCGAAGCGGCTATGAGACAGGAACTGTCTTTTGCTGAACATTTGGTTCAAAATGGATATATCATAATACGCTTAAAGAATGCAAACTGTGCCAATCTGGCACGGATTATTGGCTACGGATTGAAGGGTGTTTTGCTGGCTGAACTGCCGATGAGTAGCCCCAAGGCTGCCCAAAAAATGTGGCGCAGTGACTTAAACAATGAACTACAACCCAGCGATCCCTGGACTTGGTGGAACAATTTTCGATCCTGTGCAGATACTGATGTGCATATTAAAGTTGCCTTGGAGTTGACAGCGGATATCCCGAATAAGCAGGAAATTTATCGCTGGCTCGGTGAGCCAGTCGATGCCATCGTAATATCGTCCAACATCTTTCTTACCAATTCCAACAACTATCCGGTTCTATCGAAGGCTCATCAGGAATTGTTGGTGCTGTTCCATCGTACATTCAGCTGCCATTTCATTCTCAAAGCTAATCCGGAGGATAAACGTTTAGTTCATTATTCGGACTACATCAAATATATTTTACGCAATAATTTTGTAAAAGATCCCATGCAGGGTTATGACGATTTGCTGGAAGTTCCGCTGCAGCCCTTGTATGACAACTTGGACAGTTTTACGTATGAAGTTTTCGAAAAAGATCCAGTCAAATATATTCTGTATCAGAATGCAATTGAAGAGGCTCTCCGTGATCGCGTTCCGACGGAGGAAATAGAAACACGTACGTCCATAATTATGGTTGTCGGTGGAGGCCGAGGACCTTTGGTTCGAGCTGCACTTAACGCTTCGCTAATCAGCAAGCGCAAGATTAAGCTGTACGTCATCGAAAAGAACCCAAATGCGATTGTTACTCTCAGTGCCCTGATCGCGGAACTGTGGAAGGATAAAAACATTGAACTGATATCGACTGATATGAGGGAATTCGAACCGCCGGAGAAAGCTGATATTCTCGTTTCGGAATTACTCGGGTCGTTTGGAGATAATGAATTATCGCCTGAATGTTTGGATGGTGCGCAGAAGCATTTGAAGCCGGATGGGATCAGCATACCTTGTTGGTTTAATTTGATTCTGTTTGAAACACAAATTTTAATGGTTTATTTTTTTAACAGGCAAATCCACATCCTATATAAACCCATGTATGACATCTAAAATTTACAACCAAATCCGCTCTCTGGAGAAATGCAATCACACTAAAGATCGTATAGTTAGCTCTCGCTGTATGGAAGGCTCGTACGTGGCCTATTTGAAGAATGTTTATCATATCGACAATCCGCAGCCGTTGTTCGAATTTGTTCATCCCAATCGGGATAAGGTAATGGACAACTCTCGCTACCGAACGGTGCGCTTCAAGGCATCGCTGGATTGTGTCATGCACGGAATTGCCGGCTATTTCGATTCCGTGCTGTATAAGGACATTAACATCAGTATTCACCCGTTCACGCACACCAAAGGAATGGGATCGTGGTTTTCGATGTTTTTCCCCCTGTTCGAGCCAATGCAGATCCGAAAAGGAGAGGAAATCGTTATCAACTTCTGGAGATGCGTAGCTTCGCATAAGGTTTGGTATGAGTGGAATGTGACCGCACCCCGGCAGACCCACATTCACAACGTTCAAGGACGGGGACAACCGATTTGGAAATAGATGGGCTCTATCGAATAGATGCCATACTAGACTAGATTTTAAAGTTGACATCGAAACACCGTACCCGACAGCTTATAAAAATATTTGATCCAATTTAATTGAGATTCAAAAGCTAAGTTTTTTTCATTTTCATACATTTAGATACCAAAATATCGCATTTTTGTACTTTAAAATAGCCCATGAACAATTTCGTTTCCCAGCTAAAAATAAATGACTGCTCACAAACAGTTACAACCTAATTTGTTACACATTTTACGCAATTTAACTAAAATATACGGGTTAAACATCAGATAAAAGTTTTTGATCGAATAATAGTTTTATATTTACCGATGATAGCCTCAAGATACCACACCAATCTAAGAAACCAGTCGTCGTATGTTGGTCGATAAATGCCGTAAGCCTGTGGGTTACTGGACCGGTCAGGGTCAGTTGGAACTTGCACTAACCAGATAACCTTCGCCTTCGCTTACCGGGCTTAGGGTCGATACCTGTTGATACCTGTAGAATCGGCACCAGCAAGATCCTAATTATGATGTACCTACTGGAAACTAGGGAATATGGATGGATGCTATAGGGTTGACATCTGTGTTATTACATTACCATAGGTAAGTAAGTAAGTTCTCGAAACGCGAGTAGACTAATGGCACGGCTGCCTTCCGTCCTAGTAAAACCATGGCTGGTCTCTAAGTACGTTCGAAGCTCGTCACCGACATGAAAGTCGGTGGTTGTAGGCTCAGACCTCTGCACCCTGTCCCCGCGAAGGATAGAGGTACAACCCTCGCATGACATCACTGCTTGCATACATAACCGCGGGATTATAAAGGCTACTACACATTACAAGCGGAAATAGCGGCTTAAACTTTAGTAATGAGTCCAGCATGGACAATTTTTTCAAACTTACGAAGAGTCCGAAATCGACTGAGGAAGCTACTGTTGGCAAAAAGGCTGGCTTTGCCGAAAGTACTCGTTCTTCACCTCAAGATCCAATGTGCATTTAAAAATAAAGAAGCTATCGATGAGCACCACGATAGCTGCGGAGGTGGAAAGGTAGGAGCTGCAGGAACGGTGCGAGAACGCCTAAGCTGGTAGCAAAGAGGTAGCGGACCGACCGCGCGTCTACTAGCAAGAAGGCAGAAGAGTTCCCTGCTGGTACGAGCACTGGCGGGCGGGCTGGGACCGATGACGATCTACCAAGAAGCTCAAAGAAGCCGCGGTCGTAAAGCCGAAGAAGGTCCACAAGAAGCGTAAAGCGATCGTTGAAACTGACAGATAAATTGTCATACGTTGACCTACTTTGCAAGGTTAAGACGGATCCCACGCTGCAAGATCTTGGGGCCAATGTGGTGAAGACCTACAAGTCCCAAGCGCGGTGATTGCTCTCCGAACTTAAACAAAACTCAAGGTCCGATAAAATCCCTGGACGAGGCGTGCCAGATCAAGGCTCTGTAGTAGCGCACCATTGTAAAGCCCTTGACGAAGACACTACGGCAGTTGATCTGCAAAATGTTCTGAGGGACCAGCTCAAAATCGAAAGGAAGTTGCGAAAGGAATAAGGGTCGGCTGGTCCGTGTGTGCACTCAAGGCCAAACAGCGTGTGGAGCACTGTTTTAAGGCCATGGGCTTCGGTCATTGGGCGGGTAAGTGCAAAGCTCTCGATCGGTCTAAGCAGTGTAGGAAATGTGGCGAGGAGTCATCAAGATGCATGCGCTGCACAGCAGAAGTGGACAATAGGCGCATCACAGGCGGACCTGGACCATCGAGTGGGGTAGTAGGCATAGTACTTCTAGGGGCAAAGCTTACTGAAAGCTTTGTCCAAGCTGGACGTTAGACTAGCAAACGAGGGTTCCATTAGTACCTTCTGCAGAGAGGTACAAGCATCGATCATCGATATCACCTTCTGCAGCCCAAAGTTGTTATCTAACATGAACTGGAGGGTGCCCGATGAGTATACTCATAGCATAGCGACCTCCAAGCTATGCTATATACGGTACAATGACAAGCGTCGTAGCGTGCGGTTGGCCAGACTGGCCCCCGCCAAGGGCGGAAGTTCTTAGGGGCACCAAAAAGGGAGTATATTTCAGTAAAGCATTAGGAATAACGTATGCATTAAAAACTATACTGATTTTAGCGATTTTTCATGCTACTTTATCAGCTGATTTGCATGCAGCGGCCATGGTGAAAACCGTCAAGCAACTACGTTCGATGCTTTGTTCGTACTTCCAGCGAAGAAGTTGGATATGATGAAGCACTTCGTATCCGTCGAATAGAGCAATTTAACATTCGCAACATCTTTCGCGAGAAAGGCAAAAGTGCTGTACGGAAGCCTGATTCCGGCCGCCCAACAGTGCTGCGCGGAAGCTAAAAATGAAGATCGAAAGCAAGGTGGCCTCATCGTTTCGTGCCGTGGGCCGGTAGGTCAGAGAAACCGGGTAAACAGTGAAGAAGTACTTGGCCAAAATGGACATTTTTATGCGGAAGCGTCAGTCGAAGCTGGCCGTGCCTAAGTAACAACCAGGGCTTGAAAAGGGATCGCAAGTTGAATGTGACTGCCGTGAATGCGAACTTTCCGCATTCAAACTCCGCTTTTTGAACGATCATTTGACTGTTTTTTTAAATCCAGTCAATCTGCCGCTTGCGCTGCTACCGTCTAACAATTCATGCGGCATCTCAGCAAAAGCAAAATCTCCCGTTTTGCTTTGCGCTTTGAGAATATAAACTGCAAACTGGCTGGAAACATACGGTGACGTATTTGCGACCGGTCGGACAGATCAATTTATGGATGCACTTAGCGCAGAGAACATTCGTTCGAACCTGACTGATGATGAACTGACAAACATTCTAACGAGAGCATGTGATACAACAATGCCTAGGACCGTGCAGCCAACGAACGGTCGTCGCTCGCTATTGTGGTGGAGCGAGACCATCGGTCTCCTTGGTGCCATAAGACGAGAAGGTTTATGCAGAGGGCCTGTAACGATAATGATGTAGACGTGTGTAGTTGAGCTTAGAGCGACTAGGTTGGCGCTCAATAAAGATGATAGATGTAGCAAGAATTCCTGTTTCCCGGAGCTGTGTCGCGATGTGCACTCAAATCCCTGGGGAAGCGCCTACCAAGTGGTGATGAAAAAAATAAAGGGTGCGCGAACTCCGCAGGAAACTTGCACACGGTAGCTTAGAGTCCACGATCCAATGCCGTAATCTCTTACCCCATACTATCAAACCAATGACACCCTCAGTCCTGCTACGAATGAAGAGCTCATTGCGGATGCGAGGGGTCCAAAGCTGAAGAAAATGATACCGAACGAAGCGGTTAATACTGCGGTTTGGATTCCGCTAAAGGAAGTTCACCATCGCGTGGATGCCATCTACTCTGTTGTAGAGAGACCGTGAAACCGATGAGGTAAAAGGGTGGATAAGGGGCCTGGGAATAAACCCATACTAAAGTCACTTTGACATCGAATGGCCTGATTCTACTAAGATTCGAAGCCATGACCATTCACTTGTCAAAGCAGACTCGGTAACCTTGCGGCTTCAGAGCCCCCGACTTGCAGGCTTCCTCAGTGTCTGTTTTCGAACTCGGTTCGAAAAGTCGTAGGCGAAATACGTATCTGTCAAGAATAAAATATACATAGTAGAATTAAACCGGATAAGTTTTCTTTTTAATTAATTTCCAGGTTTCGTATTCTACTAAGACTCTCCAAAAACTTCAGTTATTTCACAATATAATAATGTGTTGACATCCATCTCACACGTCAGAACAAAACACGAAATCTTTGTAAAATTTAAATTAAATCTTTATTTAATTTAAGGTACTAACCTATCACAGATTCTTTAGTGTTCGAATATCTTATTCTTGCCTTGCTCTGCACTGTTGAACTACACTAGAGAGCCCGTGATGAGATGAATCCAGTCTAGGTAATGTTGTACGCGAGTGTAAAGGGTCGGCCGTCCGGCTTTGCAGTTATCCATGGTGGCGGAGGCTATGCCTACCAACACCTGCCTATTGTTAATGTGAGAAACAAATCCAGCTCCGATGTCCCCATTGCATGCGTTAACGAGCGCATCTTCGGCACAGAATCGATCTGTAGGTTGATTCTGGTAGATCGCCCTGCAACGGGTCTCGCCCGTTACCCGTTGAAAGCCCTGCATTAGGAAGCTGCCTGGACCTGGTGCTGTAGGAAAAATAATTAATTTAGTCTTAAGTTGATATATGAGGTGTTGGAATACGAACTTTTCTCATTTCCGAATCCAACCACGTAACCCTGTTCGTTTTCTAGTGGTAGTCTGAATGATCCTGCAGCGGCAGGAAGGGGTATCCTTCGGACCATTGGGCCACTAATATCAACCGGATTAGGCAGAAAAACAATTCCGATATCATTCTGTCTGGTTGTGGCATTAAATTGCGGATGGAAGAGAGCATTTCTGGATCTGTAGAATTGTTGGTTACCAAACACTGAATCAGCTCCAAGACCAATGTCCCAAATAGAATATCTGAAAGAAGTAAAATTTGCATTTAGTAAATTGAAAACGTTTTATCGGCCAATTTTAGCTAACCCTTTTATGTTTTGAGCCGCTGTCAGAATGTGACGATTACTTATTACCGAACCACCTCCGAAAAATCCGGACATTTGTTCAGTCATGAAGAGAATGTACGCATTGTGAGGTACATAGTCAGCGATTTGACCGTTAATTACAAATGGGGTAGGATCTAAACTTTTACTATTCACTCCAACAACCCCAACCAGTAAAGCAATGGTGGCATATGTGTTTAGCATTTTTGCGAACTCGATTTCGAAGCTATACTTTCTATATAAGTTTGATATTCGTGAACTTCCAAAGACTGATTAGACATCCGTACTCACTGCCCTTTATATATGGAAAGAGAAATATTATTTTGTCTTATCAACCATGGGCCCAATTTCCTCAGAACAGCCCGCGATAAGTGATAGATGGGATAAGATATTAATCCGTTTCCGGAGTCTACCCAAGTAACCAAGAGTTCGAATAATGGTGTCTAACAAGGGTTAAACAGCTTTATGTATATCAATCTATAACTTTCTAAGCAGCGTCACTTTTAAGTAATTAACCGAACTTTCAAGCTGTCTTGGGTTCACTGCATAGAACGCTAAGCAGCTTCGAAATAAACTGTCAAAAACTAAGAAAAAACAAATTTAGCAGCACTTTTATGTTCTATTTTTATACTTCTACCTAACTTCTATATTCGTTGCATTTGCCTGCTGTTGGGTTTGAACCCGGGTGCTCCGCGTTGTAAACCTATACCGATCCACTGCGTCACCTTTGTCGTATACAAGCGATGTGAATTTTGCCAATGAGTTGTTAAGTAAAAGTTCGATTTAGAACTTGCAGCAGCTTTATGCAGCGCGAGTTAATTATAGAACATAAAGTTTGGAACCAGGCAATTAACTGTAGTAGTGAGATACCGACAGCATATGCTACACAACACAATAATGAAGAGCATTACATTCTAATTTATATTTGTAATTAGAAATGTGCGAGGATTAAATTTATTCAAGTGAAATAAAAATTAATCTCCAATAGTTTCAGGTTCTGCTGGTTTGATCACCAGAAATATAAACAAAAAAGCAACACGCAGAACTTGTTAGCAACTAAAGTTACTTCAGAACTTCATGTAGCATCCTAATAGCTTTGAAGTATCTATGAAGTACTCGCAGCACTTCTTAAAGCATTTAGTTCCACATATACTTGATATACACTACTAATCAGCGTGAAAGTTCCACGGAACTGAATCTGAACTAATTATGAACTTTCGAGTTCGCGTGTCAAGTAATATTCGAACTTTTGGTTGCTTGGGATAATACCGTATGGTATCACGTGACACCATGAGTTTGATTTCACTTTTGGGACAGTTTGTATTTTGTACTCAGCAGTTGTACTTAACTGCACCGAACAGTTAGAGGAATGCTTAATCTTTCAATTAAAATAATAAAATATGTCTTCGTCTACAGATTCTTTGTTGAGTGTTTTAGCTGAGATGATGACCATTTGTCTTTTTAACTCTACTAATCGTATGTTCTTTGACAGATACCTGCGTCACCTATGACTTAGGAGCTTCATCTGGATCTACATTTAGGGTTATTTCCACTAACATTAGACTGTCCGAATACTTTTTTGACTGCATTTTGGCAATTTCAAATTCAAGCTAAACGGACTACTCGTATTTCTTCACAATGGAATGCTTTTCCTCAATTATTGGCATGCATGCAAGTGTACCTACTCTAGTTAAACATTGTTTTAAAAAATAAATGTTGCAAAAAAACTGACCAATAGGTATTATTAAATAAAAAATTTATTCGATGTTTTCCGAATACTTTTTTTTTGACTGACGGCGTGTAAATTTTCTTGGAAATACACAGTGCATTAGAAATTTTTTTTTGTTTAATTGGTAGACGGGAAGACTTTTTTAACTTAAGGTTTGAAAACGAAACAGTAGGTATAAGAAGAATGAAAAAAAAAAAAGAAAGATGGATGATAGATGAGAGGTGATTGAAAAACAAAACTTTTTTTCTCGGGTTTTGTTTTGTTTCCAAATCTCAAATATTATTAAAGCCAGAGCATAGCAATCTTCGGTAACATAGAACAAGACTAAGTTGCTGCATGTATTAAAACTGATATCACATTCTAACATGGGCAATATATGTAGGGTTCTGGATGGGTTCGTCTACGGCGGGTCTTCGTCTACTTTCCAGACATATCGACAAGAAAACAGCATTATAAACAATTTTGATGCGAATTACAGTCACACCAACCTGGTATTGATATTTATGGATTGCCTCTTCGCTATCGAGGAAAAGATTATGTTAGAAAATTACTATTTTTCAATATTTGATCAAATAATAGACTGCCGGTGAAAGCATAACTGTCCTATGTTACATTTTGTCATTTTCGACATTTTGTTGTCAAACGTTATAATTATATATGTATTTTTATAATATGAATCGAAAACACGGTGTTTATATTAGAAAACCTCGAAAAAATTTGAAGACAATTTGTCCCCCTGGAAAAATGGACGCATATTTGTCTCGCTGCATATACCTTTTCATATGAAATGTTTTCAAGTTGTATACAAAATTGAGTGCAGTTTTTCAACCTTATCTCAAAGAGGGACAAATAATAACATCAAAATTAAATAATTTTAGAGAAATCAGTTTTTAAAGTTTGAGTGCCATTTTCTCATTTTCGTGTTTTGTAACATGGGACAGATATGCTTCCAGCGGCAGTAGAAGTCTTCTTGGGGTTTCTACTAGTTTTGAGTATGACGAAGAGTAACTACTTGAAATTTTGAGCTGTGATTCAAACTATTTCCACTCTTTTTATAGTAGCTAGTTGGGTAGCTCTTGGACACGGCTCAAAGAATACGTGCATATTGCACCTGGCAGCAATTTAACGAGTCCTACGCAAATCTTTTTTTAATAGTAATTATCCTGTACTTACTAAAAACATTGAAAATATGCTTGTCAAGCAAGGAGGGGTGCAGTGGGGAGGCAATAACGAAAAACTGATAGTTCAAATTACTAAATTGCAAACATGCGTGGTAAACGCAGAAAATAACCACGCTAATAATTTTCGCGTGGGACTCTAAATAGGTGGAAACTCCGCAATAGACTTTTGTAAATAATTGCTGTCTGTCCACGATAAACGAAAGAAATCTTGCTTATGACGAACTCCCGCTGGAGAATGATAAATTGTTCCACTGAGAAATGTAAGTTCCGAAATATTTTTTCAGGCTAAATAGGTATACATGTACAGGCAAGATGTGTCAGATTTATCTGGTGTAGAAAACTTGAGTACTTGCGGATTAATTCGCAATAAAGTCTGGATCGTGTTTATGTATGACGAAGAGAGTCTGTAACCCTAGTCAAAAAAACATATTCAATGAGGTCTGAGTCATGTTCGATGCGTTCGCTGATAGAGCCAACGTTATTCAGCACTTTTACAACTTACTGTCGATAATCTTTAAACACTTTAATCTTTTATTCGGCAATGGATGGTTATTACCAGGTGTATTTGAGTTTTAATTACACTTCCGGCACAAAGCCCTGTCGTACTTTTATTGTTTGAAAATTATACTTTCGCGGTAAATCATTTAATCAAACCCGTGACTTTCGATCTGTCCACAAAGAAAGTGTAATCCGTCCTTACTCGCTGCCGCTTGTTCAGATGTTCGGAAGAAAAGTACCTACTAGAAATCAGTAGATCTAGTAAAACAAATAAACCTAGATAGAAGTGATTTCTGTAGGGGAGCTGCCCCGCGCACAGTTGACATTTTTGTGCGTACAGATTCTGCTACTAGGTGCTGGTCAGAATCAATATATGCACCTTGTAGGGAACGTATGGCTGTGATGTTCGAGTCGAACAGGTCATCTACAAGAACATGGTCATTCTGGTTCATTGTACGTTGGGTTAGTTATCTCCAGGTGGCTTCCATTCCAGATATCACCGGTCTATGCATTTTTCCCTGCCGACTTCATATTCATATCCCCGTTGACGATCTTGATGTCCCGCGGGGAACAGAAGGGAGTAGGATGCTTTCTTTTCATCGAGGGGCCTAACTTCGTGCGGGTTGTGCACGTTGATGATGCTATAATTGAGGAAACGGCTCCTTGCCCTTAATAGACACGTCCTTGCGTTGATGGTCTTCCAATCTATTATGTGATCCCACGATCTACCAAACACTACAAAGTACGATTTGACGAGGTTCAAACTGCGCGAGCAGCAACCAGTCGTCATCTGTGAAATTCAGCGATCTGCAGTTCCAAGCACCGAGTGTCCATTCGTCGTTATTATTTCGTCACCTAGGTTGATTGGTTGCCTTACTAGGGTCACGCAACCGAGTCTCGTGATGAGGCTGCCATCTTAGCTTTAGTGCCGAGAAATCATGTTTCTTGATTCAGCCGCCCGCTTTGGATCTGACGCTGTCGTAAGCCGTCCCTAACATGAGAACAGAGGCTCAAGGCTGACAAGGCTATTCCTCGTTGCTACATTCAGCGTTCGCATCATCGCATCATCCTATGGGTATACAACCTCAGTTGCGACCGGGGTTGATTACCCGATCTCCACCAAGGTAGGCTGCTACTACGAAGAGGTAGGGATAGGAATTGCTGGCTAAGGATCATTGTGGGGTCTATTTTATACCTGCAGGTACGCTACGCATTATCCACCAATGCAATGGCTTGACTGCAACATCACAATAAAATCATTCTTTATTCTGGGTGACTAGTAGATAATGTATTTGAATTATTATTTCACTAATGTTAACAAATTATAGATACTACTAGATTCTGTCCTCTTTTTCTTTACTTGAATGTGTCTATCCTTTGCCAGCTCCCCAATCCTATTGTCCAGCCACTAGCAAATTTGTTTTCTTTTCAGTAATCCATATAGTGAGAGACAAATCCTTTAGGTTTTAGAAGCACCCCTGTGTCAATGGCCACCCTATTCCCCCTACAGAGACTATAGGTTACAGAGGCGACGAGGCACTTAAAATCCGCTAAATTTTGAATTAAAATAGGGAGTCACCCTTATTTGTTTGGGTACTCTTCGTTTTGATTCAAAATTTAGCGGTTTTTGAGTGCCTCGTCGCCTCTGTAAATAGTCTCTGTATTTCCCCCCTTTCAGAAATTTCCTCTTATTGTCGTCCAGTCACTTGTACAACTATTATCTTTCTAAATGCAAGAGAAACGCACCCATTTACACATTTGGAAGAGATCGCTTTCGCCTTTGCCAAGTACCGTGCGCTGATTCTTTTATGTCAAAAAACATGTATCTCAAGTTTGGCGAACCATCCAAGCGTTCCGGAGTTATGGCGGAACATAGATTTATACACACGTTCCTCGTCCCCTCTGTTGGTTCCTTCCAACCCAAGCAACAATTCGTGTTTTATTGTACTCTTGTTGCGGTTTTCAAGACCAATTTTGGTCATAAATGCCATCATAAGAATATAATAAAACCCAAATTTTTTTCTTGGGCAGTCAGCTCTCCCTTCTGTCACATGATATCTAGATTAATCGTTCTCATCAATTCTCAAATTTCATTTTATTAGGGTTGTAACGTTTAGAAGTTTAGAAGACGTAATGAAAAGTTTTGTTTTTTGATAATTCCTGTTAGCGCATCGTAAACATAAAACCATTATAAATCCGGTCAGTAAAGGTTACATTACTTTTTGATTATATTCAATTTAATTAACGACCGTAACGTAATAAATTAATTAATCTGAGGAAATTTCAGAAATCGAAATTTTCCGCATTAAAAGAAAAACTGTTTATCAAAAAATAACATCCTGTTAAAACGAATTCGTTCATTCTGAAAATTCATTCTGTTTCACAGCCCTTTGATATAATATTATCTCTCCTTTGATAGCTCACTGCGTGAGAATCTGAGCATAGCTGAAGTTTGCACAGATGATAGAAATTTTGGACAGATTGTGGTGGACATTTATGACTCATTGTTATTGCGATAGGTTTCATTTCAGGTAATTTATGATTCGAATTTAATCATACCCTGATTGGTTAATGGGCACACTTCCACACTTATGTCTTGTTATCAATTTCCATTGAATGTTGAGACACGACACGATTAAAGGGGATTTATGGACAGGAAGCTCTTTGTTGATAGCAAAACAAATACTTCAAGTGGAAATACTGGCTGAATTTAGGTTGTTCAACTTGGGACATTCGAAATATATTTCGGATAGGTTGGAGGTTTACAATTGTGTAGGAATTGTCCGACGGATCGGTTTCAAGTTTTCGGATTGATTTTTATATTTTTACCTTTTTAGCATTACAAAGCGAAACGCTGTAAACCAATTAAAACCCCTAACGATTTCTCGACAGATTTTCGCTCTCTTTTCACTAGTCAAATTAGAAATTCACTCTAGTTTTTGTGAAACATATGAGCGTATTGGGAGCAGAAATTAACTAGGTTAATTTTTAAGGTAAAAAAACTCATTTTACCTCAAATGGATGTCAATCGACTAGAAACTGTTTGTTGTGTCATTCCCTGTGATTTAGAAGGTTTCTCGAAAAATACCTCCAAATCTTCGGGCTTTTGTTGGTTGTTCAGAGCAGGGCTTGTCTTCAACAGTGAAATCATCATCCTTGGACCGTCGAAAAGCATGCAAGTGACTGGCTTAACATTCCAAAATAAAGGGCGAATACGAAATCATTGCAACGCTATTAACCGGCCATAACTTTTTTCTACTGGGTGGAAATTAATCAAATTTGGCATAATTTCTCTTTAAAGTATACCGTTTACATCCTGTGAATTTTATAGTTGTGCCTTTTGTTGCAGGTGAAACTCGTGTTTTAGTCTTTAACCTTGAAATGCGGTCAGGCATTAATATTAATATTTTTGAAACGGTGGTTCTACAATTGACGGAGGGACGGTAAGGGAAAGTAATGAAAATTTTTTTGGAGTGGAGGAGAAAGAGCGGGATGGTGAGGGGGCTGGGTTATTGGTAGCTAACGCTTAACAAGTTGTCGTTATGACTCCTACCTTTTGTCCAATGCTGGAAGGTGCATGGGTCGAACCAAGCTATAATCTAAGATTATAACCGGATTTTTTGAACCCACAAGACCCGCTAGGGCATGTGGCTCGCTGGTACCCGTGTACCTTAGAACCGCAGAGGCGCTGGACGAAAGGAGACTTCCAAACCTCCCTTATTAAGGTAGTGACGTATCTGGTTGGGTTATTTTTAGACACAAATTGTACCACTTCCTCCGTCTACTGTAGAAAACACCGACCGAGAAGTTCTAATCTAACTTGTTTTTACTGTCAGGACGACTTCCAAGGTACTGTGCGTGACGCTATTCGTCTGTCAGCCTGTTAGCCGCGATTCTCAGCACGGGTTTTCGGAAAAAGGCTCTCCCCTCCCTCACCTTCCCGCTCTTACCTCTCAACGGCAAAAAATTTTTTTATTACTTTCCCCTACCGTCCCTCCATCAATTGTAGAACCACCGTTTCAAAAGTATTAATCATTTTGTTTCAGCCAGTATTGAAGGCAGTGAAGTGGAGACGCATGAAAATAGAGATGATCTGTAATTCAATCATCTCACGAGTATTGAAAAGGTTCGAGGATCGATTAAGATTTGATAATTAAACCAAGAGTTGTAAGGAAACCGGGAGACGGTCGCAGGAAGACGGAAGAAAAGGTCAAGCTTAATAAAATTTTGCACGGGAGAACATAACCTTGCTTCTTTGACGTCTATCGGTGGTTTGTTTACGTGAACTTAGAATGTGAGTTAAAATGGTGAAAGTGAATATTATTAAAAGCAGGTCAGAAAAGTACCAAAACTACCATTCCAAGTAGTTTAAAGGAAAACACTGATGGACAATACGCTTTGGAGTCGTTTCACTCGAATTTATGTATATCGCGTTCGCAAAAGTTGTCCGCCCTGTTAGTTCCGCGGTACGATGCTGGCCTAACGAGCCAGTCGTCGTATGTTCGCATCTCGATTGGGCGGTGTCACTACATAGTTAATAGGATCTTTACACTAGCTCTGTAATTTTCCTGTACTCTAATAACTGGTTGCGAAGTCTGTCGATAAAGAAGGGTCAAGTTCTGAAGGACGTTAATACCCATGGCTGTGCTCTTTTTTGTGTTCGCAAAATTCGACTAACAGATAGTAAACAAACTACGGATGGATGTTAAATGGATGAATCACGTTCATTTGTGACGTCAGCGTGCAAAAACTTATTTCGCCAGAAATCTCAATTTTTCAAAACGTAGTGCTACCAAGAAGGTCAGTGTTTCACAAAGCTACGCCCAAAGAGTCAAGACAAAAGCTGGTTTACACACATATAAAGTTCAAAACTACCCAACCCGCGATGAACGCCAGCAAACTGTTGCCAAAGCCCGCACTAGAAAGCTCAACACGGAGATGTTGATCCGATACAGCCGCTGTGAGATGGATGACTGTTAATCCTGATGGAATTCCATCCATCTTGCTGAAAAAGTGTTCTACCAGTCTGATAACTCCACTGCACCGTATTTTTAGTGTGTGTCTTTGGTAGATGGCAAGTTTCTAGCTTTTTGGAAATTGTCGTTTTTGTTTCCTGTTTATGCAAAGGGAGACAAAATGCATATTGACAATTATCGTGGAATATCAGCCCTGAGCTCGATTGGTAAGTGGTTTGAGCTCGTTGTTTTGGATCATATTTTTGGATTTTGCCAGCAATATATTGTTAAAGATCAGCATGGATTTATGGCAAAGCGTGCTACTGTGACCATTTGTCGTTTAAACTGTGTACAGAATCGGGGCCTGCCACAAAAGACGATCATTAAGACTGTCGCAGTGACCTTTTAACCCAATGCCCTTCTGGCATACAAAAAAAACCATTTGTCGTTTACTTCCTACATAACGGATGATTGAAATCATGCTAAGCAAACTGATGCACTACATACCGACCTGACAGTAGCCTTCGATAGCATCAACCGAAAAATCGCCTTAGCCAAATTGGGAAACTTAAACTTCTTGCGTCAGAGTTAAAAGCTGGTTACATTCGTACCTTGTTGATCGTCAGCTAATAATGAAAATCGGTGATAATTGTTTTGGGAAATTTACTGCTCGATCTGGGATCCCTCAAGGTTGCCACCTCGGACCATTAGTTTTCTTCATACACTTTAATGATGTGAATTTCAAACTGAGAGGCCCGGTTCGGCTTTCGTCGATGATATGAAAATCCTCAGACAGATAGGTCCAATACTGATGCCCGTATGCTTTATGATTTCAGGAACATCTACACACTACAGTTCGGTAAATTTGACCGAAATCTAAACAGCTGAACGTTCGGTAAAATTTCGATCGTGCATATCGACGTTTACTGATCTTTAGTAACGTTTGGTAACATAAAAAATTTTACCGAACGTTCAGCTGTTTAGATTTCGGTAAAATTTTACCGAATTCGGTGCTTTTTTCTAAATGTACTGTCTGAAATCCTCGAATATTGCTGCCAAGTTTGGAATTCTTATTATCACAGTGAAGTTGACAGAATCGAAGCTGTACAGCGGAGATTTGTGCTCCTCGCCATTCGACGCCTTCCATGGAGAGACATGTTCCTTCTGCCCCCCTACACATGTCGCTGCCAACTCGTGAATCTGGACACTCCAGTTATCTGTCGCAAAGGCTCCCGTGCTATTTTCGTGTTTGACTTGCTTACTGCTAGAACGCTATCCAGCTTTACTCCCCCATATCTGACTGCAGGCGCAGAACAGAAGTGGAAGTAGAAATCCAAACACGTACATGCTACTTTCTACAGTTTCTAGCGATCCTGGCGGTAGCGAGTCACTTTTTTCCACGAAAACACACGAACGCTTACGAATGTACACGAAAGCATGTGAAAGCTGCTATGCGATTGGCAGCGAGCGTTCTGCTTATATTGCTGTTATTCGCTTCTATGCGTTTTGATCGCCGAATCGTTCGGACTTCCACTTTTGTTCTGTGCTGCAGGTCTAACGACGAATTTCTGGATTTGGTGCATTTCTGCAAATTCCACCCAGACGGACGAATTACGAGACCTACGGTAGCATATTTGAACTTCTCCGAATATTCAACAAAGTTTCTGAAGGGTTTTAATTAAATTAAACGTAATTTTGAGCCAAATCAAATCAACTTAAATATCATTAGAGAATAAAATCAGCCTTTTGGTAATATAAATAAATAAATGACGAAAAATACAACAAAACTAACATCCAACAAATTTTAGGACAGGAGTTTTACACCGGAAAACGTAAGTTCATTTCAAAAAGAAGAAAATGTAGAAATTCGCATCGAAAAATCTCATTTGGTAGGCTATCTGCACCTATGGCAAGCAAAGTGATTTTTTTTATTTATGCTTTAATATGGTTTAACTGCCTCACAAATTTGTTTTTGTTCCGAAACATACAAGAGAATTGACAGTAACTTTACTGTGTTGCAAAAATTTTGTGTTCTCCATTTAATGTATTCACTATTAATGGAAAATAAATTGGTCAATCAAAAAGCAATATACAAAATTTAAATGAAAATCAGCAGTTAAAGTCAAAAGTGTGTGTTCAATGATTGTGGAAGAGCTCGATAAGAAGAAAAATCCTGCCAGCCTTTCCGTAGTTTCGTCCAACATTTTCGTGTGTGCACAACATGTGCTCTAATACCTCACAATAGGGGAGCCTGTCCTAAAGCAGCAATTGCTAAGCCCGATGTGTCCTCTCCAATACGATTCGGTAATAGCTTATAGCGCGTCCACCAGCTGCTGCTGCCGCTGCTCACATCCATTTTCACACGCATATAAATTTCCACTCTCTTCGGCACGGATATACTCTCGTCTCGGGGAAACACACGACATTGCACATCCTCTCGTTATCCTGAAATATACAGCGAGGTTTTTCCGCTCTGCTCCGGTCCGGTCGGTACTCTCGTGATACGCGCTATCACTCGCTGATGTTTTTAATGGATCTCTCGCGGATTTAATTTTGATCCCTAACGGAGTCTCGTGCCATGAATGGACGTGGTGGTGATTTGAGCCTTGAGCAAAGAACAGACAGTCAGTTTAAGGTAAACAAACAGCGGGAGCGCGTGGCAGACTCCACGGATGCTGTGTGTGTCGTGTTTGTGATATCCTTTGCTTTACAATATGTATTAAAATGGAATAATATATTACCTTCTTCGGGGGTAGACAGTTTGATTAAAATGATGTTCAATCTCTTTGAAGAATCGCAGTTTGAGGTGCTGGTGTAATACGATTAGCAGGATCATTTGTTAGCAGACGAGTGCTCACATATGCTAAGCGTGTTTTGATCGAACAAAAATTTTAGCGGTTCCGCAGTATAGCGAGCAGATGATTGACAAGGAATTATGCCCTCAATTAAAGTTAACAAAAGTTTCTCGGAAGCACCTAATGCTATCAGTGATCCGAAGGTGAAATTATTAAAACAATAAAAAAAGTTACGAAGACGAATAATTTAATGCAATATAATAAACTTGAACCGGAAAGTGCATCTGTGAGTGAGTGTGTCGAAACTTCCGCTGGGAAAGCGCGAATTGACGCACGGAAGGAAACCTCTTGAATAACGAGTCCTCATCGCTGAATAAATTGTAGGTCTTCATTTACAAATGCTGGCAGTTGGGTGTACGAGCAAGCAGTAATACTGGCCTGTTAGCGGGTAGTATGGCTTTGTGAAAGGGTAATTTTTCAGTGCCGGATGCCGCTGGGCTCGGAAATGCTCGGATGGAAAATTGTAGTCGAAGAACTTTTCCTTTGGAACGTGCCAACCAGCGAAGTTTGTGCCGTAGTATGCCGTTATGGCTCTTGGTGAATGAATATCGAAGCATTTTAGTGCCGACAAGTCGAGACGAGTGGAGAAGAGCAATGATTTAAATTGGTGTGCAGAAGCTTCTAATTGAATTAAGCCGACGCTGTGTAGAATAGTCGTCGATCTGCTCCTGTCACCGTTCTCAGATCCACTCTTCCAGTATGGCTATAGCTAACTAATTGTGCAAAGAAGGAATTGATTTAGTGTTTTATCGAAGGGCGTGAAGTTCATATTGAGTGTCGTAACCACGTTGGCTAATGGATGTGGAACTATATTTTTGAGCTGAATCATACAGGTAAATTGTTGGATACAATGAAGCAGTTAGAATTGAAGTTTTTTTTATAAAAAGCTACGGCATGTAATCAATTTTAAGCCACTAAATGTTAAAATTATTGATTTTCTATTACGAGCAACAATAATGTAATTCCACATTTCCGATACGGGTAAACATTACAAAAATGATCGTTTTTATGTTTGGAATTGATTGCACTTTCACAAACTAGTTTCTTCACTTATGACAAATTGCTAAATGGATCACGTTATAACAACTTTTTTTTTTACGCAGACAGACAGGCAAATACACCGTTATCATCAGGAACCCCTTTTCAGATATACGAATATGCTCCTGGAATTGAAGCCTGCTATTTTTATGTCGTTCGAACGTTTCCCCGGGGGAGATGATAAAACTCGGACCGGGGCAATTATGATTTATGTATCTTCAATCACTGCACTGTGGTCCAGGATTTGAATCTGGGAGGAAAAAATCATAGCAGCAACATCAGCGATGGTTATTATTTTTAAAAAGATATTTCAGATTTTTAACCATATTCAATAAAGTAAAGTGTAAAGTTAGTTTTTGATCTTCCTGTCATAATTTCAAGGAAACTATTTAAAAAGTTGTTTGAAGCCTTTATAAACACACTTTAACAAAATCGCCAGAAACTTAAAAAAAGTTTCTCCAGATTTTTTGAATATGAACAACTAATAAAACTGCTCAATACAAATTATTTATGCATTAAAAAAAATTAAAAGCATATTATATGGAAAGTTTAAGATTAGTTCGAATGTTTGGAAAATAATAATATTCTGATAAAATAGCGGTAAATGCTTCAGTACGCATAAAGATATCCACAAATTTTCATTGCTTGGCACAGCTTGGCTTTGCTTTTTGTACTTGAAATAGGATTTAAAATCGAATTTAAATTTCTACATGACAACGGACATGAAATCCGAATCGAAAGTGGTTTGCGCAAATAGAATTTGAAATATGAATTGAAATTATACTTAAAATTTGATTTGAGACTGGATCTATTTTTACTCAGTTAGTTTATTTATCGCAACCGGCTGTTAAATTGGTCTCCGTACTTCCTAGTTACACCCAAGGTTAGTCAAGAGAGGTTTTCTGATGTTCAAATTTGTTTTTCACCCCCGCTGGGTTACTCTTGACGACCACCGAAATTTTCAATGCGGAATCTGTTGAATGTATAAACAACGTCGATGGTTGCTAACCAATCGTTCCGCGCACTTCTCTTCTACAAACTGTGAAAACTAGATCACCTATTTTAACTCACCTTGGTTACACCTTGAGGAATTGTTTTTGCATAAATTTTATGCAAAAAAGTGCGACACGTGCGTCAGTTTGCTCCAGTCAATGCCAGTAATATTGAAAATTCTAGTAAAATTGATTGCCCCTTGATTGATTTGTAACTGTTTAATATGTCTCTGACAAAAAGGAAGCCTTCCAGAAGTGTCACACCTTCTAGCTTAGCTACTCAATAGAGCATTACCGGGTATGGCCGCTTGGAGGCGCTAGGTAGGGGCTTGAGATGGCAAAAGCTATGTTTCTTTTCTGTCGTTTTATTTTTTCTTCCCCATTTCACACTCAAAAGCGTTTGAGAGAGCGTAAGTGTGCGTATATGGAATGATTAGACTGGAGGGACAAAATTAGATTTGAGACTAACTAATATATGGGTTGTAGTAATAGTATAATTGCCTAAAGCACTCGGGTATCAACCGAGAATTTGTGGGTTGGAGTCCCACTTACCAATAAACTACTCAATCTATTTTTGGCCTCATATAGAAATTTCCCATTTCATCCAGTCTACCATTCTTTTCACCAAACGCCCCTCCACGTTAATCGTAATACGTTGCTTTTTTACCAAGCTATCCTAAGGAAAGCTAGGAGAGCTATGAAAAGAAAAAAAATACAAAATGGAAACAAAACTTTTGCAATAGCTACAATATCTTACGAAAATTGAGTAGATACCTCGCTTTTAAAACCGGTTCTCTGAACCAAATAAATCTAATTTCTGCAGTTCCTCAAGTTTTTCACATGGGCCCGCTTGTTTTTAATTTATGTGTTTATGCGTATGAGTGTGTGTATAACTAATCTATCTCCCACTGTCCGGTAGTGATATTATGAAAAGAAGGTAGTTGCAGCGATGCTTCATCTCTGAAATTATCTTAGTTTCGGGTTATAGATGGCGTTAGCTCTGCTGACTATCCAAAGACCTATGAAAAATGACTGAGTACTTGCAGTGCATTCCGGAATCATTTTCTAGTCAGCAAGCCCCGCCAGAAAGTAATAAGGGTAAACGGGGTAACAACGCCCGCCGGGGTAAAACCGCCCACCATGGTTTTACAGGGCCTTGCTCAAATTGGTGTTAAATGTTGATGACAGTCATATTACTGAATGCGTACGCAATATTTTACAATACCTTGTACAGCAATATCGTATAAACTATCGGAGAAATAAATAAAAATAGATTTTTCGTTATAACTTTGTTCCCGCAGAACTTAGGGTTTATTTTATTCAAAACGTTAAAACTTTCAGTAAATCCAACCCACATCGCTTCTCTGATCCTGTCTTCATCCGACAGTACCTAAATTAGGTAACTGTTCATGCAGTTTTGTTGAAATAAATAGTGAAATGTGTAAATCGGTCATTTGGGGGTAAAACCGCCCACAACGAACGGCGCAAGATCGTCGTGTATAATGCTAGTGTGATAAGGAGATTTTTAAAATAATTGCATAGTTTGGACCAAAGAATCTCAGATTTACATAAACCAATATAAATGTGCTTAGTTTATAGCTGGTAGACTGTTTGGAAAAATCTAAATCGCCAATTTTCCCTGCGGGCGCTATGGACATTTTCTTGTTTTCTCGGATATAGCTTTTTTTTAATAATTCCTCCCTTTTGGAACAAATAACATGGAATAAACATATTTTTTATGAAAATATAGCAAATTAGCTTACCAATGGAAAAGTAATATGTATCTGCGTTATCAATCAGAACATTTTGAAATGTCACAAAATGACCTACCGGATCAATTGCAGGAACTTTAATACCCATATTGTTATATTTTATCTTAGATCCTCTCTAGTCCTTAAAGATTGACTCCAGGATGCCTAACCCGATCCATCTTGTTGTCTAAGGAAACTACACGGTATCAATTTCAAGACTGTTGGTACCTATATTACTGATATTCTTCCAATACGAGTGGTTGCCGGACACTCTCTCGAACTTGCGAATCTCGGGGAACTATGTATTGTTTGATAGCAAACTGATTCAATTTGTTTAAATTAGATAAATTCATAAAACCAATGCCACCAGTTTCATTCAAATCGGTTGAATATTGTTAAAGTTATACGCTATGGCGGTTTTACCCCGTTAGTGGGCGTGTTTCACCCCGCATGGAAAAAATACTCTATTTTTTGGACGTGTTTCCAAATCGCAATAAAAAATAGAAAATCATTACAGATATTTATGTTTTTATTTTTTATATGTAGGTAATAGATCAATTGTTCATTTCAAGCAGATAAATTAGAAATTGAGCTACAACTTTTTTTTATACAGGTGGTTTTGCTTAGGCGGGCGGTCTTGCCCCGCTTACCCTTACTAGAATTATATAGATTTTACTATTACATTCAGACTTTCAGCTCGTTCGGTATGTTATTACCAAGAGAGTCGACCCGTATATAGTGACATGTGAATAAATTCTGCTTAAAACATAACATTTTCTTATCGCGTCAACAGATTTCGCAGCCGGCTGTTAGAGTATAGGATAATTACGGGGCTAGTGCAACAATCCAACTGACAGCATCGCTCGGCTGAGATTCAAACATTCGACGACTGGCTTGTTAGAGCAGCGTCGTACCTCGAAGCTAAGTTGTTTGCTTTGAAGTAACAAACAATTTTCTCCACTATTTCTCAACTTCTCAAGCAACTGTACAATGGTACAATAGTAAAACTCACATTCACAACTCACAGAATCTCCAGCAGTTTAGAGCCAGCATATGGGGATGTTATTCCCCGGCAATTTTCAACTTCTATTACACAAGCCTTCTGATTTTTATTTTAAACTCAACCAAGAAGTACGAAACAATAAAAAAGAAGAAAAACAAAAAGTTATTTATATCCTTTAATTCTACTACTGTGTTTTATTGATAAATACGTATTTCGGTCTCGACGTGAGACCTTCATCAGTATCTAACTAACTTAGACTGTTTTAGTTAATTTTCAAGAAGTACGGTTTCGTATCGTAACTGACATTAAATGTCAGTTTTGTTTCAAAGAAAATACTTTTTTGTGTGTGATGTACATTTATACCAAAAGAGGCATACTTTTGAGCATAAAACACCTCTAGTATGTTTCCTGTTGAATCCCAGTCGTGAACCACAGTGCACCGTTGTCGCACTGGAATGATGCTCCCACACAGTTAACGACATTCGATTATATTGGTACAAGTGTCTGCTGAAGCGCGTCATCACCGTTCATCTCTGGGGAACTAAAGCTATTTCCAAGACCCACTCATACGGTAAATATTTTGGATTTGTCCTTTTTCCTGTAAACTACAGTAATCGCGCATTTGTACTCAGTCCGTAAATTCACATTGATGCACTAAAATAGAGTTCGTCAAAGTAAAAACTACATTGTATCTTAAATTGGGCTTGAACAGGTAGGGCCGTAGGGGAGTGTCGTCGTGGTTGGGCCACGTTTTGGAATTCGCCCATAACTTTTGTTTCAAACGGAATTTTGGAAATATAAATACATCGTTGCAAAGTTTTCCGGAAAGTTTTGCACTGATTGCTTGAAAAATAAAAAAGTTATAGGCATTTACGTGAAGACAAAAAATGTTGTCAAAATCGGGCCATGTTGTACAGGTTGGGCCATTGAAGAAATTTTAAGACATACGTATTGAAATTCTATATAGAGACATGAAAAAAATGAATTCCGTGAACAACGGCTCATATAGGTACAAATACCCTATTTTAAATTGCATTTTTGCGAAATTTTGGTGATCTTGTAAAATCGCCTTTTCCGAAGTGTACAACTACAATAAAAAAAAAACAACAAAAATCTAGGTTTTTATCATATTAAATTTTCTTTATTTCATCACATTTTACGTGACTGACATTCTTTAGCGATTATTGCGCTTCTGCGCCTAAAATTATGGTGGCCCAATCATGACTACTCAAGTGACCTTTACAAATAGCGTTTTTTAGTATTTTATCTTAGCTTTCCCAAACACCTTACTGGAGGGGATTTTTCTATAGTATTCGTGTGCAGCACAACGCACTTCAAATATTTTCAAAATTTATCTCGTTAATTGCATTTCATGAATCATTCCTTGAAGAAAAGTTCATTGCGCCTAGAAAACTTTTTTTGTACGATTTAGTTACTGAATTCAGTATGGGTGTTTTGAATACACGATTGAAACTCACAATATTGTGAAATGTTAGCTATCACAGTAAGAAGTTTTACAATGGTTGTATCATAGATATCATGAGTTACTAAAACCACAGACAAACAGACGAGACACTCGCGGTAATTCCATCGTACAATCGAAAACCACTTATTTTTCAAAAAAACACGTTTCGCAACATGGCCACACCGCGGCGCGCGAGTGTTGCTTCGAGCTTTCACTATGAAACCATACAAATGTAAAAACCCTACAGCATAAAACCCTGCAAATGCAAGCTACTCCGCAACATGCATAACAGAGGGTGCTACTGTGCAAGCAAAATGTGTTGGACGATGGTTTTTACGGGATTTTCTTCTATGTATCCTGTCAGATCATCAGTGCTAAAACTGTAAAATCGTGATGGCCCGACCATAACAGTGGCCCGACGATAACGACAATACACTAAATACTATTTTATTTTCAATTCGATGTGTCTGAAATTTTAGTTTTAAATTTTATTATATTTTTACAATACCACAAAAGTTGGAGTCTAGTTTCGTCGATAGGGAAAAGGAATTTTTTACCATCATTCACTCTTTAACTGTGAACTTTACTTCCCCTTTGAGACATGTGATTAAACAACAGTTCCTTTGGTGGTCAATTAAATTTCCTGTGAAGCAGTAAAATGCTGTACTTTTAATTTCCTGCTAATATCATGCTCAATTCAACTCATATTTACATTTCTGATTTTTTTTCTTATCTGGTTTATGTTCAGTAGGGCCATTGCAAATTATTCTCAGTTTACTTACTCTCTTCACTATTTTGGCGACAGTCCGATTATCGAATCAGTGCTGAATTAAGGACCCGCTTTCACGTTTATCGGTCTTGAACTGCTATCAAGGCCGGCGCTGGCCAGTTTGTCGTTCCACGCAAATTTTCAAAATGACGCCCTCAGAACAAACGAAAAACAGCCGGCGTTGCTGTGTGCAGACATTTTACTACCTACATACTCGCAAACGCAGTCTCCTAGCGTCTTTCTGCATAACCACTCTCGAGGCAAACAACTCGCTTGCGCAGAGGGCTAGCGGCACACTGGAATATAGATTTTCCATTACTTTTTGTTTTCTTCTTCATCTTACGCCCTCGATTCTATACGCGGGTGGGAGTGCGAGTCCTCCCGAATTATCGGTATCAGTTGCTCAGGCTGCAATGACGTGCGTGTGCGACGACGTTGGCTGTTAGCTAAATACACACTTGCAAAAGTCGTTGCAGTGCAGAAATAAACAAAAGCGGAAGTTCGAAAGGAATGCTTATGCCGGCGTATTCATTAGAACGAGTACACGTGTGTGAGAAAATTCGCCCAAACAAGTGCGGGTTTCGAAACACTGGTCTCAGTCAACCGCCATTTTCTTTGAATAATTTCGGTTTCTTGAAACCCATTATTAGAATGATAAACCTTCAAAAAAGTTCGGTTCATATTTCCTGTTACTTCAGAAACTTTGTCCTCATACCTTGCTACTTCACCGAAGATGAATCTGCTGATTGCGGATTCTGAAGAGATTCGAAAATCTATCCCGAAAAATTTCTTAATAATTTAATATCATCAATGCCACCACGTTTATCTGAGTGTTTTGATTGTTGTGTTTTGTTGCGAATAGATTTTCATCAGGAGGAGGTGGAACGCAAACGGAAAGCGAAGAATGGCGTAGGCATATGAACCATGCACTGCAGGTAGTACTTGCAATGATTCTCAAAGTACAATAATCGAAAGTTGGGACAGTATGATGGGTCGGTCACGTCGCAAGTATACCGGATGACCGTGCAGTGTGCAGTGAATCTGTTCTTCTAGACCTTCATCGGCCTTAAGCGCCCCATATATGTATAGTACGCATATGTTGGGTTGGAAACGAATAAAATGTTGGCGGGTCATTCAGGTCGAGCGACAAGCCCAATATCTGTTTTTGCCTGCTTGGTTCGTAGCGCTCATACACAGGCGAGAGTGTTGACCGAACAAGAATTCACCAACATTTTCGGCCAACATGTTCGTACGTGTATGAGGGCCTTTAGGAATAGAGAGACCCAACTTACTAGATGGCTCGACCAGGTTGAAGTTGATTTGCTTGTTTCGAGATGCTCAATGAATTGGTGGCAAATAGGACCCAATACAGCGGAGAATAACTCTAGATACACCACTTGCTATCCCGGCTTTATGCTGCTAAAGGAGAAGGAAGAAAGTTTTATGTTAACCACTTATTTATGTAATGCTACAGTTTTTTTAATGTAGGCGAAATGGCACTCCAAGCAGCTGCTTGTTTTGCTTAAGGGAAGCAGCGGCCCTGACTGCTATTCTTCAATCGCTTCCAACATCCGCTGTTCGAATATCGTCCAGTCAACAGCGCACATCTAATGGGTACGGTGTCTGCTTCGAAGTCGTCGTCGGTCTCTGTCGGGTTCTCTGCAGAATATTGTTTTCACTGGTTTCTCAACCGGCATCCTTGCTACGTGGTCAGCTCAATGTAGCCTGTCGTGTTTTACTCGCCTCAGAATATCCGCATTTTTTGTTCCTAATTTTTTGGAGTTAACATTGATGTGTATCTCGTATTTGGAGGACAAGCAGCAAGTTTTTGTTATCTCTACTGACTTGAAAGCAGCTTTTGATCGAGTTGACCATGCGATAATTACTATTGCCTCAATGGTAGGGTGCTTCGTGTGAAACTGGGAAGCAGTGTTTCTTCGGTGTTTACCAATAAGTCTGGAGTTCCTCAAGGAAGCAAAATGGGGCTTCTGATCTTCTTGCTATTATTTAACAATGTTGCGTTGCTGCTGGATGTTGGTGGCAATTGAAGATCCACACTGTCTTAAATCATTGTACTGCCCCCTAGTACATCCATTGCTGGAGTCTAGTTTTGTAGTCTAGTTTTGTTTCCTTAACAGCTACCATGGAACCTATGAATTGAACGTATGCAATGTAGATTGCAACACCTGCCCTGGCAACATCCCATCCATACCCTGCCCGCTTGGACACCCTTGAATACAGACGCAAGATGCAGCAAGCAATATTTGTTGCTAAAAATATTAATGCTGAAATTGACACAACGACCATTTCGATTAACGAGATTTTTCAAATGTGGATGAATTATTTGATTTCGGTGTGCCGTCACACTTGTTCGCGGAGAGATTGTGTAGAGTTGATTTAGGATAAGATTTTATTCATGTAGACAACTTTAAGATCGGGACCACAGCTAGCTACGTAGTTAATCCGTAATTCCGACAAGTTCATCGACAACTTGTTTTTAGCAGAGTTTATGATAAGCCCCATCTTCGAAGTTTCTTCTTACGCTTTCGTTACTCGCGCCAACTTCGATTCATACGCATGCTAAAGCAACGAAATTCACTCGAATATTAACGCTAGTTGGTGCAAAACTTATGAAACTTTGTCCACCGATTGAAAGATCTGGGTCTGCTGATCAACTTCGCTGAAAACATTAAAATCTTTTATTGTCTGAATCCCGAGTTAGACCGAGATAAAGTTAACGTTCCACAGTCGTTGTACAAAATGCAACAGCGCGAGTAACCGAGGATTAAGATGGTTATAGGCCTCTTCTACAGTCCTATTGTTAATAGCAGGCTTCCATCGTGCTCTGAAAAATTCTCAATTCTCGGCGTTTTGCTGACAAAGTGCGACGAATCGATTTACTCTCTCTCTCTTTCTTTTTTTCTCTCTTTACGATGTTACCTTCTCCGACAAACGAGTTTTTTTTTGCTTTGACAGTGCTTTGTTCTCAAGGTCAAGGACACGTAACCACCTCTTCGATATTCTTTTTAGGATACAGAGCAAATAGTCTTTTGTTTCCAGTGTACGAAGAAAAGATTAACTCTGTTTGTAGTTGTGCTCCTTCTGCGCAAGATGAGTGGTTATAAAAGAAAGCAATAATCAGGCATTATTCGGAGGAAAAGCAAACGGTTGAACAGAAAACAATAGCTCTTGGTCGTTGTGTGTAGCAGATTTCTCTGTCTCTGTATGTTTCAGATGAGCAAAAGCAAGCCTGGGGTGACATTGCGATTCTCGTTTCAAGTGATTTTGGTTCGTTTCGACCACGTTAAACAAATGGGCGAAACGAACCAAAATCACTCGAAACGAGAATCGCAATGTCACCCCTGGTTAACACCGATAGTATCGTTGTCGTCCGCGAACTTTACAAGCATGTGATATTTCGTGATGATGGTACCGTTTTCCCGCACCTGCCTTCCAAATAGCACCTTCCCATGTGGAGTTCAACAGTCACCTTTCTTTAAATTTTATAACGGCACAAACGAGTCCGATATCTTACCCACTATTCTGACACTTGATTTTGAACCTAAGTTTTCACTATATAGCAGGAGGCTATAGCTATATAAGCTAAAACGAAAAAAAAAAATAAAATAAAATGCAAATTTCATTTGCAGTTTTCTCAAATGTTTCACTGTGACATACATATGAAATGAAACACACTACATTGCAGTACGTAAAGTACGTACGTGGCTGCGCATATCTGCGCCCTTTTAAAAAAAGCTCCTTAAAAACTTATTGAAAATTAGATAAAAGCTCGAATAGCTCGAAAACCAAGAAAGGTAGAGCTGCGCTTCTTTCAGAAAAACGGTGTATTTTCATAGTATGTTAAACTTCGTGGAACATCAAAACTGCGTAGAAGTCTAAATAACCAGAAAAAATTAGAAAAACTGATATTAAGGGGATACATTAGTTTGTACGACTATAACTTCTTTCCCTTAAGAGATAGAAGTTCTCTTTCTTCGACAAAAACTCCTGAAATAGCATTTTATACAACTTTTTCTTGGGCTTTGTTTATTTTTGGCTTTAAATAAAAAAGTTAAATTGATTATTTATTGATCCACCCCCTTGATGCAAATTTTTTTACAACAAAAAAGTACTTCGAAAATCAAGAAACTTTTGTGAAGACACAAATGCAGAAAACGCGGAAAAGGCGAACATCAACTTTTCCACGCAAAAGTTGATGTTCGCCTTTTTTTGAAGCCGTCCCACTGTGCACCGTCTACCCAAAACCGTGGTTTTGAGATCAGGCAGCCGGGAACCACCCGGTATTGCACCTTCTAGCTTGGCTACTCAATAGACCATTACAGGGATACCTCGATATTAGACAACCTCCTTATAAAACAACCTCGATATAAGACAATTTTTGTTTTATATCGAACAAATCCCTGTGACATAGCTGGATGCCAGAGTTCATGTTCCATTCCAAAATCGGCGTCATGAAAATGTTCATTATTCCAAAATAACCCTAAAAATTGTAAAAATCTAATAGTTCAAACAATAATAAATAGTTCAAAAAATGTAAACACACAATACAGAGCAAAATTGGCGACCGCTAAGGCAATTTTTTTTTGAAAAAAATCATGTTTCGATATAAGACAATATCGATATAAGACAACTTTTTGAAATTATAAATTGTCTTATATCGCGGTATCCCTGTACCGGGTATGGCCACGTGGTGGCGCTAGGTAGGTGCTTGGGATAGCTAGAGCTATATTGGACGCTCCTCATTTGCCTTCCCCATTTCATATCCTTTCAGCTCTCTAATTACTAGGTTGAAAAACCTCTTCTAAGGTTGGTGGATCCACAGTTTAACCATCGTCCTCAATCATTATCCTGTTTCTGTCGACAGCTCCATCTTGTTCACCACTCAACAATTCACTGAACTATTGATTCCAACACACGGTAACCTCCGAATTTTCGGTAATTAGGTTCCCTTCCTTGTCGTTGAACGTCGTTACAGGAGTTGGCACAGTTAAAACCTGTTCAGTGGGTCAAAAGTTATGCTTTTCGAAGTAAATAGTGTAAAAATCGCCTCTTTTGGAATCACCCTAACTCAAAAAAGGGCACTCTAGGCCCCAAATTAAAAATTATGAGTCTAGTTAATTACAAAAGGGAGAAAGGACAGTGAGTTTGAACAAAATCGGAGTAATTTTTTTCGATGGCTGGTAGATAATCGGTAATAAATGTACATTTTACGTTTGTAAGGATCTAATCAACGGACAACAAAAATATATCCCAAATTCAGTGCACTCATATGAATATTGACGATATGTTGATCTTTGATAGCGGCAGTTACTATCGGACAAACAATATTCTCACTCTACGAGCGAAAAACGTGTGGACGAGGCAGTTATCAATACTGAACCAAAAACATAACTGGTGGAGGAACATTGAACAAAAAGCAGATTACACTCATCCGTCGAATAAACCAATATTAGTCATGCAATTTTCATGTCATCCGTGGTCAATCATAGATCGCAGCTATAAAGAGTTGTCCAATCATTAGAATCAGAGAAGTAGAATTAGCATCACATTTTTATTCCTTCGTTTTGTTTAAAAAATCTTAACAATGACTGAATTATATCTTAAAAATTTATTATCATTTACACCGAACTGTTAAGAAATAAACAAAAACAATTATCACAATAACAATTTCTTTCATAAAGGCCTACAAGGGAGCTTACAAATATAGCACGGAATAGAAAATTAACAAATTCCCTCTTCTAATAGAAAATACAGTTTTATTACTTTTTGTAAACTCAACGATCGGGAAAAATCGTTGCTTCCAATAGTCTCCACTGCCAGCAGGTTTAAACACGGAAGAAATATTGTCACTCTCAGTGTGTCACCACTCTTTCACAGCTTCAAAGATACACGGTATCGCAGTGCTCTGCTGGGGTGCCGGAGCGAAAGGAAAATTAAAATTAATAACGAAAGCTAATCAAGTGTACTGATTGGTTCAGCTTGCCGCATCAATTTTCCGTTTTCCCGTGAATTCAGATCAATAATACTGGCGAGGGCACGGCCTTTAAGCTCAACTCTTGTACTACTCTGGATGATAGAAGGCATCGCAAAACATGTTATTTATTAATCCATAGCAGAAAAATATTGTTTTTCATTGAGATTGAAAAAGTTTTGTATTTAATGGCATTTATTATATGATTTGATTTGGACCTCATTAGTATGGAGTGAAGGAACCTAAAAACGCTGGGAACGAGTCGCTGAAAGAAAAACGGAACCATCACGCCAACGAAAATAAAACCATTTTTCAAATGCAAATTCATCGCGTTACACTCTGTTATTCATGCAATTTTCCCGTCCAACCCCCCGACCGCCAAAAGCATCCTTTGTGTGCCCATCCTCGCCCCAGCTGTTTGCATAGATTATATCCTGATTACAATTAAGCATAATTTCTCCTACGCGCGCAGATGCCTGTCCTCGACGTCTAGAACTACTGACACCAGCGAACCTCCTGTCATGCCAGCAGCAGCGTTATTCCGAGCACGCCTCGACCGACCGGCGAGAAACCCAAACAACGACAATAACACGTGTTGGCAAGGCAATTTCCGTACCAACAAGGTCCCGACCGTCTGCGTACGTAAAATGCAAATCTAACGGCAGTAAACAACACGTGTGCAAGACAACCCGAATGGGCAGCTGGCCAGTACCATTTCATACGAAACATAAAAGCGAATTGGTATGTTCGATCGGATTATCCAAATTGATTTGACGACCCTTCTGCTGCCAAGATATATCATTCGACTGCGGGCGGGGCGGATTGCAGCAGCTGCCAACAGCTGGGCTCCGACATGCCTTCGGTGCCAACGCGAAACAGCGACGCCAATTCCGTAAGGTTCCGGTTTCTTCACGGAAGTAATAGCTCCGTTAATGAGATTTACATAATTTTCCTTAGTTGGAAATTTTCCTTTTCCGACGTAGTCACATCATTTGACAGACAGGCAGTATCCCGGAGCTACAGTTTATGGATATCGATTTTCAGAATATGAATTGGGGAAATTGTGTACTACATAGTTGTCTTCGCAGACTGTATGTGAAGTTTTAGTAAAACTCCACCGTACTTTTCGTAACTGTTTACGAAAGTTTTAAGTCAAGCTGTGAAGCTAAAGCGTGTTTTCTGCCCATTCATTCATCTGCTTACAAGCAACGATTATATACATAAGCGACAGTTTTGTCATCATCATTTTGAAATTAATACCATGATGACAGGGGCTGCACCCAATCGCTCGTGAAAGCTAATACCCCGTTGACGGCGGAGGTTTTGACGCAATTGCTGTTGCGATATGAGTGTGTCTTTGTTTATGCACAGTCTCAATACATGTAAAACAAAAAGAAAATGTTACTATTCAATGCATATAGGAGAGCTTTAATTTCAACCCCTCGACCCCTGGAGCCTGGGGCGGGAGCATCTCAAAAGGGCATACATTAGCATAAACGAAGAATTGGGTTACACAATGATGTATGACCGTACCGTTCGTCCTCGCATCAGATCATAAAACGCAGAACCCGGCGGGGAGTACAGTCAGTTCGCGAAACCACTGCACAAATCTTTCGCAGTGTATCGATGCAATTTTTATTTCTGATTTATAACACTTTAACCACCGTCGGAATTACGCTGAAATTTTTGGGGATAAAACAATAAAGTCCCCGGCTTTGACCTACTCTGCGTGGTACGTAGAATGATTGGATAGAAGCGAATGGTAATACAATTAGGTCAACTTGATGACGAAATGACTTGTTTTATTTTTTCTTAGACATAGAATATTTTAAGGGTCGTTTTTTTCATAGTCCCGCTATCATGTTTATGTCCCATGCTACTTCAATAAAGTCAAATTAGTAAATATTGACACAGAATTTTTCTGTACCATTACACATTTTAATAAAGTAATTCTTCAAAATGCAAACTGTACTCAAATCAATACAATTTTGAGGAAATAGAGTGAATTTATTAACGGACACATTAACAGACTCCACCTGGACCAAACAAATAGATTCGCAGAGAGTGCCTGGGGCTTCTTGCATAGAACTCGTGTGAAGGAATTCTGCAGAAGATTCGTACAGAATGCCTTGCTTATAGAACCATTACTCTTGTAGGAGATGAGAATCCAACAGTTTAACAGTGGCTTCGATGTACGACATTGGTCTAACAAGCTAGTAGTCTTGTTCGAATCTCGACTGAAAGAGAATATTAGAGTCAATAGGATCGTAGCACTAGTTATGCAATTGTACTGCATACCAACTGTCGAATAAAAATGGGAGGTCAAATTCCGAAAGCGACATGTGGCACCAAGGCTTTGCTATGCCCTCCAAACAATCATCCTCAAACGTCTCCTTGCTTCAATTTTTCTGGCAGAAAATGGGATTTGATTTGGAACAGGCTTCGTATTCGAAGCCAAAAATAAACCTTTGAAAATTATCCTTCAGTGCCTAGGTGATAGTCGTACGGCGCTTAATCTGGTGAATATGGTGGGAAGCGTAATAGTTTCCAGCCACTATTTTAACAGATATCCCGCCGTGTCATAGCTAAAAGTGATTGGTAATTATTTTTGCGACGCACAGAGGAGTAACTAGGGCAAAAAGCTGGCCAAAATAAGAAAAACATATTTTTCGGTCTTCTAATATAATATATATAGATACTGCACTATACTCTTAGTCAAAACACGTAGAAACATACCTGTAAGTTTTGGCAGGTGTACAAACATCGACAATATTTGAAACATTTTTTTTTTAAATCATCACGCATCAGAAAACGGATTCCATCAGAAGTAAACAAAAAGATTAACATAGGATATTTATCAAAACATAGGTTCGTCATAAATAATTCTAACTGGTTTGTAGGAAGAAAATTTAAAATTTTAAAAATATGACTTGTTAAATAGTTTTGTCAAACAACTATTTTTTGCAATTTTGTGCTTATTCAATGGTAAAAAAGTTATCAAATATTGCAGAATCTGGTCATATATTCTATGGAGGAATGAATCTTTGTAGTATTCTGAACAAATCGGTACGTAAAGTTCATCCGGAAACGTCCGGACTGGCATTTGGGAACCTTTTGAAAATTATATGTTTCACATTGTTTTCAAGGAAATGTCGACAATTCCCATCTAGTTGCGTACTATCTTTTGTGCAAGATATTTCACCTTGAATACAATGGGCACACTAGCTATACTACTAGGGTCTAGGGATTATGAAGTATGTTCTCCAGATGTGTCACTATTTGAATCAACATTCCCATTCAACAAAATTCGCTGACATAATAGGAAAAATGTTTCTTGGGTGACGGTAAAGTATATTATAGTATGTGTGGCGTGATTGTTATTTGATAAATTGCATAACAGAGGCTATATATCACAGAGAAGACATCTGCGTTTATTTAGTGTCGAAGAATCAGTCTACTCCACTATCAACAATTTTGCATTAACCAATATCATTTTTTTTATATGAATCAGAGACAAATAAGATTCTCATTGATTTGCTCATGCATTTCTAGGTTTTGGAGAAGGCTGCAAATTAGTGACTAGAAGAAAAGTATAATCTGCACTGATAAGTGAGTTGAAATCACTAGTAATGGCACTAGTTTGTTACAAAATTATCTATTTTTACGTTTCACTTCATATTCGAGCGAAATATTACTTAATACATAAGAAAATAATTTTGGCCAGCTTTTTGCCCTAGTTACTCCTCCGTGCGACGGTGGGAGATGCACCGTTCTAGTTATCTTGAAGATTTTTACATCGTCTTCATAAAAAGGCCGATCGACAGCATAGTTAATTTACAAGAAGTGACTAAGATGGCTGCCTTGTGGTACGCTAGACAAGTTATCTAACCTTGCAAGAAGGATGCCGTGAATAACTCCATCAAACGCTGCTTTCTACTTTGGTTGATTTTGTGTGAGGCCATGAAAACAGAAACTGTCCGTAAGCGTGATACAAACCGAGGAAGCGTGAAAGGATTGGGAATAGGGCAACCTGTATACAGGAGCATTTGAAATTAGTCCGGACTGGTTGTTGTCACTCAACATCAGCGCCAATTCGTTCAATGCTAGATGAGATACACAGTTCCAACCGAGTAACTGTTCAATGATACTCTTTACGCCGTTCTTACGGCTGGGTAAATAGATTACACCGATGCTCAGAGCACGAACTACCCACTTTTACCTCTAACTGGTCAAGTGTATTATAAATCGGGGATGGGGCATTGATGGAGCAGCTCAGGTTAAGGTCACATCTAAAGACAGAAAAATCATTTCCGAACAGTTGTTGTGAGTGAATCTTCTCCTTAGACTGGTTTCCGTTAAAATTCGGTTCTGCTACAGCAATAAAAACCTTGATTTTGCTTCGAAGTTCACTCACGTTCTGATAGTAAATCAGCAGCGGATCGAGCAACGAGCAGTCCCTGTTGCTATTTCTGTTCCTGATCTGTGGATCAGGAACAGAAATAGCAACAGGGACTGCTTTAGCCGAATAGTTGTTAGAAGAGTTATCGCTCTTAAGCCTGGTTTTAAATTTTTGCAGTCACGTTCCGCAGGACCGGGATGGCTGTTGTTTGCTGGCATGAATTGTAAGAATGCTGTGGGGTGGTCGGGGCTATCATAATACCCAAAAGTACTGATACTTGGCAAGATTTACGTTTTGGGGTTTCGTACTGCATCACCGCACACAGGGTTGAGATGACGGGATGTGCACTGGCAGGAAGAGCTCGACCGTGTCGGGGGGAACGGAAACCTTTATAATGCCAGAGACGGTGTCCTCATCATACACCAGCATACGTTTGACCGACAACGAAGTGACGGACGGTAATGCTCGTAGACTCAAAACCAACTACATTCATGAAGCTCCTGGAGCTGCAACATCTAATTGGACTTCAAATTGGACCTTAATTGGATTTAAAATTTTACTTAAAATTGGACTCAATTTAGACTTGTATTTAAGGGCAAATTCAACACTTACTTAATTCTTAGTTTAACTCCCTTAACAGCGATTTGAAGTCCAATTTTATGTCTAATTTAATTCTGAATAGCTGAGTGCCCTATCGTACTCGAGGCCATTTTGTTTCTCAGCTCCTTTTACATCTATTATTACAACGGAAATTCTCATAGTGCAAGAAACATAACCCTTTTTCTTCATTTGAACGTCTCTACTTTCATTTTTAGCCCCCCCCCCCTGGTGTTCCTCAGCCGCTTTTAAATCTGCTGTTTGCTTTTTTGAACTTTCCCTTTGTCAATTGCCACCATATTCCCGTCCTTTTTAAATCCTCCTATTATCTTTGAGCCATTTCTACATCTGGTAATTCGCATAATGTACGACAAACAAAGCCTGTTTTCCTTATTTGGATCTCCTCCTCATGTTAAAGACCATCTTCCCTCTTATTAACCACACTGGTCTGATTCCCTTAAGGGGACATGAACGACTAAAATTTTTGAAAAATCATTATTTTTTATCTCAGATTTTGATTCTGCAGTCTTTTTCGCTAATTTTGATGTTAAATTTGTAGTGATGCGACCACGGGAAGTGGCCGAAAAACGATCATACACATAAGCATTCCAGTGCTGCGTGGAACAACTTCGGCGAAATAAAACGCTGCTCCTGGAAAACCATGATTTTCAAACCTTATGTACCTTTTTCTCAGAAACTACACAACGTATTGAAACACACTTTTTTTTTGTTTTGTTGGTAGTAGCTTGGCAAAGACTTATATAACTTTTGAGGTTTGTAAATGAAACACAACCTGAGAAAAACGAAAAAGAAGAACAATAGATGGTTGAAAAAATAAAATTTTATTTTTTTTTTCTTTTTTCTTCGGCTGTGTTTCGTTTACAAACCTTAAAAGTTAAAGTCTTTTCCAAGCTACTATCAACAAACCAAAAAAAAAGTTTGTTCCAAGACATTGTGTAGTTTCTGAGAAAAAGGTACATAAAGTTTGAAAACCATGGTTTTCCAGGAGCGGCCTTTTATTCCGCCGAAGTTGTTCCACGCCGCACTGGAATGCTTATGTGTATGATCGTTTTTCGGCCACTTCCCGTGGTCGGATCATTACAAATTTAGTATCAAAATAAGCGGAAAAGACTGCAGAATCAAAATCCGGAATTAGAAATTAATGATTTTTTCAAAATTTTTAGTCGTTCATGTCCCCTTAAGTCAAGAAGCATGCATACCAAATTTTATGAAGAACTGGCAATACCATAAAAGCATACAAAATACGGGTCCAAAATACCTTGGTTACCCTAATTCAAAAAAAAAATGTGAAAAAGTTTGAATACTATCTATTGATAATAAATGTAGCAATTGTGTGGTTTTTATTACAATTTTCATTTTTAATCACTAAATTGTGAAAACTGTCGAAAAGCTTCAAGGTTAAATTTTCTTCATACATTTTCTTTTTTAATACCTTGCTTTACAAACTAATAAATCGCTAATAAAAAAAAATATATACCAACTGTTTAGTATGGTTTCAAAAGTAACAAAATACCCCGTTCCATCAAGAAGAGAGATTCTTTACGACGTTTAAACCTATACCAATTTGATTTGATGTGCTTGGAAAGTACGCCAAAATGCAAAATCACCCCCTTTATTCAAATCTGTATTAAATCTAGTCCAATTTGATGTCCTGAAAGTAAACAATTTTGTTAGAGTGAGAAACCACCGCTTCACTTCGACCAATTTTATCTTTAAATATTGAATCTGGTTAAATTTGATGTCCCGAAAGTGAAACGTCATAGAAAAGTGAGTGCTCATGCTTTTCTTTTGCCAGATTGCATCCATATAGTGCAGGAATTTGTTCGAAAATGTTGTCTTGCTTTAACTGGCTCTCTACATGTTGGTTGTAAGACCCAATTTGGGTCCTAAAATTTGTAATAAAAAAGTGATTTTCTTAGAAGGAACGATAAAGCTTCTCATTATGATTACGAGAGCATGTTTTTTTTTTCTTTTTTTAAAAGCTGCAGTGCATTAAAGAACTAAAAAAACAAAAATCAATAACAACTTGTACCTTGACATTAGAGATCTTCATTGACATAATGGAAAAAATGTGTTTCTGTGAACAATGATAACTTTTTTACACTGGCAACTCTGGTTTGACATCCGATCGTTTTGACAATTGCAGCCTTGTCTGCTGTTTGCTCGTAAGGAAGTGAAACGTTTGAACCAGGTTTGTACTATTTATCGGATAAAAATTCTGATTCGACCGATGTATTCCAATCCACCGATTCACGGTGCTAGACCGGTTGCGGAAATGTAGTCCAAATCTAGTTGTGCTAAGACTGGCTAAAAGATGTCAAATGGATGGCCGACAAAAACCGTTTTCGAAGATTCTTATATTTTACACTAATTATTCGGTAATGACCCGGCTGGATCTAAAAACAGCAGTTTTGTATTTAACACCAATTTTAAACAATCGCAAACGTACCTCGTACTTACGTACCTCGAAATGAATTTCACTAATGAAAAGTTTTTTGATTTCAAGTGATTTCGGCATTGGATTTTACATATAAAAACTGCACCATTCTCTTCTAGCATATGAATTTTTAGAAATCGAAAAAAAAAAAACAACTCGGAGAAAGTTCAGTTCACGATTGGATTTTTTTACAATGTAAACCATTTCCTGACTTGGAAATTTACACACTATTGGATAAACGTAAAGGTAAACAAAAAGTTTTCCGTAACATTTCAAGGCAAACTATGGTTTATTTTTATAATGCGTGGTGTCTGGACACCGCTTGATATATCCATGAACAACTATAGTTTGTCTATATAAGGTTGCCCAAATGTTTTATTTTTGTTCAAAATTTTACAAAACAAAAAAAAAGGTTTTTAGCGGGAGTAGGCTTAAAATATAAAATTTAATACCAAAATAGGTGTTCCTAGCCCAAACCTCATCGATTCAAGCTTAAGACGAGATAGTGCTTTAGGACCCAATTATAGCCAAAGATGGTTCGATCACTTTGGCTCAATTTTGATTCATTTGACAGTACTTGACAGTATTTGACAGTGAAAATTTGACAATGTGATATATGAATTATTTATAGAACAAGTTATTATCTACAATTTTGCAGAATAAAGTTTTGCTATATCTTTTGTATTTACGGCGCTACAATGCTAGTACCTCTTTATTAACTAAATGAACGTTCATTTAGTCACTAAAGAGTTACTAGCATGGTATCGCCGTAACTACAAAAGATACAGCAAAACTGTGTTCAGTAAAATTGTAGATAATAACTTGTTCTATAGATGTCTCATATATCACTTTGTCAAATTTTGCTCGGCTGAGACGGTACTCTCAAATGAATCAAAATTGAGTCAAAGTGATCGAACCATCCCTGAATTATACTTCAAATCAATCTTTCACAACCCAAGTAGCACATTTTACGCACTTATGTTGCAGAAACTTATTTACGACTAAAACTAGTCATAATCCGGTTGCCACAACTGGTTTGTAACGACTGTGGTGGTAGGGAATGAATGCTGCTATCAATAATTTCGTGGAAATTGCCGAATTCACAGACCACTATACTTTTTTGTTTCGAAAAGTTTTGTAATGCTATAAACAAAGCTTGCTTGCTCATTTTTACGTCTCCTCCCCTTGTCAGCTGCCATCTCTTTTACCAAAGTCTGTTTTCGTTCCGAAAATTCCCATAATGAAAAAAAAAACAAAGTCTTTTTCCTTGGCTAATGATCCTCCCCCTCCTTTCAGACACCACCTTTTGTCATTCAAGATTCAACCACTTGTACAACTGATTTCAGTCAAAATGCAAGAGAAACGCACCCCCTTTACTTCTATGACCGCTTCCGTTTTGTCAATCCCCTTGTACTGATTCCCTTATATCAAAGAATATGTGTGCCAAGTTTGATGAAGAACTCACGTTCTTCCTAACCACTCTCCCCTATTCCTGTTTCATTTTAAGTTTAATTGCCCGTCTAATTTAATTCCAAATTCAAGCCCAATTTCAAGGTGCAATCCTGAATGTGGGTATATATTAAAAATATAAATTTAAGTTACCAAATGTGATTATGCGTTGTTCAGAAAGTGCCTTCTTGGATTCCCATTATGAACACTGCGCACTAGCTGTTTGGTCTCGAGGGTTAGGAGGCGGATGTGGCTCTATAGTTTAAAGCTTTTGTCGACTCCCGCCGACTCACGTCGTGCTGCGCTCAACTTGATTTGTAGACCTATCTTAGGACGGACAGTGCATCAAAGCCACTGCGACAGTTTTAATGGTCGTCTTTTGTGGTAGGCCCCGATTGCTGTGTTAGGCGGAGCTGACGAGATTTTACAACTCAATTGGTACAAAATGTCTTGGGCATAGCACGATTTATCTGTTCGATATTTAAAACTGACATCCCGGTCTTTGGCAGAACAATCTCAGAGTCAGTTCGTGGAGTCCGTGCAGGGCCGAAACGCTTCCGCATGCTGATATTGTGGACATTGTCTGTCTCGTCAGGTAGAACTGGCATTTGAGGTCTCCCTCAAAATGATGATGACAACACAAAAGGACCCGGCATAGAGTTTTATATGTTACTAGCTGACCCGACAAACTTCGTATTGCCACAAATTAACCTGTGTTGTACATAAATCATGAATCTCGGATGATCTTTGTCACTATCTCGAGTTTTGCAAGCCCCCCAGTGGGCGGCGCTTCCGACGGCGGGTCACCGGCAACACTCGCGACCGTCTCGTCCTGAATGATCTAGTGTTACTATAGATAGTTTTTGTGGTCTTGTTATTGATTAATGTTTTATGGAAGAGTCTCGAATTTTTTGAGTTGGATTAGTTTTTGAGTTTCGCAAAAATTTCTGTTTTATTTGTATGAGAGTCCATATCCCCCTACCACAGGGGTGAGAGGTCTCTAACTATCATAAAATAAATTCAAGACTCAAAAATCTCCTACATGCTAAATTTGGTTCCATTTGCTTGATTAGTACTCAAATTATAAGGAAATTTGTATTTCATTTGTATGGGAGCCCACCCTCTTAGAAGGGAAAGGGGTCGTAATACACCACAGAAAAAAAATTCTGCCATCTAAAACTCTCACATGCCAAATTTGGTTCCATTTGCTTGATTAGTTCTAAGGTTATGAGCAAATTTGTATTTCGTTTGAATGGGAGCCCCCCCTCCTCCTCCTAAAAAGGTAAGAAGTCCTAATTCATAATGGGAAAAATGGTTGCCTCCAAATACACCCACATGCCAAATATGGTTCCATTTGCTTGATTAGTTCTCGAATTATGAGGAAATTTGTATTTCATTTGTGTAGAAGCCCCCCCTCTTGAAGTGTGGAAGGATCCTAATTCACCGTAGAAAATATTTTTGCCTCCAAAAACCTCCACATGCCGAATTTGGTTCTATTTGCTTGATTAGTTCTCGAGTTATGGGGAAATTTGTATTTCATTTGTATTGGAGCCCCCCCTCCTAATGTGGGAAGAGGTCCTAATTCATCACAGAAAAAATTCTTGCCTCCAAAAACACCTACACGCCAAATTTGGTTCCATTTGCTGGATTAGTTCTCGAGTTATGAGGAAATTTGTATTTCGTTTGTATAGGACCCCCCCTCCTAAAGTGGGGAGGGGTCCCAATTCATCATTGAAAAAAAAATTGTCTCCAAAAACACACATATGCCAAATTTGGTTCAATTCGCTTGATTAGTTCTCGAGTTATGAGGAAATTTGTATTTCATTTGTACAGGAGCCCCTCCTCTTAAAGTGGGGAGGGGTCCTAATTCACCATAGAAAATTTTCTTGCTCTCGAAAACCTTCACATGCCAAAGTTGGTTGCATTTGCTTGATTAGTTCTCGAGTTATGAGGAAATTTGTATGGAAGCCCCCCCTCTTAAAGGGGAGAGGAGTTATAATTCCTCTTATAAAGAGGAGAGGGGTCTCAATTCACCATAGAATAAATTCTTGTCACCAAAAAAAACACCCACATGCCAAATGTTGTTCTATTTGCTTGATTAGTTCTTGAGTTAGGAGGAAATTTGTATTTCATTTGTACAGGAGCCCCCCCTCTTAGAGTGGGGAGGGGTCCTAATTCACCGTAGAAAATTTTCCTGCCCTCGAAAACCTTCACATGCCATATTTGGTTCCATTTGCTTGATTAGTTCTCGAGTTATGAGGAAATTTGTATGGAAACCCCCCCTCTTAAAGGGGAGAGGAGTTACAATTCCCCTTATAAAGAGGGAGGGGTCTCAATTTACCATAGAATAAATTCTTGTCACCGAAAACACCCACATGCCAAATTTGGTTCTATTTGCTTGATTAGTTCTCGAGTTATGAGGAAATTTGTATTTCATTTGTATAGGAGCCCCCCCTCCTAAAGTGGGGAGAGGTTCTTATTCATCATAGAAAAAATTCTTGCCTCCAAAAACACCTACATGCCAAATTTGGTTCCATTTGCTGGATTAGCTCTCGAGTTATAAGGAAATTTGTATTTCGTTTGTATAGGAGCCCCCCCCCCACTTAAAGTGGGGAGGGGTCCCAATTCATCATAGAAAAAAAATTTTGTCTCCAAAAACACACACATGCCAAATTTGGTTCCATTTGCTTGATTAGTTCTCGAGTTATGAGGAAATTGGTATTTCATTTGTACAGGAGCCCCCCCCCCTCTTAAAGTGAGGAGGGGTCCTAATTCAACATAGAAAATTTTCTTGCCCTCGAAAACTTTCACATGCCAAATTTGGTTCCATTTGCTTGATTAGTTCTCGAGTTATGAGGAAATTTGTATGGAAACCCCCCTCTTAAAGGGGAGAGGAGTTATAATTCCCCTTATAAATAGGGGAGGGGTCTCAAATTACCCTAGAATAAATTCTTGTCACCGAAAACACCCACATGCCAAATTTGGTTCTATTTGCTTGATTAATTCTCGAGTTATGCAGAAATTTGTGTTTCATTTGTATGGGAGCCCCCCCTCTTAGTGGGGGGATGGGTCTCTAACCATCACTAAAACCTTTCCTGGCCCCAAAGACCTCTACATGCAAATTTTCACGCCGATTGGTTCAGTAGTTTTTGATTCTATAAGGAACACAGGACAGACAGACAGACAGAAATCCTTCTTTATAGGTATAGAATAGATTAGGCGAACAGCCGAATAACCCGAAAAAAAGCGTTTGTTTGAGGTCCACCTTTGAATTCAATTTTAAATAAAATTTCAAGTCCGAATCCAAACTCAAATCCAAATTCCAATATAATGTTCAATCAAATATTAAATTTAATTTCAAATTGAATTTGAAGTTCGCAGATTTTCAAATCCCGGGCCGGGCCCGGGTGTCTCAGCTGAGATGCATCTCTCGTTCTCGCTATAAAATGTATTTAGATTTATTCATTTAGTTAACAATGAAGCACACATTGACGTAATCTATACTGATATGAAAGCTGCACTCGATTGTATCGATAAATAAAATATTGCTACAGAAAATTTGTACTAGGTCTACGTATGCAGCATGACTTCTGTTTCTCTCGCAGTCTATCAATTGCTCGAGTATTCCCCAAGGCAGCAACATGGGATCTCTCCTGTTTGTGTTGTTTTTCAACGATATTGCTTCGCTGCTTCGAGTAGGATGCAAGCTGATGTATGCCGCAGATCTAAAATTATAATTTCGGTGTCGGTGATCCGGTTCTACAGAAAATTGTGTCCGGTTATATAGGTTGAATTGAATGATATGCAAACCATCAAAGTTTGTTCTGTGTTGGAGAAGCTATCATTCTTTCGTGGCGTTGGTCCAAATGTAAATCTTGAAATGATTTTTTGGTAAGACGCAGTCCTGCACCAAAAAATTGGGTTCGAGATCAGCAGAAATTACAAATTCGAGTTTGAGTCGGAACCGGGCTTAAGGAAATTTAAAACTGTGGGTTCGAGTTTGATCATAGGAAAAATATCGAGTACGGGTCTCCGGTTCGAGTTTGAGAAATTTTAAACCCGACTACAACATGGTGCCAGCAAAAACTTCACTGATTTAGAACCATAAAATGGATAAATGACTTCCATCTTCTCCCGGCTTGGAAATGGTTTCCATTTTACGAATCTATAAACTTGAAGTATAATCTCAATTCACATTTTCTTCTCAAATAAAGTTTTGTGTAGTTATAGTCTGTCACTCGGTAGAAAGTAATTGATTAGTTTGTTATCGATTTCATCATTTTTTAGTGCTATCATCTGGTATCAAACTGGTGAAATAGGAAACGATACGAAAAAACCTTCTCCGTTATCAACTCAACAGGATGGATGGTCATAATAACAAAACAATCAATTATATATTTCCCGTCCCGTTGGTGCTGCAGGACTAAATGAAGCATGCAATTCGCCGACAGCCACTGGTATACTGCTGTATTCGTAACGTACTATCAGCGTACTGTAGAGTAGAGAAAAGTTTCTACAGAGCTATATGAGGCGGATGCTGGAAATGTTTTCTTGCTTAGCTGTGCGCTTTCTGCTGCTGAATATTGTCATTCCAGATGGCGGCCGGCGATGCTGGGTGCGGAAGAAAATGCATAGTCGATTTGCTGTTTTTGCCTTCAGCCTAGCCAGCGCAGGCACAGAGACACGATGATTTCATGGTGCATGCAAATTTGGAACATTTATTTTCCTGCGTCAGACATAGTTCGGCACGCCGATTAAAGATTGCAGGAGAAACTCGATGAAATTATTGCTCTCCTGGAAAATGGGCGAATATTTAAGCGTCCCGAACGTTGGTCGTTAGTTTCCCGTCGATGTAATCTTTGCACACAAACACACACACACACACACACCCGAGGTCAGCGAACTGTCAAACCTTGTAATAAATACCCATCTGAAGGAATGCTATAAATCCTTTCGTTCGCTGCTAATGCTCGGGAAAAGTTTGCTGTTGCAATTAAAGTGAACGAGTGCTTCACAGACTTGCGTTGCTCAGCTGAAAGCAAGCATTGTTGAGAGAAATGCCGTAGAACGAGGGCACACTGATCATACGATTGAATGCTTCGTTTTCATTAATTTTATTGCATTGTGAACTAAACACTTCAATAGGCTTCAGTATAAATTGTTTCTTGATTGAGGTATTTGAACATCTCATTAATACGGGGAAACATGGCGGTCCCCTCAATGAACGTATCGTCTTTCTGTTTTCGACGTTACGAAGCACGGTTCGTCTCCATCGATAGCTGTTCGAAAGGAGGCGTACGGTGGTTCGAACAAGCATTCTCTATGATCATCGTCAACTGTGACGTCTAGCAGTCGAAGTGTGGTTAGTGCCAAACAAAGAATATTCAGTTTATTCCCATCGGGTTGCCATTGGTATTATTGCGAAAGTACTCTAGCGGAGACGGGAAGCATACTCTCCAGCGATAACATAGCAATAAATTCCTCCAGCGACTACACCTACCACCTCACCGTTGCGGTCTTCTCGAAAGTAGAGCAACTCACAGTCAGAAATAATGATTGTTCACTAGGTATGGCTTCATCAGAGCATTTTACGAGCGTGACAGAGATGACTGAAACCAGTTAAAATATTTCATTCAAGGATTTTTCTCATTTAAAGCCAGTAAGAATATGTTTAAAAATTTAAAAAACTTTAAAAAGTTTATTTATTACTAACTAAAACAGATTTATTATGAAACACCTTCATACTAGGTTCATTAGAAGGTAACGTCAATTAAAATAGTTGCGGATGAGGATAACCGGTGTTTGCGTGGAAAATTATTATCTGTAACGAACATGATTATTGGAAAATGTCATAAAAAAATTCAATACGAACGTCATATAACTCTAGCTGTTGTTACTCAGCAGATCATTCTGACTGTTATCATCTAGCAGACAGTACGATGTGACTGTTATGCTGAGCTTGACCTTGAATTTCAAAGCAGAACGATATTACTATCACGTACTATACGAACAACGGCGCCTTCCGAAGGCGATGGCACGTAACATCCGTAATTCCGTTCGGTCGGGTTCAGACCCTAGTGCTACTGCTGCTCACAATCTCATTGTATGTACCTTACTGCTTGTTCGCAATGTTCCTAGTCCGGTCGTGTCTGTCTACTCTAAGTCGGATGTATTATTGCATAAATTGCATGGGAAAGCGCTTGGTTCAAAATGTGTAACGACATACCCTTGGTTACTGCAATTAACTACCTAACATGATTCTGTTTACGAGGCAGGTACATGTTTTTCTCCTGAAACACATTTTGTTTGTGGCAAACAGTGTAAAATTGAAATGAATCTGAATGAATGATTGAACACGCCATTGAAAATGCTCTAAGTAAAGCCGAGTTTACTATCAAATGCATTTAAATTTAATGATATATTTGAACTTCAGTGCACGTGTACGCGACTTATCAGATTACGGCGACGAACTCTTCCATTCTTTTCTTATCTACGAAGAAAAGGAGAATTTGATTCCTATTCAAATGAAAAACATTTTCGAACAATTTTCAACAACAACACTCATCATGGAAGAGCAACAAAAATTTAACAACGTGTTAAGCCATCACTTGAAAGAACAAACTGTATGGTGGATCACAACGAGAAAAGTTTCAAGCTTTACATTTGCTTTATTAGACGCTTCTCAGTTCTCACGAGCGGCATTGTGTGACCGAGATGTGTCACGACGGTGCAAGCAATTCTCAAAATTTTCCACACTGAATGGAATGTTTGTCCTCAATAGGTGGGACTCCTGGTGGGTGCAGTGAGCATCATCGGTAGTATGCATTCTATAACGGTGAAAGTTTTTTGAAAAGTAATAACGACCGAACCGAAAAGCGATAGAAAAACACCGGCAACTTAAGTACTTTGAAGTGTCGATAAAAGTTTCTGTAAACTTGCACTAGTGTAACTCTATGCGAGAGTGCAAGTGAGAATTACTTGAAAACTAGCAGCAATAGCATCGCTTTGTTCTCGTGCTGAGCGATCAACTAATCGCAGTGCTAATCGAGGAAACTTTCTGTCCGAAAATTTCTCGACCTGAATGTCACTTTCAAGGCAGTTTTCGTTAATCTGTAGGCTAATTAAATTGGAAAAAATGCGTTGCAGAAAACCCTGACAAACAGTACCTTAATCAAGTTGGTACGGCAGTGCAGATCCTCGCCGCGAGGAGCAGCAAATAAAAGCGGACGCTGTATAGGATAGTTGCCATTAATTTTAATTCTTTTCGATCGTAAAACTGATTTTAATTGCCCTCTTCCAATTTTCCGTTGAATTCTTTCAGTGGATACGGACTGCTGCCGCCGACAGCAAGGAACCGACCGAATTACCGGAAGAGCACGAAATTGCTAGCCTATCTGGTTGCAAATTGAGTTTTCCGTTAAAGCTGCATCGGTAAGTACCTTCCGCCCACACTACATAGACTACGTGGATAACGTGTTGCGCAAGGAAAAATAAGTTTCCCCTATGAGCTCCGGGATGGGCGCGAGTATGTGCACTCTATTTTTAATGGTTTTAATTCTTTAGAGGTTAATACGATGGAATGTAGAAGCTTGAGTGTTTGTGTGTTTATGATGGTTTTTATTTTAGAGTGCTGATATCGTTAGTACAGCTTATTCAGCTGTCTAGTTTTGTTGTTAGGTTACTTCAAGACGGAGATGGTTCGATCACTTTAGCTCAATTTTGACTAATTTGACAGTACCGTCTCAGCCAAGCAAAATTAGAGAAAGGTTATATGTGGGACATTTGTAGAACTAGTTATTATTTACAATTTCGCTGAATGAAGCTAGGCTTTTATATTTATAATGCCTTACAGATGCTACCCCGATGGTAACAAAATGAGTGAGTCTTGTCCCTTGTATGTCTCACGTATTCATACGGGTCTCAAGGCACTCAAACACTATCTGTTTCTATCGCACTGACCGAGTAGATAACAGTCTATCTTCTCGGCGGTAGAAACAAAGAGCACCTTGATTAAACTTCATAAAGCAAGAAAGTCAAAAAAATTATAAGGTCATTCGCGTATTCAATGATAATCACAGTACTGGATTAACAGTGCTGGTCGCAGTGATGAATCCACACAAGAAAAGCCTACAAAGTATACAGCCCTAAGGGTTGTCACGGTGTTCAAAATACCGTTATTAAAAAATAAAATAGGCCATTTAAACAGAAAATGCCAGTTGATTTATATTGCCATCCTACATCCCTGAACCAAGGGCAGATTGCTCATATAAAGTAAATAAAAATCTTCAATTGCACTTCCAAAATGAACGTAAAAAACAGCTGGTATTGATTTTTTATGCAACATATACCCATTGCCAGCCGTTTTAGGAGCTTTACGCGGTATTGGGACTAACCGGAAATGTTGCGGATTAAGTTATCGCAGTGGAAAATAGTCAGTATCGAACATGAACAAATACTTATCATGCGACACCCCAAATTACGCCAGAATTTAAAAACTAGATCACTGACAGTCAGATCAACTACCTAGCACCACGTTGGTTATATCTGGCCAAGTTCCGGGGACTTCCGGGAACACCCAGACAAGTGGCCAATTTTGTCCATGAACAAAAACCTATCGTGCGATACCTTAAATGACCCTACAATTCAATAACTAGATCAATGGAAGCCAAATCTGCTATCTAGGGTTATTTGGGGGACCCCGGGAACCCCTAGGAAGTCAATAACACAATGTGGTACATTTTTGATAAGACATGTTCGTAATTGGCCATTGTGGTTCTTGGTACTCAATTTGGCTTACTTGGATCTATTTTAAAAGTTTCAGTGTGAATTAAGGTGTCGTGTGATAAGTTTTTGTTCATGTTCGAAATTGGTTATTTCCTAGGGTTTTCCGGAGTCCCCCAAACATGTCCAGATATGACCAAACCTAAGCCTAGATAGCAAATTTGGCTTTAATTGGTCTAGTTATTGAAATCTAGTGTGATTTAAGGTGCCGCACGATAAGTTTTTGTTTATGGACAAAACTGGCCACTGGTCTGGGTGTTCCCGGAAGTCCCCGGAACTTGTCCATATATAACCAACGTAGCGCTAGGTAGTTGATCTGACTGTCAGTGATCTAGTTTTTAAAATCTGGCGTAACTTGAGGTGTCGCATGACAAGTATTTGTTCATGTTCGATACTGGCTATTTCCCACAGCGATAACTTAATCCGGAACATTTCCGGTTAGTTCCAATACCGCGTAAAACTTCTAAAATGGTCGGCAATGGGCATATGTTGTATAAAATATCAATACCGGCTGTGATTTACGTTAATTTTGGAAGTGTCATTGAAGATTTTTATTTACTTTATATGAGTAATCTGCCCCTTAAAATTTCAAAAGGGCGTAACTCAAAAATTCGTCGAACGATTTTTTAAAAAATTGGCTCAGAGGTGTAGGATAGCAATACAAACCAACTGGCATTTTCCATTTAAATGGCCTATTCTATTTTTTAATAACGGTATTTTGAACACCGTGGTTGTACGAAAGGGTGACGTAGCACTATGCCGTGTAATACTCGTTACCTTGATAACATGTTTTACTCGATGAAGTATTACTTTACGTCAGATCATTAGATCAGAGACTAATGCAAACTGCATTTCTGGCATTCTGGCACGAAATTGTTGATAGCACAATTCATTATGATAGATTGATTTGAAGTTGTATAATTGTCTTACATCTAACATGTGAACAGCCAGTTAAAATATGAATTACCTAACGTCCTATGCATCTTACTAGTTTCTTTCGACACTCTACTTTACAGTTATTTGCATACTTGACAGAAATACAATTGAAACTATGTAAAGAATTGCAAGAATTGTAACTGATGCAAAGCAGCAAATGAAAGGCTCAAAAACTATTCTCGGAAAGGACAGGCGCTTATTTTTCTCGCTTTGTAAATTGCTGCGTCACGTCACATGCACAAATACCCCGTCAGATCTGTTTCCGTGCAAGAGAACAGTTCCGAACAAATTCTTGCAGTATATTTCCATTTTTTACACGGACTTTCAGTAACTTCACAGTTGTATCTTTGGAGAAATTTTATTTTAATATTATTCTGCACTCCAAAGGACCTGTTTTACAATTCTTACTGCGCCAGCTAAATTAAATGAGCAAGTAACTCGATCGAAAATATTTCATTCTGTTCTGTTTAATATTCATTGGAATCGAGAATAAGGATGTTTGGTGCTGATCTGCACGTCACGAGATTTAGTAAAGAAATGTCATTGCATGAGAGATGACAAAAATATTTTCTTTCCCCTTTTTCAACACCAAAAAATTACAATATCAGCAATATTTGCATCTATATGACAGCTCGAGTCGCTTAATTTTTTAGCGTTTATTTCATTTTATCTGCCATAAATGTTATGGATTTTGTCATCTATAACTTCATAGTCCATCATGATTAGATACTGCATGCAGAGTGAAATGTAATGAGATAAAAGTGCGAGTTCATGTTAAAGGGTTTAAGGGCCTTTGGCGCTTTATTCCTTGGATCATAACGAAAAAGCTCGCAGAATGTATCAAGTTAATAAAAGGTTAAACCTTAAACAGCACTTTTTCAAGCAGTTCCGCAGTTTTGGAAAGTACAGTTTTTTGCAATATCGATATAAAAATTGATATCCAGGTAATTATCTAGAAAATATATGGGGAAATTTAACCTTGAAACTCTACATACAAAAAGCAAAGCCTTGGGCTCAAACGTCTTTCTAAGAATTAACCCTTCTTTATCAACAGGCTTTACAGCCGGCTAAAGAACCTTAGAGAGTCGCCATCTTAAACCGAAAATTCCAATCGAACAGAATCAGTTGTCGAAAGTAAGTCCAATCGAACAGGAGGCTTGTCAAAACACCGATTAGAGACGAGAACATCTTAAGCCGAGAACATATTTTGAGCAGATTATTCTAAATTTTCAGGCTGTGAGCCATTTTGCGAAAGTTTTAACTTTTTGGTTAAAATTTGATAGTTCAATAGTTATTTCCCGTCGAGTAGTTTAAATCAGTTCAGAATGCGAACCATTTCATATTTTGACAGACGAGCAGTTATTTTACCTTCATAAATATCAACGTGCGGAAGAAAAAACAGTGTTTGTAGTATCGAGTTTTGATGTTTCCCCGCATCTGCGTGCGCATTGCCAATGCCTAGAATAACTATCGAAATTTTCGCCAAATGGTTCACAGCCTTAGCAGCTTTTTATTGATTATTCGAAATAAAAGCTCCAGAGAAAGGTTTATTTTGTATATTATTATTATTTGTAGCATCGTGAAACTCAAAATCTCTAATTTAAATTGCTGGTTTTCGAAAGAATGAGCAATAACAGACAACAGCAGCATAACTATTTACGGTACGACCATTAACTGTAGTAGCCTGTTGATCACTGAATACTCTGTGCGTGCGGCAACACTGACATACGCAGCTGCATTGTTGCTAGATTATTTGTTTCAGATGGCGACTCTCTTAGGCTCTCTACAGCCGGCTATTATGGTACGGCGCTAGTGCAACAATCCTACTCACTCTATCTAGCAGCACCGCCTAGCCGAGATTCGAACCCTACATGCATTTTCATTATTAAGCATACAAAATATTGTTATAAATATGTTACTATAAAATTGCTGGACATTTTATCTATCCTACGACATATTAACAGTTATGTTTCGTTCAGTAGTAGAGGAGCTATTAGTAGATATTTGAAATCTTTCATTGGAATGTTACACTTCTATTTTCGTTTTTACAAAGTGCTACCCGGTATAGTAAACAAAAACGTAGTCCTATAAGTCAAAAAATGGCCACTTGGAGTCGCTAGTTAGAAACTTGGGACGGCCAGAGCTATGTCGGACGCGTTGTTATGTCGCTTCCCCATTTCATATTCAAATATTGTTTCCATTAATATGTTCATAAACTATGCTCGTATGTAAAATTTTATGAAATTCTAAAGCCATTTGGACCATTTTGTATGTCATTTTTGGAAAATGCTCATTTTGTGAAAACTGTAAGAAAAATAAGCTACAATTTAATATTCTGGCTCAAGTCTCATTAATTTAGCTTTCATTTAATACCAAAAAATATTGCAATCGGTCCGCTAGTTTAAAAGCTTTGAAATTACGAAGCGTCAAAAAGAAAATATGAGTTCAAAATCGATCAAATACACAAGGTTTGAACACAATCAGAGGGACAGCAAAAGGCAAAGGCAAAGGCAAAGGCAAAGGCAAAGGCAAAGGCAAAGGCAAAGGCAAAGGCAAAGGCAAAGGCAAAGGCAAAGGCAAAGGCAAAGGCAAAGGCAAAGGCAAAGGCAAAGGCAAAGGCAAAGGCAAAGGCAAAGGCAAAGGCAAAGGCAAAGGCAAAGGCAAAGGCAAAGGCAAAGGTAAAAATAAAGGTAAGCGAAAATGGATAAGGGAAATGGAAATGGAAAAGGAAAAAGAAATGGAAAGGGAAAGGGAAAGGGAAAGGGAAAGGGAAAGGGAAAGGGAAAGGGAAAGAGAAAGGGAAATAGTAAAAGCATAATTTTTCACCCTAACGACTTATATTTGTTAGTTTTCTTCTGTTTTTTCGGTTTCTACAGTCTTTTTATGGAAATCTTTTTTTTTTATGGGAAGCGAAATGGGAAACAGGAAATACAAATAGGTTTGGAAAGTGAGAATGGATAATGGTAATTGCTAATGAGAAAAGAAAATATGTGAATGAGGAATGCTAAATGGAAATGGGAGACGGAAATGTAAAAGAGAAATAGAATAGGGAAAATGGAAAGAAATTAAGAAATAGAATCAAGAAAGGAAAATCGAAAACAGGAAAGGGACTTCCAAATAAGAGAGAGAGAGAGAGAGAGAGGATAATGGAAAGGGAAGTAGAAGTGGGAAATGTAAAATGAAAATTGAAAAGGTATATGAGAAAAAAGTAAAGGCTAGTAAAAAGTAAAGTAAAGAAAAATATAAGCAAGGAGATGGGAAAGTGAAATGGGAATGGAAAATGGGAAATGGCAGAAGCAAGTGGAAAAAATAAAAAGGAAAAGGTAAGTTAGAACAGTAAAACGTAAAATGTACTAGCGTAATGGGAAAAGTTAAAAGAGTTAAAAGAGATGAAAACAAAAAGGAACAAAAAAAAAAAATTAAAGAAAGATCGTATGACTGATAAAAAAATTGAAAACAGAAATGGGAAATGAAAATGAAAAATATAAATGAAAACAGATAAGTGGGACAAAGCAATTGTAAAGAGAAATGAATAAAAGGGAAAAAGCTAATTGTAGTATCACTTGGGCAAAATACTTGTACACTGATTTTCATTTTCAGAAGAAAATTTATATCATTTAACAAATCGCCTACAGAGCACTTAAATGTCAGAACCGTAGGATAATAAATTTGTTTGCAGCAGTATCCGAAACATAAGCTATGTTAATATACGACACAAACAACTAGTATTTGCACAGTGAAAATCGATAAGCAGTTGGATTTAAGTCACGTTTAACATTGTAGAGAGAGAGAGCGACAGAGAGCAGCAGCAGACTGACTCGTCATCCAGTTCGGAAGGCTCGACTGGTTTGGATGAGTGCGATGAGTGCAGTAGAACCGCGATTAAATGCTTATCAGTGTGGAAATTATGTCCCATCATATATTTCAATGAATAAAATTTACATTAATATCGCCGGAACCGGGCGTGGTTGCCTGCTGCCGGGGGACTGTCCTGGAGATCTCGTGTCATGTGAATGACTTGTTCGGTAAACCGGAGAGATTGGAACCCGTCCCGTTCGTAGATACGAGCAAGTTAAATGGGAATGCGATGGTAAATTCTTTGGTTCTATGAACCGGTGAGCATTCGGACTGTTGTTACCACCAGCCAGCAGCGGTTGGAAACGTTTGTCGGATGGACATAAATATGTATGATGGCAAGCAACGAGTACAGGCTGTATCACTTCGTGCACTGTCTGTTGCTGGTTTCTATTACACGTTCTTGATTCCGTACCGCATGCCGGTACATATTGGGTTCGAGCATCTCTGGATTCATCCCAAGGGTTGAAATCCAATCCACGAATACGTCAATAATTCGGGAATAGAAAAAGGTTAAAAGCATCCTAGTGCAACGTGGTATTTTTATTCGTTATAATAGTTCGATTTACTGCAGATATTTATTGTTTACTTTTTTTTAACCAGTAAAAACAAAAAACAATCATTCGCACTTAGTTTTAAAAAAGCTTACTGCCATCAAATCGACCGCCATAAACGTTCGTCCGACATAAAGTTGAACATACATTAGCAGCCAATATCCGATTTGACTGCGTGTGCTTTCCGGTGCATTTAAACAGCTACTATTTCATTCACCATAAACCGTACCATGGGTCGATATAGGCTGACTACGTAATTGATCACATTTTCACAGCATCGACCCCATTGATACACCAATAAGTGGGCGTTGATTGCCGAGAGTTATCTGTATCTTGGTTTGTGAGCGGAAACCGAAAACAATAACGGTGGTTTTATGCTCTTTTAGGGCCCACAGCGCCGGCACACTGAATATAAAACGTGCGGAAATTCGATAAAGTGTTAAATATTCGATCAATTTGTGTGGTTGCGGTGTATCGGAAAAACGATTTCCCTTATTGCGTATAAAAAAATTGGGGTTGCTAGCTTGCGGATATTGTTATACCTGCCCATACATCTATTTTGGGAATTGATTTTTATCTAAATGTAAAAATAGATTGCCTTTTATATTGTTGAGAATATGTATTCAGTGCCTAAGTTAGACAAGGATTTTTCGATTCTTGATCTTGAATTCAATTAGAAAAAAAGAAGAAGAAGACGATGATGAAAATGATAAATAATTATTAAATTTCTGAGAAAACAAGGAAATCTCTAAAAGTATGTGAACATTACTTAATTTCTAGCACAAAGAGTTTCGTTCCTCCTGCAAAATTTTATAATTTATTTGACTGGCAGCTGGCAGAACAATTTTAACAATGGACAGTAATGGAAGACTGTATTAAGTACAAGTAGCATTGTATAAACTTCTGGTTGTTTTGTAATTTACAGTATGCGGATCGTTTTAAACAATGATAAAAACCTTGTCACTCTCGCATTATTTTCTGTCAATGCGAATAATTCTCGAAGAAACTCCGAGGGATCGTTAAACTTTTTCATAACAGAAAACACCGCCTAGTGGAATGATAATCGCAAAAGACTAGGGTGACCAGTCTATTCTGGATTCTATTAGCAGCTGTACAGCTGCTGATTTGGACACTTTTATTTAATTTCGCTGTAAGCGTCCAAATTATGTACTGCTGCTGGTGGAGTCCAAAATGCGGTGGTTACTCTATACTTTACTGGTTTTCGACATATTGGTGGATGGAAAGAGGTCGATAAACAATTCTGCAAAATAATCTATCTTCGTTTTATGAAGCAAACAAGCAAGGAGCTTTGCTGCATCTGTGGGTTGTCCACCGGCAGCCACTTTGTCTGTTAATCCTTCACTAGTAGGTATATGTAATTTTGCAATGTGCTGTTGTTTAAGTATATAAGAAGCTTGTCGACCGTAGAAGAGGTATCATAGTCTATCTAATCTGGGAGTCTATATTTATTGCGAAAATGTGTTTTCTTGTTATGGTGAGTAATTTGTTATTGCTCATGATTTTGTAGTTTATAAATTTAGTGTAATATTAAGTATTCACAATTCTAACTGGTCTTCCTTTGTAAGCTACAATGTAATATGAGAAAATACATAATTTCTAGTTCTACCAGTATGGCATTTTATGGGCAATCTGTCAACAGTTTTGTAACATGGTAAAATATATAATATATAATGGTTGTAATCATTATGAAATTGTTGAATTTACCCTGTCTGATTTACCTGTTTTTTCTGAAGAAAAAAAATTCGAATAATGTGCGAGATTTTCAGCCTCCCCGTTGGCCTCGAGGTATGATACTGGCCTAATAAGCCAGTGGTCGTATATTCGAATCTCGACTGGGAGAGGCTGTTAGAATCAATAGGATCGTAGCAACTGGCCTTGCAATTGTCCTGTCCTCTAACAGCTGGTTGCGAAGTCACAGAAGGTCAAGTTTCGATAACGGAATATAGCACGTAGGGTTTGTCTTTTTTTGCAAGATTTTCATAGGATTTAAGATCCTCCAATCCTACTGACTCTAACTAGCAAGCACCGCCTAGCCGAGATTCGAACATAAGACGACTGGCTTGTTAGACCAGTTAGTCGTACCTCGAAGCTAACTGGGCGGCGATTTCAAACCTATAATTCTTATTTCCAGAACCGAAACAGTGTCTTGGCAACACGATAGTTCATCAGTTATGCTACAGCTGCTGCTACTGGTGAACAGGTTCCGTCAATTCAGAATTTGTTTTCAGTTTTGTTATAAAATAATAAAACTTTCGGCTAGTGACAAAGCCTTAGATAATAGAAAAAAAGATAGTGAATAATATGGTATGTGACAATTGAGTGCTTGAATTTTAGAGTGGTTGTAATCAGTGTTGAAAAATGTGATGGATTGATTAGTAGTGAGGTGGCAATTGTCTTCAGCAGCTGAAAATGTAGGTTTTTGGTAAATTGTGTCTATGTAAATTAAATGTATGGTTAAGTGATTTGTGAAGATGATCCTATCAAAAGATTTTGAAAATATGAATAAAAAAGTACATTTATTTTCGGCTCATTTATTTTCAACTGATTAAAATAGGTGACACTGCTTAACTCGTTCCTTACCTTATTTTATAAATTTGCAATGAAGCAACTAACAAACTGCCCGGTTCTGTAAAGAAAAAGAACAGGGCTTTCAAATGTAGTAAAACATTTTTGGCGGCCAGCTTGGATTTGATCACCATATTGGATTTTATCAATAAATTGCCGTTTTCGCCGTGAGCTCCCCAACCGATTTTCGTTTCAAGACCTTTGGAAAGTTGAGAAAAAATATGTCAATGCACTCTTCTCTCGATTCTAGCGTGGGCTAGGTTTGAGGTGTCCACTTGGTCCACTTGAAGAGGTAAACCAACCCCGGTGGAAACAAAGACCATATCGCCCATTTGATATAAAATTATTTGGTATAATGCTGTTTGACATAATAATAAGGGACCATTTAGCGTAATGACCATTTGGCATAATTCCTCAAACATCATTTTATAACCAAATGACCACTTTCCTAGATGATTTAGGGTGAGTCGACCGCAGGCTGCGAGTATTTGCTGGTGATCCGCCGTCGGAAGCACCGGCCATTGCGGGGGCGACCCTCTAGCAAAAATCACCTCTGTTTAGGTTTATTTGTTATAATAGGTTTACCGGCTATAAGTCAGTGTTCTTAGTCCTTGCGGGGATTTGTCTCTGGCAAGCAATAAAATCTGACCATTATGCCAAATGACCATTATGCCAAAAGTTCGTTATACCAAATGGATTTATGCAATACAGGTTATCCCCGGCAGCACACACGGGCTGAGTACACCTTTTATAGTGATAAATAAGGGTTTTTTCATGTGTGCTTTGCTAATAAGGTTTTTTCCATGTGTGGACCCATCACTGCGACCAGTATAGTTGATATATTGTGATATCGCCCGTGTGTTTGCTGTATGACCTGCACTGCATTTCTTTTTGCTATAATTGCTATTGAGTGAGCAATATGCTTATTAAATTTTATGCGTGCTTGTATGTATTGGGGTCTACACTTCCTTCAATGTTTGATACTTTACCCACTTTTTCCTCGCTGCCAGTACTATCCCATATTAAACCGTCCCTGGCGAGGACTCATTCGTTCCTATAGGAGGGACTTTCAAGAGGCTTCAGAGGGTAAATATAGAATTCAGCATGATGGAAGGGTAAATGAGGGGCTTGAGATTAAACACCCAGTTAGCTTCGAGGCACGATGCTGGTCTAACAAGCTAGTCGTCGTATGTTCGAATCTCGGCTAGGCGGTGCTTGCTAGATAGAGTCAGTAGGATCGTTACACTGGCCCTGTGATTTTCCTGTACTCTAGCCGGCTGCGAAGTCTGTCGATAAGCCCACGGTTTTGCTTTTGAGAATAAACGCATGCTAAAGTCACTTGACATCGAATGGCTTGATTCTACTAAGATTCGGACCCACGACCACTCGCTTGTCAAAGCAGACTCGGTAACCTTGCGGCTATGGAGCCCCCTGCTAATAATCTTAAGCTTAAGGTTAAGTGATACTTCGGATCCTCGGGGATGAACTAATGCCATTTACAGGGCCCGCGCTAGCCAATTTGTCGCTCCACGCAAATTCTCGAAATGGCGCCCCCAGAACAAACGAAAAACAACCGGCTTTGCTATGTGCAGACATTTTACTACTTACACACTCGCAAACGCACAGTCTCGTAGCGTCTCTCTGCATAACTACTCACGAGGCAAACAACTCGTGAGCAGCCAGCTGCCCGTGAGGGCTAGCGGCACACTGGGATACAGATTTTGCATTACTTTTTGTTCTCTTCTTCGTCTTACGCCCTAGATTCTACACGCGGGTAGAAGTGCGAGTCCTCGTGAGTGATCGGTATCAGTTGCTCAGGCTGAAATAACATGCGAGAGCGACGACCGTGGCTGTTAGCTAAATGCACACTCGTAAAAGTCGTTACATTGCATGAATAACCATGAGCGGGAGTCCGAAAGGAATGCTTATGCCGACGTGTTCACTAGAACGAGTAGGGCTTTGCAACACTGGTCACAGTCATCCGCCATTTCTTTTTAATAATTGTCGGTTTCTTGAAACCCATTATTAGACATGACAAACCTTCAAAAGTGAAAAAGTTCGGTTCAAATTTCCTGTTACTTCATAAACTTCGTCATCATACCTTGATACTTCATCGAAGATGAATCTGCTGATTGCGGATTTTGAAGAGATTCGAAACTCTCCCGGAAAATTTCTAAATAATTTAATATCATCAATGCCACTTTCCCACCACGTTTATCTGAGTGTTTTGATTGTTATGTTTTGTTTCAAATAGATTTTCATCAGGAGGAGGTGGAGCGCAAACGGAAAGCGAAGAATGGCGTAGGCATATGAACCAAGCACTGTAGGCACTAGTTGGAATGATTCTCAAAGTACACTTGTCAAAAGTTGGGAGAATACGATGGGTCGGTCACGTCGCTAGACTACCGGATGTCCATGCAGTGAATCTGTGTTCTCTTTTAGAACTTCATCGGCCTTAACGGCCCCATACACGTACGCATTTGCATATGATGCACGCATATGTTGGGTTGGAAAGGAATAAATTATTGGCGGGTCATTCACGTTGAGCGGCAAGCCCAAATTCTTCTTTTACCTGCTTGGTTCGTGGCGCTCGTACACAGGCGAGAGTGTTGACCGAACATGAATTCACCAACATTTTCGACCAACATTCGTACGTCTATGAGGGCCTTTAGGAATAGAGAGACCCAACTTACTAGATGGCTCCACCAAGTTGAAGCTGATTTGTTTGTGTCGAAATGCTCAACGAATTGGCGGCAAATAGCCCAGGACCCAATACAGCGAACAGTAACTCTAGATACACTACTTGCCATCCCGGCTTTACGCTGCTAAAGGAGAAGGAAGAAAGTTCTATATTAACCACTTATTTATTTAATGCTCAGTTTTATTTTTAATGTAGGCGAAATGGCGCCCTCTCGAAGTGGCGCTCCAAGTAGCGGCTTGTTTTGCTTAAGGGAAGCGCCGGCCCTGGTCATTTAGACCAGAAGTCAGGCTGCAATTGGCCAAGGATATTGCGCCTTATTTTGCTCTCTGAAAATGGATTAGATTTCCAAAATAACAGAACATAACACCTTTAAATAATATACACTTGAAAATAAAATCGTGTGGCTCAATGGTTGCTCAATCGCGCACTAGGAGATGGCTACTCAATTATACAAATTGAAGTATTTCCAGGTATGTACCCTGTTGAGGCGCTAGATGGGGGCTTGGGATGTTGCCTTCTCCATTTCATACCCTAAAAAACAGAAAGTGACTTTGTCGGGAAAAAGAGCCACCTGGAAAAGGAGTATGCGGAATCATTCTCAGGAAACGTGACAGTTGTACCAGAATCTAATTGCATTGCGCAAAGCATATGTGCGGTGAGCCAAAATGTATCGGAATAAGAACGGCAGTAGCTTGACGGATATTGGTCGTGAAATAATTGAAAGCACTTCAATGATCACCTGAATGACGACGAGGCAGAGACAAACATGAAACAGGTGGCAGCCCTTGCCAAAGGCAAAGTAAAGGAGGCCATCAGCAAGCCGAAGAAAAATAAATCAGCTTGGAAAGATGGCATAGCAGGGAAACCTTAATAGGCCCCGGGAAAGCTAGCCACTTGTCTGCGTCGGCGGCGTCGGCTGATTGTAGGAATTTGGGATACAGAACAGCTGCCAGACGAGCGGAAGGGTGATGTTACCAGACTTGTTGTAAACATGCTCCCGAAGAACGCAAGAACCCGAACCCGGTGCTTCGTCTTCGACTAGGCACGGATGAGCACGGTGCGAAGGCTCGCATGATTTCGTACTTTGCTTTCTTTCTTTCTTTCTTTCTTTCTTTCTTTCTTATACGTTTATATTCGGTGTACGTTACCGAGCTGTTAGCGCATTCGGGCTCCGCGCTCTAGTTCGGTGCCCGCTAGTATGCTGGCACGGTTTCGTTCGACAGGACCAGTCTAATCAACCGCACGCTACGACGTTGGAAACTTAATTGCACGGAGGAGCACGATCAACTTTGATAAACAAATAAGGAAGTGATTCAGTATTTCGCTAAAAATAGCTCAAATATTTTTGAAGGGCAAAGCGAAAATTAATCCCAAATTTTAAAGACCTGAAAAGAAGCAGTAAATGTGGCTTCTAGAGACCGAAGCAGGTCGCAAATTTGAGCAGAAGCAGAACCATCAAATACAGTCAAATTTCGTTAATTGCACTTAGCTTATTGTCGATTTTGAGAAGAACTTTCGTTAGTCGGGCTGATCTGATTAAGCCAAAAGATGGCATGAACAACACTTGAACTGTGAAAACAGCTCAGCTTAATTAATTAAGGTTTTTGTCAAAATCGGCGATAAGTTTAGTGCAATTAACGAAATTTGACTGTATTTGCTTTTTTGTGTATTGCAATGCAACAATTAGGCCGATCACTCTTTTTATTGTTAATCACAGCTATTGATAATATTTCGCATAAATTTATTATGAATTTGGATTTTGCAATTCTCGCGTCACTTTTCATTTCGTCCAATGTAACAATTCCACCATTTTGAGAAAAACGAGATCGAAGTTCGTCGAATTGAACTTTATTGTTTCAAAATGAAATAATTTTCAGTCATTCATTCAACGTGGTTGATGAATAATAACATTCAATATTTAATGGGGTGTTTAAAAATCTAATTAAAACTAAGCAGTTTTGGTTTATTACGGATAAAGTTACATTGGACTGATTACCAACTCATGCTGTACTTTGGACGTTTTTATTTTTCCAGGCTATTGCACATAAATGAAGCAAGATCACCGTAAAATGCGTGCGTTGCCGTGCTACGCTATTTTCGAGGCTATTTTTCAATATTAGGCCGCTTGTTTCACTTAAAATGCATAAATAATGCGAAAAAAAACTTTCACTTGCTAGACGTCCAATGTACAGATTGGGTTTGTTTTGATTTTTTTTGCACTTTGGACATCAGATGAGAACGACCGAAGTAACAGTCAGTCATCCGTAATTCGAATGTGCACATTGGACATTTTAATGATACTAATTTTTTAACCTCAAAATAATTCTATTTGAGCAGGTGTTTTTGTATAACATAGAGTTTAAAAAGAGCAATAATTTGCTGTGATAAACCGGATTTGTTTACATTTGTTACATTGGACGAAATGAAAAGTGACGCGAGAATTCGGAATTTGATAACTTTGCCGTCTATTAGCTCATTGTATTTTTATAATTTGTCGTCCTAGAACACGCTTGCAGGCTGTGTCCTTCTCTCTTATCACAATTTAGATGTTCATCGGAAAACCATCAACCATTCCCCGTTGTTTTCCTACACAAACAATATAAGTTATCGGTTCGTAACCTCAGGTGTGGTCTCCCTAATCAACCCCCGTAGGCGCATTTTTATCTAGCAATACATCTATTTACAGTTGGATCCCGTAGGAGCGGCAATAGTACGATAGAAGGAACATTCCCGCCATTCCAATGAGCGATGAGTTCTTTCTACCTTCCACCTTTCCACGTCCATCTACGCCTGCCAGGGCTACGGACAGATGGTAGATGATTATTCCCAAGGTTGACAAATGAATTCTATATATTAGCTGCGGGCTAGTCATGTACTTTACCGGTAGGAATGGTAAAAAGTCTATATCGAAGCAAGATTTTGTATCCTAATCCTGCAGTACTTAACTGAAGCACAATGTAGCGCTAGCTTTGACGAATAGAATAATCAGTTCAATTCAATGGCAGTAAATTTGATGCACTCCAAGTATATCGATGGGTAGGCCAACGGTAATCTACCATGAGCGCAGCAGAGACATCCGAACAGGAACAGGAAAGTAGTTTTCCGCTTCGTCACCGTCGAATAAACCCTACGGGCGGGCTTCGGTTCCAACAGTGCAGCAGCGGTGCCGCCACAGTTCCAGTCAGTATCCGTACCAGCAACGAGAGATCGATAGAAAGTTTTTTAATTAAAATTCTTTCTTTTGCCCCGGGTCGTCGCTACGTACACATATGTATATGATAGTTGGCACTGTTTGCCACTGCAAATCCTCTGGCAAATGTTGAAACACAGAACGACCCATCAGCGAGGCGAGGCGAGGCGAGTATCTACTCCTAGTGATCAAGTTAGTAGAACCGTGGCTGCTGCGGTTGGGCTGTGGCTCTGTTGCTGGAAGCTTTCTGACCTCAACCGCATACCATCTAGCCGGGGTAAACGCGGTTGTGTTGTTTTCAACCAAGTCGAATGTGTAACGATAATATATTATTTCAGCATGAATAGCAGTTATGTTGCATTGTTCGAATTATTTGCATTTTACACCAGTTATCATAGGTGTCGAGGAGATGCTTTGTGCCAGGAGTGCTTTTTCATTCTTTGGTACGTGTTTTGCCGTCCAGATAAATATGTTGTTAGAATCATCGAAAGTAACGAAAAGTTGGCAGAATTACAAACAAAATCATTTCAAAGTTCTTAATACACGACCAAAATATTCTGAAATTTTGAATCGAAGCTTTCTAATGAAGCTTTCTTTTTCTTCTAATGTGAAAAAACGGAAAGCACCTGGTTACCTTAGGGCGGTCATCAGGCCTAGTCGAGTAACTCAACTAAATCTACCGCTAAAAAGCTAGTGACTCAACTGTCAGCAAGTGACCCCTGAGCTTGGTTCGTTTTGGTTATTCATCGAATCGCTATGCTGCCCGTTCTTTTTGCACTCGAGTCAAGTTGCTCGTTGTGCCTTACAGAATAGGGCCCATAACCTTTTTCCGTAGAAAATCCCAAAAAAATTGTCGGTTTAAAAAGTTTTAGTTACCTAGTTACAATTATTCGCAATTTATTTTCAGAGCTTTTTTTCGGCAGTGCACGGAATGGTGCACTGTGGTTCTGACAAAGATGTGTTTCCTAACTTGCAGTGAAGGATTTGCTGTCACACCTAAACAACCGGCTAGCTGGAAAAACTTGAAATAAATTTCTGCTTATAAAAGCTTCATAACAACATCACTCCAGATAGATCCCACACGCTAAATGCATCGTTACGCTGTCCGATGGCTCAACAGATCGTAATAAAATCTGAATTAACTTTTTCGCCGTGTTCTCTGGACGACGCATGAAAGTGCAAATGGAGACTCTAACATAAAGAGGACGAGGTTCGCGTAGTACCGGAAGATGCTGTATGCTCGTAAAGTTTTCCCATAGAGCACGGTAAAGAAGACCGAAAGCTTTTTTTTTGTTCTACAAATAAACGTGTTGTTTGTTCGCCTTGAAATCGAGCTGCTGAGCTGCTACGTGCACAAACTCCACAGACACGTTCCGGATTTAGTGAAGTTAAACTTCATTAGCGTTTGTTTAAACTCGAGTGATACCGTAATCCTATCGTGACCGCGTAGTATTGAGGTGATATATTTCACCGAGGTACTTCAGGCTGTTAAAGCTAATATTATCATTCGAGGAAAAGCTTGCACCGAATTTAAACTCATTGTTTAATTTATGAGTGTTAGATTTTGATTTAAATTGAGATTGACTCTAGGTTATAATGATCTGGAAACATGGTATTTATTCAGACGTCCGTGGCTTGCCGCTAACGCTGAAATCCTGTTTGTTTATCACTCTAGTTTCGCAGTTATGATAATTGTGATTTCAGCGATACATTCTGATTAAATTATCATGAAATAATCAATATCAGTACAATTTATTTTCGGAGCGTGCATCGAGAAAATTATTGTGTTTGGATTAACATGTAGCATTTTAGGAATCACTACCGAAAACAAATTTGAAAAAGCTTTATTGAATGCCATTTACATTGATTCATCTGGTTGAACATCTGGCTTTCGCGGAAATTCTAAACCTACTGGACACTAACACTAATCAATACGGGGTTTCACAATTGGCACAAATTTCCAGAAATGAAGATAGTTTTTTTTTCAGTCGTGGGCGTTTTTAAATAATCGGTACAGTTTTACGTGGAAATTACATACTATTTGAAAAAAGTGAGTGTGACGTGTTAATATTTCAAAGAGTACATAATATTGCATAACCAATATTTAACGTGTTTAACTTTGTTTAAACTAGGTCGGTTCGTTTTCTGTTTGTGACTCTTCCACATTTACCGGTCTTCGGTTGCCGCTCTCCAATCGACAATAACACCCATTTTTCAATTTCAATTTCATTCATCAATTCAATTTTAAAGGGTGCTCAGAATATAATTACTTTACTCAAAAAATAGTCGGCAAAACTTAGCAATTTTTCAGGAATTTTAACCGCAAATGTAAGCATTTTTTCAGTCAGAATATTTTATTCAACTTTAAGTCCAACTTTTCCTGTGGTCTTCGTTTTCTTTCTCTTCTGATCTGTCTTAGTGTTGATATGTTTAGGAAGTTTACAAAATTCTTGTTTTACAATAACCCACCCTCAGTGTACTGCTCAATCGGTCAGCGTTATGTTTCATTTGAGGGAATGAAATTCGGCACGTAATTTGTACCATTGGTCGTGTGTTTTCTGTACCATTCCAGCACGTCGTCTCCTCCGTGGCGGAATGGCATGACACTAAATTCGACCAGAAAATCGTAAAATTGTGCGAAAACAACAACAACTCGGAAACAAGAGAGCAAAAGGCCCGTTGACAATTTCAGTCACGGTCACAAACGGGATGCGCCTTATTCCGCACGAGTAAAGCGCTTGTCAATGTTTTGGCAAACTTTTTTCACATTTTTCACGCGAAAGTTTTGGACAGATGCATTTGTTCGCCGCATCTGGAACGGAAAAGTTTGCGCTTTGCGTTTAAAGACACGGTCAACTACACTGGCATGTACATTTTATCACCGTACAAAACTCTTGTTTCGCCGCTGCTTTGTGAATGCTTGCCGTATGTCCCTAAAAATAAGCCGTTTCGGGGCACGGAAAACCGTAGATTGCACAAATCCTATTTTTTTCGGGGTGAAGAAGATTTACATTTTCGAGCTACATGCATACGGCGTTTTGGCGTACGTTCTGTCATTTAACCTTCATTTTTGTAACTAACGAAGCGTAGGCAGTAAACACTTCCGCATTTCACCCAAGTTATGAAAGAGTTTTGCCAAATTAGAGCAAATCTTCGTGAAATAGGTAAACGACAAAACTAACTTCGAGATTTTATTATTCGTGTTACTAGTTTTAAAGCATTGTTTCGATTTTTGCAGTTTTTTTCGGTCCTATTTTTCAGTTGTCTGCATTTGATGGATAGCGTTTTGAAAAGGATTTTCAGCAGATAGCGTTAGAGAAACTACAGCTCAGCAACGATGGTGTATGTTTGGTTTTCCTCTTGTTGTGAAGCGAAATCATTTTTCTTTTGTTCTCATTGTGAGTGATTTTGTAAACAATGTAGCAGCTTGTTCTCTCAAATGCTAGCTTTTAGGCTAGCAATATTGCTGCAATAGCGCGAAGCTTACAGTTTTTGCTTTATTTGGGATTTGGGTAGATAGTGTGTTGATGGTTCAATTTCTACTGGTTCGAAAGTTATAATTTAGTCCGGGGCTGTCCTGCACTTAGTGCAGATTTATGAACTACGAACCAGGGCCTTGAAAACGTGACCTTCAATTGCAAATCGTCACTCATCAATGAAGCAATGAAGCTTTGGTTTCAATTGATGTACCACCGCTTCGCTTCAAAATAGGAATCAAACTGCGTCGGTGAAGCAGGTTTCACTATATCTTGACGACAGCTTTTAAAGCTTAATTTGTTCTTTTCTATCAAAGATTTAGTAGAAGGCTAGAAGCTTTGAATGCAAAAGAACTGTAATTGATTGACATATTTCTTACAATGTAAGGTATGGTAATCTAGTCTAGTTAATAATGGCAAATCATGCCTGACTTTCAATCGCCATCGGCTGAGACACTCACCATTTTCAATTGAGACTTTCTTGAAAGATTCTGTTCAACAAATGAAACAAGTCACTTCGTGTATGAAGCGAAGGTAAGAGAAAATCAGCTTTATTTCGATGATGTCGGGCTCTGCTACGAGCTTCTGAAGTAAGATATGGTCAAAAATGAAAATAAATTGTAACCGTTGTTACAAATCGTCCTTAGTTTTTTTCAAATGTGCATTTTGTTTGAGCAACTATTGTATTTCTATGTTAGTAATTGTTAGTAGGATTAGGAAATGAAAATGTAAATATGTATGATAATTTGTTAGTAGGTTACACGAACACAGGAATTGTTAGAATAAGAATGGCAAAAATGGGGCAATTAACCGCAGCTGTTAAAACCGCATAGTTAAAGGTAAAAGGAGAAGAAAATGGTGGGTGGCAAAAGAAAGGAGTAGAAAAACCGCCATTCGATCAGATATACCGCGGCGTTCGTGTGATAAGGGAGTGAGTGGATAGATAAGAAAGCAAAGTTTAGCCGAAGGAGCTTAAACAAAGGCATTATTCAGGTAACTTAGTCCTGTGCCAGTTTCCAATATGGCTTAATACGTGAATTCGTCCTAATAGGACCTTTTTCCATTGGATTTTATTGGATTTTGGAATCCATCGTCGATCTCTCACCTCACACGAGTCGGCCTAGGTGGTGCATTCCGCCTACGTCTAACCGTCAAGGAGACCGGGCACCGACGACCCGTAGAACCCTCGGGCAGCAGGCCCTAATTATAAAAGAGGACCCTTCTCGGTGACGCCAATACGGTATCGTCCGTGGCCCACCGATTGTGTCAAGGAAGGAAGACGCCGAAGACTCCATTTCCCGCCAAGCCAGCCATCACTCCGCCATTGCATTTTGCTGGGACGCCAGCAAATTGCATCAGTCGAAGCTAGTCGGCATCAGTCAAGCCAGCAGCAGAACCAGCAACGAACCCCAGCGATCCGGTACGTATCGTAGTGAAGCCCCGTAAATTGCCCACAGAATACACCATACACCCACAATACCCGTTCTGTTCAATAAACCGACAAACTTGCTAAAATAGAGTTTTTAAATTCCCAAAATTCGAACAGCCTAGGAATACCGCAGTTGTTGCACGATTTGTCCGCGTAGCTCCTCCGATTGCCCAGTACAAGCCGACCCGGTGATCCAAGATCTACGGTCTCTTGCTCTGTGAGCTTTCTCGGGAGTACTGTCGTCCCAAACAGTAATAAAATTGACGGGTCATAAATGACTTAAAAAAAATGTTGGCGGCCATTTTATAAAAATATTTTTTTCATGTCACATCCTGTTACAAACTTGACAACCCTCTACCCCCATAAACCCAAAGACGTCATTATTGAATGATCCTTTACATAGCGCTGAAAGTAGACGACATATAACTCACGGTCTAGCTAATGTGAATTAATTTGCAGAACGTGTTCGGACGGCACAGGACAGAATTATTTGGTTTGTAAACGACCATATTGTTTTTAGAATTTAGTTGAGTTTTGTTGAAAGCCAGATCAGTCAACTACTCTTATAACAGTTATATTTTGTTTAAAGATATGAATTCTTACCTAAAATGTTTATAGGCTGAATACGTGAGGGAGATTGCTGTTTTGGCATATTCTGATTTTGGCATTAGTAAAAATATCCGATTTTGGCATCACGAAATGGATTACCTAAGAATGACCGAAACACAAATGGCCGAATCACGGATGGCCGAAATAACAAACGGCATAATAGATCTAATGGTCGAATCACAAATGGCCGAATAACAAATTACCGAAACACTTCTGTGCGGCCTGTGGCCTGAATGATTTAGGAGGGCTAGTACCGAATGGTCGACACAGAGACGACCGAATAACAAATAGCCGAATTTCAACAACTATCACAGAAAGCCGAAATTATATTTGGTCGAATCACGAAAAAATTTGCAATATTCAAAAAAAAAAATCAATTTCGGGTAGCTTCGCACAAACCAGACAACCATTAAGTGAAAGTACTATATTTAATCTATAAAAAGAAAATATTTCCATCAGGAGCACTTCAAAAGAATTTCAGAAATCAATTGAAAAATGTGTTATTTTTTGATAAAATTTTTTATAACTCATTAAATATGCATCTTCGTGAGAAACAGTCTTCAGAGAAATTGTGTATTTTAGCATACTGAATAACTTTGTAGAACATTTGAAAGCAATGAAAACAATGTGTGCAAAGTTATTGAGCATAATTGATTTTTAAGTGCTCCTTTTTGGCACATCATTATATTTCACAACCGGTAAGAGATAGATAGTTACTGTATTCAACAAAATTGCTTATTTTAGTGTGCTCTGCAACCTTTAGAAGACAAAATTTTTTTTTGAAATTACTTTAAAAAACAAAAGTTCGTACCACCCTAATAGGTGAAGTCACGGTCACCCTGATAGTGCAGAAAGATGCGCTATATTTTATTATTAAACTTCTCCAAAGACGCTATACCTCAAAAATAACTCATTTTTGCGTTATACCAAACTATTGTGATTTTGGTGGTTTCATAAGGGTGATACAAATTTTTGTTTATTTAAATGCGTTTAAAAAGGTATGGTGTCTTCAGCAAAGTTGTAGAACACATAAAAATAAGCAACTTTGTTAAATACAGTAACTGTCTATCTCTTTTCCTTAACGAACTATAATAAACTCTATTAAAAAATAACGCATTTTTCAATTATTTTTTTATGAGATTCCTTCAGAGTGCTCCTAGTGGAAATATTTTTTTATAGATAAAATGTAGTACTTTCACCTTATGGATGACTGTTTAATGCGAAGCTGCCAAAAAAAAATTGAATATTGCAATTTTTTTTTTCATTTATTTTATAACTTACTAGCTGAGTGCCCGATCTTACTCGGGGCTCGGGGAGCCTTTGTCTCACAGCCATTTGTACATCGGTTATTGTAACCGAAATGCTTATAATGCAAAAATACAACGTTTGTTCCTCTATCGGACGTTCCTCTCCATTTGTCAGCTCCCTCTCTTTTGTCTATCCGGCCACCTGCACATCTGTTTTCTTCATGGAAATCCCTATAAAACCCTATAAGGAAAGAAAAACAAAGCCATTTTTTCTATTTGCACCTTCCGTTTTTGACAACGGCCACCCCACCCATAGGAAATGAATAGTTTTGTAAATTGTACTTTTCTAAACACAGCTTTTTATTTATTTATTAGTTTAGTATTACATGCTATCCTAATACAACAGTGTTTCTTCCATGGATACAACAAACCTGTAATTCTTTTCATCTAACTTCAACACAAAACTTGTGTTGTGTTGTTAGCACTAATGATCGAACACTTTTTATACAGGGCACTTTGATTCGGTGCATAATTACACTTGACAAATCTACAGTTGCGAGCGTTGCAGGTTAGTGTTACGTATTCTGATTTTTTCTATTGTACGGATAAATTGTTACAGTCATATGGGCGTTACCCTCCCCTTCTCGTCAGCAACCTCCGGTCATTTCCTCGTTTTGTCCTACCGTTACTTATGGGAGAATCGTCCAAACATTTCGATCCCCCTGTTGTCAACTTCTTCAGTTCTGATTCCCTTATGTCAATGAACATGTGTACCAAGTATAATGAAGAATGGTCAAGACGTTTCGGAGTTATGGCCTCCTCCCTTATTAGGGACCCTCCCCCACCTATTAGGGAACCTACCTCCTTTTTTGTTGACCCCCCAGTGCTGATTCTCTTAACTCAAGGAACATGTGTGCTGAGTTTGATGAAGAACGGACATGGCGTTTCGGAGTTATGGCCTCCCCCCAATTAGAGACCCTTCCCCACCTATTAGGGAACCTCCCCCCTTATTGTTGACCCCCCAGTGCTGATTCTCTTATGTCAAGGAACATGTGTGCAAAGTTTGATAAATGACGGTCAAGGCGATTCGGAGTTATGGCCTCCCGCTGTTAAGGCCGTATCCCACTAGCCGTTGCCGCTCCGCTGCAGCGGTCTGGTTCCTTTCCGTTTTCAATCACATTTGCACAACCGTTGTCACCCATTTTTCTTTGTTCGCTACACGTTTGATCAGAGCCTACCCCGTAACAAAGTGACAGTTAATAACAGTTTCCCATAACACCCGCCAGTGCCAAAAATGTCGCGACGATCGTTTTTACGTGCTGGCCAAAATTGACGCACCATCGATTTCTTAAGGAAATGTTCACTTTTGTTACGTTAAATGTGGACGCAAAAAGTTGTCTGGATAACGATTCGAAAATGCGTATTCACTAATTCAGCATTTTTTCATGTTTTTCGGTGAAACTGTTTGAATTCTTGCAAGTTTAATTGTTTACAAGATAAAAAGCGGTATTTATTTAACAAGATTGTCACTCTTGTTTACGAGTTGTCTGTTCTAAAGTATTTATATATTGTGAGTTTCATTGAATGTTATCCACTGCGCAATTCAAAATGAAATGCTCTTTTATGATTGCCGGAGCGATTTTGTAGTTAATATAACAAGTTATACAAAACTCAAAGTGTTTATTGCTTTTGACAACAGAGCTTAGGCATTATTGCCTTTACACCTCGTTGCACTCTATTCTCCACGAATATATAAATCTGTTCACGAAGCATTTATTTAACTTTTCTAACATATTCCAGCTCTGAGACCTTTGTAATAGACTCTGCATATAAATATTTTATTTGAAACGCGTACGCGACAGTTCATTTCATTTAATTTTATCAATATAAAAGTTGTCGAATTAAATACCGCAACACTGCTACCGCTGCAGCGCACCGAGAACGGCAGCCGAAAAAATAGAAACAATCCTATCTCTCTGACAAGACCGGTAGCGGTGAACCGCTGTGCGCTGATTGGTTGACGAACAGCGGAATGGAACGGCAGCGGAACGGCAACCGTCAGTGGGGTACGACCTTTAGGGACCTTCCCCCACCTGTTAGGGAACCTCTCCTCCCTTTTTGTTGACCCCCCAGTACTGATTCTCTTATGTCAAGGAACATGTGTGCCAAGTTTGATGAAGAACGGTCAAGGCGTTTTGTAGGCATGGCCACCCCCCCTATTAGGGACCCTCTCTCACATATTAGGGAACCTACCCCTTTTAGTTGATCCCCAATGCTGATTCTCTTATGTCAAGGAACATGTGTGCCAAGCTTGATGATGAACGGTCAAGGCGTTTCGGAGTTATGGTCTCCTCCTTTATTAGGAACCCTCCCCCACCTATTAGGGAACCTCCCCCTTTTTTGTTGACCCCCCAGTGCTGATTCTCTTAAGTCAAGGAGCACGTGTGCCGAGTTTGATGAAGAACGGTCAAGCCGTTTCGGAGGTATGGCCTCCCCCCTATGAGGGACCCTCCCCCATCTATTAGGGAACCTCCCCCCTTATTGTTGACCCCCCAGTGCTGATTCTCTTAACTCAAGGAGCACGTGTGCCAAGTTTGATGAAGAACGGTCAAGGCATTTCGGAGTTAAGGGCTCACCCTCTGTTATGAACCCCCCCTCCCTCTTTCGTTAACCCCCCAAGTTTGGTGGAGATCGGTGAAGGCGTTCTGGAGTTATGGTGGAACATACAAACATACAAACATACTCACGCTCACTTTTAACTCACTTTTAATCGTGTGCAAAGTTATTGAGCATAATTGATTTTTAAGCGCTCCTTTTTAACACATCATTATATTTCGCAACCGGTAAGAGATAGATAGTTAATGTATTCAGCAAAGTTGCTTTTTATAGTGTGTTCTGCAACTGTTTGAAAAAATTTTTTTATAAAATTATTTAAAAAAAAACAAAAGTTCGTATCGCATTAATTCACGGTTACCCTAATAGTGCAGAAAGATGCGCTATATTTTATTATTAAACTTCTCCGAAAACACCACTCTTGAAAAATTACGCATTTTTTATTCAACTGCTAATGTCCGCGTTTTTTCCAAATTTGACCACTGTAAAATGGTTCAACATAAAAAGATGAATCTTCTCGGAATGCCTAAATAACTATTCAAAAGAAAGACATGAACTAGAAAGCAGTTAACAGATAATAATCGATAAATAATCTAGCAAAAAAACAAAATGAGCAATACAACTTTTTTATATATAAAAACTAGCTGACCCGACAAACTTCGTATTGTCACAAATTAAACTATGTTGTACAAAAATCGTGAATCTCGGATGACCTCTGTCACAATCTCGAGTTTTGCAAGTTTCTGAGGAGTTCGACCTTAGATAATTCATTTTGGCAGTTACGTAACTATGAATACAAATTTGCAATTTTTTCTCACAGTAAAGTAGAAAACAACTCCCCCATTTGCATAGCCAGATAAAATAAAGCCGATAGGATTTAAATATTCGCCGTGGTTGTATAACATTTCACCGAATACCATTTCGCGGAAAACCAATTCTCAATTGACCTAACGCGGAACATAGAGTTTCGCGGAAAATCATTTCGTGAAAAACCTTACGCGGAATGTACCATTTCACGGAAAACCTTTTCGTGGAATGTACCATTTCGCAGGGGTGAACAAACTGAAGGAAAGTAATAGATGTCAGTAGACCTAGGAAAACAAATAAACCTAGACAATAAGGATTACTGTGGGGGGCTGCCCCCCTGCAGTGGCCGGTGCTTCCGACGGTGGGTTGCTAGCAACACTCGCGGCCTGCGGCCGTCTCGCCCTGAATCATCCAGTGTTACTATAGATAATGTTTGGTGGTTTATTGACTAACGTTTTATGGAAGAGTATTTGCATGAGTCCTTATCCTCTACCATAAGGGTAAGGGTCTCTTAACCATCATAAAATTAATTCACGCCTCCAAAAGCCCCCACACGCCAAATTTGGTTCCATTTGCTTGACTCGTTGTCGAATTATGAGGAAATTTGTGTTTCATTTTTATAGGACCCTCTCCCACCTGTTAAAGGACGGAGGGGGCTATAGAAAAAAAATCCTGCTTCGTAAACTCGCACCTAGCATTTAGAACTAATGCGAGAACTAATTAAGCAAATTTAGTTCCATTTGCTTAATTAGTTCTCGAGTTATGAAGGAATTGGATTTTCATTTGTACCTTCATTTTGTTACCCCTAAAATCACCCTGGCATGTGGGTGTGGGTGCTTAATTCCATTTGTTTGATTAGTTCTCCAGATATGAGAAAATTTGTATTTCATTAGTTTGGGAGCCCCTTCCTAAAGGGGGGAGGGGTCATCATTAACCACAGAAAAAATGTGCCTCCTCATACTTCGAGAGCTAATTAGGCAACTGGAACCAAATTTGGCATGTGAGTGTTGTTGGAGGGAGGATTTTTTTCTATGGTGAATTGAGACCCCTCCCCTTTTTTGGAGGGTGGACTCCCATACACATGAAATACAAATTTCCTCATAACTCGAGAACTAATTAAGCAACTGGAACCAAATTTGGCATGTGTTTTTGGAGGCACGAATTTTTCCTTGGTGTACTGAGACCGCTCCCCTCTTCTAAAAGAAGGGGGGCTCCCATACAAATCATATACAATTTTCAGCATAACAGCTTAACAACACAGTTTAATTTGTGGCAATACGAAGTTTGTTGGGTCAGCTAATATATTATAAAATAATAAAATGGTTATAAAATGAAGAGGAGAAAACTTTATAGTTTTGCGATTTAATTTAATCAACCTTTGTATTTTTTCTTTCGTCCTAATAGTTGTTTCTAATATCAGGAAAAGAACAAAAGTCCTTGTAGTACAGACAGTGCCAGTCCTGAGTCGAACATTCCAAAGATCTGAAGCTAGTGGCGCTTCACTCGAAGAATGCTTATGCCATCCACTTTCTGATTTGCTGCACCGTGGCTTCAGCAGCATGCAACAGCTCGCAGAAGAGTACTATGCAACGGCAACGATGACACTGGGCAGAGGTAGCCCTGCAAGCGTCGGAAAATGTGCTGAATGCTCAACCACTATAGTACCTATAGTGGAAGGAAGCATCCCATGTACACAAATCCCAGTAGTGGAGACAAAATTAAATTTAAATCCCTTCCAATTTTCCTTGACCGAGCATCGGCAGCGCAGCGCTAGTACCGGACAAATGTAAACCTCTAGGAAAGCAGATGTGTTTGCTAGCATATTGCTCGAAAAAGCAGACCCATGCTGCACTGGTCACAGACACTACTGCAGTAGTGCACCGTAGAGACGGGTTGTTAATTGATTTTTGTGCCCTTCCGAGGGAGATCTCGATTTGATCTTTCATGTGAAAAGTGTCTCAATTTTCAATTTCTTTAATTTAGAGAGTATCAATTTCGATGATTTAGAATTAGATTCATTTTCAGGTACACGATTGCTTTTAGGATTATTATTTAGGAACAATGACAACACTGTTGACTATTTGAGAGAATCGCCATTTTACGTTATTACGTTAGTGCATGGAAAATGCAAAGAAGTGATTTATTAGATTTTATTCTTCGCCAAGGTAACTCAATTTTTCATACTGTAATTATCGTCCTGCTAGCCTAGTGAATATATATCAGCGAGAACTAGCTCATTATGATTTGCATAATATCGACCTTCGGCAAATCTGTTTACAAGTGGAGAACAATGCAGTACAATATAATTTATGTTTATTAATTTACATCCGTCAAGCTTCAACACTGAACATATTTTCCATTATCACAAATTTATTGCCTTGGTTAGACTGTGGCTTCATACAATATTCATAATGCCGTCTAGATAAAGTGTTTCTCGCTTCAGTTGTATTTGTACTTTCGTATGTTAGTATTAACATACAGATTTGTGACGAAAATGATAGTAAAAGTGACTGCTACAAAAGCATATCTGATGGAAATTGTATGGATTCGCCATTCCATTTTTGGTTTCTTTAGCTCGTTTTAATACAAACAATAATTTCATGCAAAAATATCTGTAACAGCATCCACGATCCTACCGCCGTGCCGCACGAGAAAATATTTTTATAACTCATTATACCACATAAACAGATTATGGATTGCTTATCCGGTTGTTCTATCACATCAAAAAGATTAGCTCACCATAGCAACTTATTTCGGAGTTCGTCTCAGCCCGGCAACTGATCGATACTGTTTGGGCTTTGGGGTGAATGGTGATTTCCCGAAATTTTCCACCCTTACGCCAACGACTTGCTCAATCAATTCTTCGCACCATCGAACAGACACACATAAATATCTCCATCGAGCTCCGACGAATGTCAGCCTGGACAACCGCAACAGTCTACCTCTTCCCCATGCAGACCACAGGCGGCTTTTTGCCAAACCAAAGTAAAGTATACATTTCGCTTTCGCGTCTTGTCAGTCCGAAGACGATGTGATTCGTTTCGAGATTGAATTACTCCTAGTCAATTCCGCTTCCGGCGACACTGTCGCCGCCCTGTCTTGTTTACCAAATTGAAACCTTAGATACCAAGAGGAAAAGCCAAGTTGTACGCCGCCGGTGCTATGGTAGTGCTTCTCTGTAATTTCCAAGGTCGGGGACAATTTGCTACCCTGGTACGCTTCATTGAATTTCGGTCCTTTCAACAAGCTCTTCTGCATATGTAGATTATAAACAAGTACTTGTTTTTTAACCTCCTCTCACGAGCGGCACCTTCACTTCACTAGTGGTAACAAGAGAATGTGAGTACTTACTAATATTGCCCTGCTTGTGGTGTTATGTTGAACTCAACTGAAGATGTTTTTTCCTCCTTTGTTTACCTCACGACAAAACGGCTCATATCACCGGAAGCAGTCAAGCATGAGCAAACGCCATATGCCAGGACTAAGAGGGTAGTGCTGACCTACGTACGGTTGGCTGTTCTGAGTGTACATAAAAGAGTCGTATAACACCCCCATTCAGATGTAATTGCTTAAATCCCACAGTACTTATCTTGCCGCAAACAAAGCAAATTGGAAAAAAAAAGAACTGGAAAAGGACGGTTTCAACAGAAGCGACTGTATGGAGCTTTAATGGAATTATGGTCCCTGTGTTAAAAAGTGCTATTTGTCGAACGAACAGGATGGACCAACAAATCATGATCATCATGTTCCATTCCAATATCCCAGCGCAATAACAGATTCGGCGCTGTCTCAATCTTGACAACCAATTTCGTCTTGCCACCGCATTGCCCTGAGCATTAATATTCATCTTCGGTCGAGTCGAGACGAAATTCGTTAGCCACTTGAACCGCAACTTGTGTGTACATTATCTTCCGGCTCCGCTCCGGTCTTGGAAGGATGGCGCCAGAACGACTACAATGTTTTGCGAACGAAACCCGACAAGTGGCAGAGCTGCGGCTGCCGCCGCGGTGACGTAGTTGCTCAATCCAATGAATGTAGAACGAACAGCTCGAGCGTCGCGCCAAAATAGTTTGCAAATTTTTCCACGAGACATTTTCTCCCACCCTTAGCGTTGCTGCTGGCCGACGACTATTTGTCAAATTCGGAATCGAATGCCATCCACAGGGGGTAAAGATCGAATATACATTAGTAATCAGTTCATTGTGATGGAAATTGTGATTAATGACATCTTTCTCGAGTTCATGAACCTGCTTGGGGAATATTTACGTCACAGCTTCTATGATCAATCGGTTCGCTAGCTAAACAGAGTAACACTTTCCAATTGTTATTTTGCCAAAAATTTTATAGCATTTTCATACAAACCTTTTCTCGATTGGTTCAAGAGTTTTGAACTACAACTTGAATTACAAGAAATTTTTAAACTAAACGATGTCCGAAGAAATCGGAAAATTTCCCTTGGAGTTTTCCTGGGAAATAGCAGACTTCAAAATATAGTTATCATTAAACTACAATCGCATGCAAAATTCTATGAAATTCTGAGAGCCTTCGGCCTATTTTATACAATAATTTTGGAAAATACCAATATGCTTGGATAAGTTTTTGTGGGCTAGTATCGAATGGCCGAATTTCTACAACAGTCACAGAAGGCCGAAATATCGTTTGGCCGAATCACGAATGGCTAAATCACGAAAGGCCGAATTTTCTCAGAATGCATCAGTAATTCAATAAAAAACCATGAATTGGCAAGAAGTTAACAAATAATTTTATTCAAACAACACAACTATTTACTATACAACAACAAAAAAAGATTGATAGTTCTTTCTTCCCCTAAATGCAAATGATTTACGTTCAATACAAGATGCGAGACCTGTTTACCGTGTCAGTAGCAAATGTTTCCTTAATGATTCAGGGCTAGACGGCCGCAGACCGCGAGTGTTCGCTGGTGATCGGAAGAGCCGGCCACTGCGGAGGGCAGCCCTCCGCAAAAACCACTTCTATTTAAGTGCATGCATTTTCCTAGGTTTACTGACTAGTAGGGATTATCCCTTAGTTAAGTCCGAACGAGCGACAGCGAGTAAGGACAGCATGTACCCTTTGTTTGTGCAGGTTGAAGACCGTGAATATTTTCGAATAAATATGACGTTCGGCCATTCGCGTTTCGGCCTTTTGTGATTCGGTCATTAGATATATTATGCCATTTGTGTTTCGGCCATTCATAGGTAATTCGTTTTTGCAGTTTATTGATACGCTCTTAATATAAATTCTAATGAGTATGTAATATTTCTTTAGCAATATATATCTTAAATTTGGCAATAAAAAATAGTGCGCTGTTGAAAAAACTTTAACGGGAAATTAGCAAACATTAACTTTCCGTCGGAAAGCCCTATTTCGGAAGCAATTGTTAGGCACAAAACAAGGGTTCTGTAGGGTAGAGGATCCATATTTCGCCAGGAATGACATCAATTTTACCAATTTGTCAAATAACTTCTTTTAAGTCTACCGTCATCCGGGGCGAGATTGTACCAAAAAAGCATATGTTTTTGTTCTTTAGCTCAGTATACACACAATTTAACGCGTGCAGGGCGCTATATCTCTGCATATTAGTGTTGATAGGAGGAAATGCTTATCAACTTAGGGACTAGATTGGTACACTTCATTGTGCCTGATTTTTAATTTCAGCTATAACAAATTTAAATTTGTCACGAGGTTTTCAAGCCACCGTAAATCTCGCATGTGTATAATATTTCTCGATATAAATTTTCAAACTTTGGTTCATTATGTAGTACCATTACCATTATATTTCATTTATAAAACAGTTGTATTTTTTATCTTAATTTTCTTAATTACTGGCTTTACACGAAAATTTCCGAATATCCAGGTTAGTCTCAAACAATCGGTACTTACATACTGAGAATCTTTTCGTATGGTAATTTAGCATCGTTTGCTTTCGTGTCTCGCTCGTTACATTTTTCCGACAGCGGTTGTTTTAGAACGCCATTTTGAATTCATTTGAGCACACTTAGCAATGGTGCGTTCACCAACCGGAACTTTTATTGAAATCTTATAAACGTGTATTTTAATCGTAAAATCGGTTACTTAGGAACATTGCGCGTTATTTCTATCATATGAATATCAAATATCAAAAGCTTGATAGGTTTTGTGCAGCTCCCTAATAAAGTAGTCAGAGTTTTTAAGCAAGTTCTATGGTCGAAGGATGCCAAAAAGTATCTCGCGCAGTCAATGTTTTCGATTTAATTGCCAAAATAAACCCGTTTGGCTCGGGACAGCTTTCGTGCATAGCAACAAATGTCTATCGGTATTTAATAACTGACCGCGCGCGATTTCGAACGAATCGAATATTTTGATAGCACATAACTTTCGGTGCGGTAAACTGATGATTTCTCATAGTTTTTTCCTATATCGGTATGTCGGATCTCCACAACCTGTTTCGCAATGGCCACGTAACCAAAAACGTCCTCAAATCGTACGCGAGCTCGAATGACAGTGATCGCACCACCTGCCTCGGTGGACCCAGATCAATTCCTTTCTACTAACAACAACTCCTTCATGTGATACTTGTGGATGATGCAGAGGATTCCTCGGTCTCTAGTAGCAGCAAGTGTCGGACTAACATTCCTTTCCCTCCCAAATTGACCTGCATGGGCGTGGCCAGCTTTGCTATTGATTATCACAAAGAATTAGATCACCAGAAAATGCACACTGAGAATGATCTGCTACTCCCAAGCATCGTTCTGAAGGTCCTTTGTGCAATCTCAGCTGATCTAGATCAATCACGGGCAACTCACGGGCGGTCAAACTATGCTATGCTATGCTATGCTTTAGCTCAGTATACACACAATTTAGGAACTAAGTTGATTTCAAACCTGTCAATATATACTAAATTGTTCAATTAACAACTACCGTAGAGATGGTTTAGTTACAATGAAACCTAATTTTACTGGAAGTGCATGAACTTTGGCACAATCTCGCCCCTTCTAGGGGGTGACATTGTGCCAAAAACATAAAGTTAAGCTAAAAACTAAACAGTGAACATTAGCATGTTTATGAACAATACACATAAATATCAGTATAAAGTAGTGCATATGGGGCCGTCCAAGAACTAAGTGGACCATTAGGGACAGGGGGTCGGCCAAAAATAACGCCTCATACAAAAAGTTTGAAGGACAATAATCCGCGGAGGTATGAAATAACTAAAAATGGGTTCGTAGTCAATGGACAGCAATTAACAAGGGGGAGATATATGGAGGGCGTGTATCCTAAGGGAGCAAATCTATTTGATCATTTAACAAAAGTAACCATTACTTCGTTCGGGAACCCGCGGCCGCAGAACATGTGGCCCATCCCACCCACCTCCCCCTCCTTAAAATTGGCAGTTTATACACGGTATAATATATTCGTCTTATATTAAAGTGTTTATTCAAAGCATCTGAAATTTCCAGAGAAAAAGTTAAAATTAGTTTAAATTATTTAGCAAACCTATGATACTGTTTGCTTCAAAATAGATGATGCAATCTAATCTGTCAAAATATTGCCCTCAGTAGTAAAGAATGTGAGTATACTGGTGTATTCTGACGTATTTTTGTTGTGTATGTGAAATCCACAAATTGGATCAATCATTATGGCTTGGCACAATCTCACCCCCGTGAAACTCGAAAAGTACAAAGTTTTGAAAAATATTATTTTCCATAATAACCTTTCAATACATTGTAAATGATTAGTTTATATACCTTCAAAATAACAAGTTGATGCGATTTCTTGTCTGGGTTGGTTTGAGCGGGACATTTTTTACAAGCGTTATTTCCGAGTATTTTTGATCGCCAACTTTGAAACCCTGTTTAGGCTAAATAGTTTGCTAATATTATCTGTGTTCCATTCTAAATTATGAATAAATATGTTATGTTCATGATCATTTTGAATTTAGGTCACCAGTTTCTATAGATATAATAAATTTTCACAAATAAACATTTTTGGTTTTGGCACAATCTCACCCCCGTGGCACAATCTCACCCCGGATGGCGGTACCAAAAATATCCAAAACGCTTTTGGATTCATCAACTGGCGAAATATGGATCCTCATCCTCATCCATCCTCATCCAAATGCATTCACTGCATTCTTGCCGATCTGAAAGCAGCGAATACATTTTCGTGAACAGATTTTTTGTTTCAAACAAAAAAAACTGCTTTTGAAATATACAAAATCAATGATCACTCATTTCACCTGAATGTTAATCTGAAACGAAATAAAGCAACCTATGTCAAGATCAAATTAAAATTGTATTCGAATTTGTCTTTTTTGTTTTTGTCTGTTTTGTAATATGTTATATGTATGCATTAATTACGTTACGATTTTGTATAATTTCTTTTTATTTCTTTATAGTCACTTTAACAGCTTGGGTCATTCGTGACTTCAGAGGGGTAAGGATTTGACCCCGGGTTCTCGGCGTGAATGTTAACCACTAGACAGGGATTCACTTCTTTGTGTTATTTTTAAACAATTTGGGCGTCCCGTTTTTTTGTATTATTTTTAATCTTATTTACATTTGTTAAACTTTTGCGATTTTTGTTAGTTTTATGTCAGTTTTTTGTTTATTTTTTAGATCATCTTTCAATCATTTTTGGACCCTTTCTACACCTGTTTGCGATCCGTGTTAGTTTCATGTGATTTCTGTATCATTTTCTGTCAGATTTGTTTTATTTCTTGAATTATTTTTCTGTTTTTGTAGTATTTTGTTGTCATTTTTATGTTCTTTGACACGCTTTTGCAATACTTTTGTGTCATTTTTTGGTCTTTTTTGTGTTTCTTTTGGTGTCATTGCCGTATCATTCCGCATCTCTTTGGATCATTTTTCATGTCTGTCATACAGTAATATTCCGATTTTGTCAGCCCCATGTTGAATTTTGGGCTGACAAAATAGGGAAACTGACAAAATCGGGAAATTGTTTTTCAAAATTATTTTCAAAATTCAAGACTCAAGACTCTGCAATATCGAAGACTACTACTTAAAATTAAATTTTAACCCTCAATTGATCAACCGAATGCTCAACACAATCTAATCAACCGGGCACAGCACATTAGTCCAGAACCTTTTTTGGTGCGCATTAGAGTTTTGGGCGGGAAAACTTGGTTTTAGGTTTATGGAACCTTTGAAAGAGTTTCTTAAAATTACAAGTTCTATTGTCTAGCGGAATTCAAATTTTGATTAGTCCCCTTAAAAGTGCAATAAAAAATTTACTTTGCTTTAATTTCAATATAACACATTGATGTGTTCTGCGTAGTTTTATAGCATATTAAATACAAAAAAATGGCTGAACACCTTCTATCTCTTCAGTAAAGATAGAAAAATCCTATTTCTCGTAAATAAAAAATCGGTAAAATCAGTTTTTCTATTTTAGCTGTTTTTGTAGTTGTTGTATGACTTTTTCCTGTTTTACAAAGTTGTACAAATAGTAAAAATACACAACATTGCTGAATATAGTATACCTCTCTCTATGCTCCTTTAGGAACTATAGAACTTTTAATGTAATGTAAACTTTCAATGTATTCTAATTTTGACCAAGAATTACTCGCAAAAAAGTATCATTTTATTCAAAAACTCTCCCCAAAGCATCAGTATAGTTTCATGCCGGCTGAAAAGTTGTATAAATCATGTTTAAAACCACAAAAGTTAAACAAAATTTTTAGGCTGACAAAATTGGGATAAAAAGCTGATACAATCGGGGGTTGACAAAATCGGGAGTTGATAAAATCTGAACATTACTGTATTTTTATACTTTTTGAACCATTTTTCTGTTGTTTTCTGGTCATTTTAGTATCTTTTTTGGCATATTGTTTATAGTATTTCATTTCAGTTTTGAATTATTTTTCTGTTTTGTAACATTTTGGTTCCATTTTTGTATCAGTTTGTTGTCATATTTGTGTTCTTTGACACACTTTTGTATTACTTTTGTTTTATTTTCGGGCCATCTTTGTGTTTATTTTTGTGTTATTTTCGTGTCATTCCGTATCTCTTAGTATAATTTTTGATGTCATTTTTGTATTATTTCTGAAACAGTTTTGCCATTATTTTCTGGTGATTTTAGTGCCATTTTTTGTATTTTTTATAACGATTTTGAATATGATTTGTATTTTTTTTTTTGCTTTTTTTTGTATATCTGTGTCGTTTTGTATATTTTTGTGTTTATTTTTCTATTTTTTATTTATTGTTGTAACATTTTTTGTTTGGTTTCTTTATAGCATTTTTGAATATTTTTTTGTGCGACACCGATTTCTGTATTATTATTGTTACATTCTAGTGTTTAATATTTTTTGAAACGGTAGTTCTTTTACAAATGACGAAGGGACGATAAAAGAAATTAATGAAAATTTTAGAGTGAAGATGAAAGAGCGGAAAGGTTTGAGGGGGGGGGGGGGGTTATTAGTTGCTACGCTTAACAAGTGGTCGTTGTGACTGCAACCTTTTGTCCAATGCTGGAAGGTGCATGGGTCGAACCAAGTTATAATCTGAAATTATAATCGGATTCGAACTTTGTATTGCTATAAAAGAATACTTTTGTTGCCAAAATCGAACCACGCCTAAACCGAAGTCCCACTGTATTAGTTTTGAAACTTTTTCCAATTATTTTTGTTTCCTTTTGGTGCCATTTTTGTATCTTTTTGGTAGGTACCATTTTGGTTTTACTATTGTTGTAATAATTCATTTTTGTCCCATTGCAATGCCATTTGTATATCACATATGTGCCATTTTTGTTGTTTATGTGGCAGTTCTATGCTATTATGTCATTTCAGTATTTAAAAATAATATCATACTGATGTTATTTTGTCTAATATTGCTTCATGGGCGCCATAAAGAATCCGTAGATTAAACAAAGTGATGCATGCGGAGAAGTGTGTGACGCGTATACGGGGATAGAACTGTGAAGATAAAAAACTAGGTATTAGGCCAGCTAATATAGCGGGCGGCGGTAGTTTAGTTAGTAACACTTTCGGGTACCAATCGAAAGAAAGTGGATGCGGACCCCACCAGCTACGGCCCCGATATATTTGTGGTCAATATCTAATATTATAAGAAATGTTTGTTCTACGACGATATAGTACAAGAGTTATGAAATTTTTAGATAAGCGAGGACCATGAAAATTGGAAAATTTCCATTAGGAACTTTTGAAAAATTGGAGATTTTGAATTTTTAAATATTATTTTTTTGGGGAGAACTTCTGCGAATAATTTCTGTCGTTCTTTAATAGCCAATCGTCCACGGGCAACGACCAAATGTCCTTCTTCCATTGGACTAGTGATGACGAAAACATGGGTAGTAAAAAACATTTTAAATAATCAATAAAATATTCGTGTCCGAACATACAACGTCGACTAAGAGGTATTCAATACAGCGACAAAACGAAGCCGCGGGGCCAAAGGCTCGAATGTTTATCAAATGAAAATAAACTAATTTAACGTTTTCGCCTCCCAAAACAACGAGTCGCACCCTTCGTCAAAAAACTTCCCAGAAAATGGAAGACGAAAAGCCTCTAGGCGTAATGTAATTATACGATTTTTAATGGATAATGATTGAGGTTTAATTGCATTGCTCTTAAGTATTACCTTGTTTCTCTTCTCAGTTCGTTTATCGTCCCAATACGTCTTTACCTTCCAGTTCGCCTCGTCTTAAGTACGAAGTGCGACTGGAAGAGGCTGCAAGAGTCACTAGGATTGTAGCACTAACCCTGCCCTTTGTCCTGTACTCTAGGAGCTGGCTGTCAAGTCTATCTAATAAAAACAGAAGGTCAAGTTCCGAATGCGGAATGTAGCACCAAGGCTTTGCTTTGTTTGCGTCTTTGCCAACGCTAAATAAACAAAACAACATTGCGAAGCCGTTATTCGTTTAAATAAATTAATTAGGTAATTTGATTTATACTGGAAAATGGTAAATATTGTCAAGCTCTTGTCTAAAACAAGATTCATACATTTCAATCGTTTGCCGTATACAGTCATTGTAGCTTTCACTTGATTCCAAGATTGGATCTTCGGGCTAAAAAAAAATTCTTAATCGCCCCTATTGTAATACAAGGAAAACATAGGTTTCAACTGTACACTTCAAAAGTTTGTTATGTGGTATTTAATAATTAAATACCCCGTAAAGGCTAATTTTCCATTATATTCAGATACATTTCCACATATTTTGCTCACCTAAACTTTCCCCTTTGTAGTGAAAGAATTATCATCTTTCCATTTGCCAAACCGATGGCAAACAATCACGGAACAAACATTACAACAATTACCTCGCAGTCAGTATCTATCTAGCAGCAAAAAAAATAGTCATGCAATTGGATCTGTTTCCTATCTACTTTACCAGTATTTCTCTTAAAATAACGTGATAAAAAGCTAATTTCTATCGTAACCCTGCGAGATTTCTACAGCACAAGAGAATTGCGCAATAAAATCGTAGGTTTTATGTCGGTCGTTACAAAAAAGTTATTTTCCGTTTTTTTGTTTTCGCACGGCGGTGTGGTATACCTTCACTATAAGAACTCCACCGAGAGGACTTTCCAGAAACGGAGCGGAAACAAATCAAAACTTGTCAGCATGAATCAGGACAAAGAAATTAATCATAACAAATGTAGTACGCGCAAAACAATGATACCGGATCGCCCCGGGGAGAAATGCTTCGTACCAAGCCGGTGCGCGGTGCCAGTTCTCCAAGCCAAATGAAATTTTCTTTGCCCTCCTCCTGGTTAGTGCCCGCAGCCAATGTGACAGCCGCGCTCTATCTCCCACAAGTCTGACCTAGATAGCAAAAAACTAATGATGTCTTCGTAGCAATAATTTAAGAATTGTTTGCCCGGTTCCGGTTTCCGTTGAAATGGAGGATGGTGTTTACTACACGTTGCTCGCTTCCGAATTTCCGAGTAAAAATTGACTTTTATCCAAAAACAGCATTGTTTACTGCTTTCGAGAAACTCACGTGCACCATAGCAGCAACTTTGCGAGTCGAAATCGAACCTTGCCTATTGGCTATAGCCTGGGCGGATATTCTTGAGATATTTTTCTTTTGTTTTCACTTGGCTGTCAAGTTGTATAGGAAGTGAAAAACACAATGCCGCTGTCTTATAAATCCATTGTTTGCGCCATACGTTCCTCGAATGGACTTTAAAGCAATTTTAAATCGAACTTTGTTTTATTGAAAAATTATCTTCGATCTTCGAGACGCAGATGTAGGCCTAACAGATAAAATTACTGTAATTAAAGACGAGAGGCGAGTTTAATACTATGATCAATGAAAAATGAAAAACTCCAACAAAAAGTCAAAACCAAAACTGCACGAAAATGTGGAAAATATTCTAAATATTTTTTTTCCAATATTTGATCCTCTTATTCTAAAAAGTTTGCACATCAGTTAATTTATTACATCCATTCATTATATCATATTATTCATCCTTCCATATCGGTTCGGTAGATTTCACTTTAGATATACAAGTACCAAAACAAAGGTCCATTCATTCATATCATAGCTTGCCGCTTGTTTGTGCAGCTTACCTGTTCATTAAGATAGTCCAAATATGCTTCCCGTGCCGTGTGCCGTGTATTTGACCCATACGACATGGCGACCAACCACTGCGTTGCGTTGGCGTTGGCGTTGGCGTTGGCACTGTAACTGGAGATAGCAAGAGCATAGGCTATGAGCTGGTTGGCGACGATGGCACTGATCAGGATGATAGTGTCTCACACGGACGCTACAATGGGTGCCGCAGAGTGCCCTGGTTGTGAACAATGCCAAAACACACGTGATCCGTGAACAAATACCGTCATCGTCCCCGGCAGACATCGCTTGCATCGCATTGGTATGCGTACCTTCGAAATTTACAATGAGCACAGTGTGCTAAGCAGATTGTGATTGAAAATGGCTCCATTTTGCAGTTATTATCAAGAGGCACTCACCCGGAACAGGGGTTTAATTTTGGCTGTGGTACGGGACAATGATGATTGGTTTATTGTGGTTGACGATGCCATGGGCATACCCACGTGTTTTCGGGTTATCAAGCTGGTTGCAAAATTAATGCAAAGGTGGAAAGATATAGATATTCAGAAAAACCATTCTCAAGTGTCACGCTGCCGTTAATATTAGGTGGATAAGTACCGAGATATGTTCAATTTGTTGAGGTAACTTAGTACAAAGCCTTGATTTTCAGACAGAAACTGAAAGTAATTTTATTCATTGTACGTGCTGGGTACAAATGATACTTCTTGTAGAGCGAAATCCTGTTAGAATGCTCAATTTATTTCCAGTAATAAAAAAGTTTCGAATCGTTTTCTGTCCGAGACACAACATAAGCTTTATTTGTTTCTTCACGAAAGTGTACTGCAAATGTACTCGTTGTACTGTTGCTATCTAATCACCCAAACTTTGTGTAAACTTTAATGCATATACACATTTGTTTTTTTTCTGTTGATAACATAAATTGAATTAGCGTAGGTGGAATATTTTGGTTACGATGCTTTTTATACTCGAAACAAGGAAATGTAAAAGAAAATAATACTTGAGAAAAAAGATGTACCACGATGCTGATAGGAATGTTGCAACTGCTGTTGCTATTGCACTGTTGAATTATTCATACATACACAACCCACGGAAGGAGCAGGGAATTTCGTCTTGTGTTTTGTGCCAGAGAGTTGGGAACAAATGGTAACTTCTTGCTATGAAAGATATGCTGTACAATTCGGTTGCACTTCTTTTTTGGTGCGGTTTTGACGGTTCAACGGTTTAGCGTTTTCCAGAAAAGTCTGCGATAGTTCCGACAAGTGTAGTGGGTAGAGCCGGCGATTGAAAAGTTAGCTTCGCTTCGTACCGTCAAGTGCACTGTACGCTCCTTGGGGAAACCAATTGAACTATCAAGGATAAAGGGCGTAGCTGCACGTAGGCACTGGATTATCTTTTTATATAGCAAAGTAGATACAAATAACACAAAATATGTAATTGTGAATGGTATAATATATGCTGAAAGTAGAAAGAGTATCTTAAATTTGATAAAAGAAATAGAGTTTTTATAAGTTATCAACTTAGCAAGTATATGCAAGTATATTGGCTTCATCGCGCCTATTTTTGCTTTCAGGTATTGCGAATCAATTTGCAATGTGTGTTTATCTTCATCTCCACGAAAATTGTCAAAAATTTGATACTGCTTCGTCGATAATGGTCAATTATCTTAAATTAATTTTGATCAAATCATTTATGAAGCTAAATATTATTCTCAGTTCTCGTTAGTTGCGCCCAGGTGTTCAGGTTCTGGGTATTTTAATGCAAAGGATCAGTATAGCTTACTGTCACGCCTCGTTTGTTGCAAAAGCTTTGACAGTTTCGCAGTTTTAAATTTGAGATTTGCAATTTGTGTTATTCTGCGGAACGTGAATTAACAGCATTTACAATAATGTCTTATGTGGAGAACCGAATATATGAGTCTCGGAGCGTGGTCGCCGGCCGCCCGATCATATCAGCTGTCACGATGAACCATGATCCGTACCTTCCCTTATTGATACAAATCCTATCGGTCGGTTGTTCCGACCTTTCAGCCGAAGGCACGGGATGATGAGGCTAACTTGCTTTCGGTCTTCTTCTTCAGCTTCTGCTAGACTTTACTGTCGTGCAGCTTTGTCGGACGGCCGGACCCACACTTCCGTTCGACGCTTTCGCGTTTCTCTAGAAAGGAGAGGATGTTGTAAATGCTAGATCGGCTATATCTAGCGGAACAAAGTACCTCATGATGTCTAATTTTTGTTTGCTCCGGGACGGAGCTGTCAATACGAACAAAACATCGAACGTAGTTGTTTGACTGTTGTTGCCTTGTCTGATGCAAATCAACTGATAACGCTGTCAAGCCATTTCTGTACACAACCAGCTTCCTACGATTGACGATGCATTAGTGGATTCACCGCCAGGTGACAGGTTAATCACGTAAAAAATGATTAAAATCAGGTCGTTTCTTTAATGAATACGTTGAATATGTATTTATAGTATTTCAGGCCGGACTCGATTATCCGGGGACTCGATTAACCGGGGATTCGATTATCCGGGGATTCGATTATCCGGGTTTTTCGACTCGATTATCCGGGTGAAAAAAAAATTATTTTTTTTTCAAAGGTTTATTTTAAACCTTAATGTTATAGTTTTCATGCTACATGATGATTCCAACTTGACAAGTATTGATACACCTCCCTAAAGCTACAAAATTTCTTTCTTATATTCCTTTTATCGGCGAACAAGACAAAAATAAATCCTGCGATAATGGAATCAATTTTTTTACTCAAAAATCATCATCATCATCACCATTACCATCATCATCATCGTAATCATCAATAAAAAAATTGCAAAAAAGGAATTTTATGACTTTAGGGGAGATCGATCAATAATAAAAAAACGTTTATAATACATAAATATTGAAAAACATAACATACAAAAAATAATATTGTACCAAAAAAAATTATCAGTGGAAAAAATCGTAAGAAAGGAATTTTCTGACTTTTGGGAAGATAGATCAATAATAAATAAAACATTTCTGATACCTAAAAGTCAAAAAACTTGATATGCCTAAAAAAAATTTGTACCAAAAATGATGATTCGATTATCCGGGTGATTCGATTATCGGGGCTGAAAATAAAAATTGTCACCCGGATAATCGAGTCCGGGCTGTATAGTATAAATCGTAATATCAGTCTTTAATTTTGAAAGCATACATCCGATTCCGCCGACAATACATAAGCATGAGTTGTAGGCTAGTTCGAAATAATTCTTAACTCACAAACTAACGAGAAACTATCACCGTCTGTTAATAGGAAATTAGCAGTCATTAACTCTTCGTCGGAGAGCCCAATTTCGGAAGCAGTTTTTGGGCCCTGTTTATTAAAATGTATTCACTGCATTTTTCTTGCCAATCTGAGCACAGTGAATATATTTTTATAAACAGAATTTTTGTTTCAAACACAAAAAACTGCTTTTGAAATTGGCGAAATCGATGACGACTAATTTCACCTTAAAGTAAATGTAGCCTGAGTAAGTGGGTATAGCAATCATTGTACATTCTGAACTTTTGATGAATGTCCGTAGGTAGCATTTAATAAACTATGGGATTTTATACAAAGAAATCTGAAAATATTGTATTTTAAGTGTCACACAGTCTCGGTCACAAATGATGGCTTGTTACCAGCGTTGACAACTTTCTTGAGTGGAAAATTATGTAGGTATGGAATGGTCACTGAAGCAAACCTTAGTAAGTTTGTGTAACGTTCCTCATCCAAGGTTCGATCCACGGTTCCCTTAGTTCTATCGATTAAGTTTAAATTTTGCATTATACTGTGGGTGGGTATGGGTGTATGGGTGAGTAGTAAAAACTGTAAGTGTTTTTTGGACATGTTTAATTAAAAATGGGTTAATCACAGATGTGTCCGCATATTTTGCGTTTAGAGTGTATGCAAATGTCAACACAGATTGTAAGTTTGTTTTGAATTTTCATTCGTTTCGTAAGAGTCGTGCTAATTCAGGACGCAAAAAGGGAAATTGTGATAAGTCTGTTTTGGAAAATTTTTCGATCGTGTGATATTTTAAAGAAGCTGCTGCCACTCGGAATAAGCCGTATCATCAAACGAGACAAGGAAACCGGTACTTGGAAAATACTCTCCAAACCTGGCCATAAGCGCACTGTAAGGATACCGGAAGCCATCAAACGAGTAAGAGAGCGAATTGGTCGGAGCGAATTGGAAAAATTATTTTGAACTGGTAACGCTAAACACCCCAAGTAACAATTTGGGGTTTATTACTTTTATACACTTTTATGATGGCATTTAAGACCAAAATTGGTCATGAAAACCACCATAAAACTACAATAAAACTGACATTGTTGCTTGAGACGCAACAGATGGTATGTTTAGTACTTTCTATTTCATGTCATATGTCCTCGGAAATAAGAAGTACAAGCTAACATCGAAACTGTTCCCGAGGTCCATTATAGCCTTGTACCTACAGACTAACTTACCCTATTACATCGATAATGTTTTGAAGAATCATTCGTTAAAAAAACGCTACAAGAATGCAAACTGCTTCTAATATGATTCTGCTCCGTCTCACCAGGCTTGGTGTGAAGACAATTTTCCGGATTTTATTTCTTCGAAAGCCTGCATCTTCGCCTGATTTGAATCCTTTCGACATCTATGCATGGGGTTATACGCTTGGAAAACTAGGGAGAACCAAAGGATTGACTGTGGATACTTTTAAGCATCGTTTGGAGAAAATGTGGGATGACGTGCCTCAAGACATTGTGCGTGCAAGCTGTAACGCTCTTTACCAAACATTGCGACTGGTAATTAAATTTAAGTAAAGATAGAAAGATTTGAATTGGACTAATACAAGACAAATGTTATGGATAGGGTATTGTCGTTATCGTCGGCCCACTGTTATGGTCGGGCTATCACGATTTTGCAGTTGTGTTGTGCTGCACACGAAGACTATAGAAAAATCCCCTCCAGTAAGGTGTTTGGGAAGGCTAAGATGAAATACTAGAAAAGCGCTATTTGTGAAGGTCGGGCCACTTGAGTAGTCATGGTTGGGCCACCATAATTTTAAGCGCAGAAGCACAATAATCGCTAGAGAATATCAGTCACGTAAAATGTGATGAAATAAAGCAAAATTAATATGATAAAAACCTAGATTTTTATTGTTTTTTTCATTCTAGTTGTACACTTCCGAAAAGGCGATTGTAGCAATATCGATTTTACAAGATCGCCAAAATTACGCAAAAATGCAATTAAAAACAGGGTATTTGTACTTATATGAGCCGTTGTTCACGGAATTCATTCTTTTCATGTCTCTATTTAGAATTTCAACGTATGTCTTAGATTTTCTGTGGTGGCCCAACCTATACAACATGGCCCAACTATGACAACATTTTTTGCCTTCACGTAAATGCCTATAACTTTTTTATTTTTCAAGCAATCAGTTTAAAACTTTCCGGAAAGATACCTTATTCTTAGACCTTTGCAACGATGTATTTATATTTCCAAAATTCCTTTCGAACAAAAGTTATGGACGACTTCCAAAACGTGGCCCAACCACGACGACATATACTCCCTATACTTACACGAAATACACTCAAAATTAAAATATATGCAAGCGTCTTATTTTTGTGACCCTTTGCTTTATTGACAGTTATTACTGTTCACCCTGTAAAATTATTCGTGCAAAAAAAAATATGTTTAACCTTCCGTTACTCGCGCCAACTTTTGTGACACGGATACTCGCGCGTTGTATTTTGTACAACACTCTTTATCTCGAAATATCTCGGAATCTTGGCAATATAGAAAGTAACTGTCTTTAGCAAAGTTAATCAGTAGGTCAAGACCTTTCGATTGGGGGATAGAATTTTTTAAGTTTGTCACCAGGCGGCGTTAAAATGTGCTGCAAATTGTACAGTCAATACAGGTTGTTGCATTCGGAAAGATCATTTTATCGTTCCTAAATGAGATAGCATTCTATTGACTAGATTTTTTTCTAGAAGTTATCATGTTTTCTTAGATGTTTTTCACATAAAACATAGTATGACATCATTTTTGCTGTTAGCAGCTTGGAAAGTAGGGCTGATGTGGCATTTTGACTCGCTTGGGCAAGAATGTTTAGAAAGTTTTTCGCACAGTAATGACACATTGAAACTTCCATTCATCAGCGTAGCGTTTTTGGTCTATTACAACATTTCTGAAAACAAGTTCTTACAAAAAAAAAACAGATTCCGTAGATATAAGACATGCAGAAAACTAACCCATATATTAGCGGCCTGAAGCCACGAAATTGTGAACTTTTTCACACCTGCGGAATGATCATCAACTGATGAATAACTTTGCTGGATACAGAAATCATTTTCCCTTATGGAGAAATGAGAGAAAATTCTAGTAGGGACCCCCTTGTACGGCGCTTGCATCGTTTCTGCGATTTTGGTTTATGCTGATCTATTTTTCTGAACAGTTTAAAGCATTGATGTGTTTAAAAATTATGTCATTTTGTTCATAATAAGTTTATTGAAGAATACGCATTGGTTTGACATCGATCTGTAACTTTAAAACAAAATGGCATCCAAAAATCTATAAGTGTTGTACAAAATACAATAGCGCGAGTAACGGATGGTTAAGCTGTGAACTATTTAGTGAAATTTTTATCACCTTTTTAAGGTAAAATTTGACAGCTCGATAGTTATTTTTTCTCGAATGGTATAAATCAGTTCAGATTGCGGACAATTTCATATTTATCCTCTAGGCTTATCAACTATCAAATATGGCGCACTCACTTTGACTCGACTTTGATTCATTTGAGTGTAACGCTTCAGCCAAACAGGATTCGAAAAAGTTATGAATTGGGCATTCTTAGAGCTAGTTATTATTTATAATTTTGCTGCACAAAACTTTGTTGTATCTTTTGTATTTACGGTGTTATACGGCTTCTATCTCGTTGGTAACCAATGAACGTGCATTTGGCTAGTTACGCAGTAGCGGCATTGTAGCACCGTAAATACAAAATATGCAGTAAAACTTTGTTCTGCAATATTGTAGACAATAACTAGCTCTATACATTATCCATATGTTACTTTTTCAAATTCTGCTTGTCAGAGGCTGTATAGTAAAATGAATCAAAATTGGATCAAAGTCATTGTACCATTCCTGTCAACTATCAATACTTAAATCGAAAGCGCCGAACTCATTAACAATATTAGCAGCTAAAACCTTCACAAGTACATTTTTTAGACTTAGATGGTTCAGTAGATAGTAATTTGATGATCAGATTCGGTTAGAATCAGAGTTGAAAACTTAAGTCAATTAAAGTGTTTTAGATTTTCTGGAACTACAAACCTTCTGCATCACTCAAGCACAACAGTGAATTAAATACTAGTAAATATCTAGCATAAATTGTAAAAAATAGCTAATTTTCAAAGTTGCTTGGTGAAAACCAGCTTAAATTTGCTTTACGGAGACAATATTCACAATGCAATAACCACCTACTTTTCAAGCTTATATTGAAAAAGCCTAACGTTATATCACATCTTACGTTCGAATGCGAACTGTCGCTCAAATATATTGAATGAAAATGTTATTTTGCTTTCTTTGATTCATAATAAATCCGGAACAATTTTAGAAATCGTAAAACACGTTTTTCGCTTTTTGGCCTATGACGGTATTACAGTGGAGCGCCGCGAAAAGGCCATGTTGCCAAACCTGCTTTTTTGAAAAATGAGTAGTTTTTAATTGGACGATGGAATTACTGCGAGTGTCTCGTCTATTTGTCTGTGCTATTGCATTAAATTCTGAATCAACGTAAGTGGGAAGACACTAACAGTTTGCTCCATTAGTTTCATATACCATAGAATCAACATAGACAGACCAGATAGAGCTGTAGTTTTTCTATCTGCTCTCCCATTCTAATGGAATATTATTGAATTTAAATTATAATGCTCTATGAAGCTCAGTATACCAAGACCAAACCTGTATTGAAGCAGCGAGAGTGCTGACCAACTGTGATGGTAGTAGTTCTAAAAACTTGCATCCACAAATTGGTTTGAAATCTTAGTCAAAGAGATCGTAAATATGCAAAATGCGTGAGTAACGCTGAAACTTCCATTGTTTTTGCAAGTATTAAAGAGCTGCGTAAAATATACAACTGAGAAAACGCGAAAAAATTTTGTTTCTTTATACTTTCTAGTTTTACGATACCTTATTAAGCAAAGTAGCACAAAAAAACTTTTCAATCGTTTATAATAAGCCGCCTCCATCGATGTCATTGAAAAAGCATACGCTTGGTTGTTTTCCACTTTGTAGTGCTGTAGTTCATTATAGCAGTAGTTCATTAAAGCAGTAAATCATTAAAGCAATGCATGAAATGCTATAGACGCTTTAAGGTAATTGTGCTGGTCTGTGCTATGATACATGACACCGCTTAAGAAAGGATATTTAGGATGGGAAAACGTTTTGATCGATATAATTCATGCATCGAAAACAATCAGCAGAAAAGAAATTCAACTCCACATGCACATAATTGTACGGGGGTTTCATTTTTCCAATTAAAAAACGGCAACATCGATGATTTGTCTCTGCGTCTCTATTCAAACTGATTAAATTGACATAATATCCTATTTTAAATTGACTATTAAATCGGTTATTTGGTTTTCTAGGAGTTGCTAACTATTAATTATGTTCCATGGTATTCAAAGCTGTTGAGTCACAAAAGACTTTGAAGAAAAAGCCTTAATTTAGATGTTAAATTCAGCTGAATTAAAAATCTTTACTGCAGCGATCATTTTACATTTGTACTTCGTCATGGGTACTTTAGTAATCAAAGAACTCCACTATGATGGCCATTTGCACAACGAACTTCCTTGAATAAATATCTTTTTAAGTAGTTTAGTCCACCATCAAAAATACGATCGTTTAGTAGATATAAGCCATTTTCAACTATTTATACTGCTCATTGTCTGCACAGTTGGATCGTTACCAGTTTGTCGATTCGAAATAAAAACTAACTGTCGGAATAATATATTGAAAAACATTACCGGGAAGCTGCCCGAATGATGAGTATCCATTTATACTATACCAAAACCGAAAATTGCGAAATCGCAAAGATAACATTTTGCCATTTCCACAATCGAGAAGACGTTAAGCATCGTGCGAAAATCCCGTTCGATTTCGATTTTCGCCATTTTTTGTCCATCTTGTCTACGCTTGGTACACTTAAACTCTAATATCCCTTTCCTGTCTCTCTCTTCTTTTTTTTTCTTTCCACCTCTATCTAGTGGTTCCAGATTAGCAACCCCATCTGCGTTGGCGGGCAGTCGTGAAACCGTTGGCGATGATATTGTTCTGGTGGTGCGCCGGAGGACAAAAACCGACTAGCACGATACGGGCCATTTGCCAAGTCGACAATCGTGCAGCGGCAGCCAGCAGCAGACAGTCCGGAGCCCGCATCATTCATCTGATTTCGAAAACTGAAATGTAACAACCTTGACCTATATTGCCGTGTGCTACACGTACTCACGTATGACATGCGAGTGTTGACAATGCAAGAAACAATTTGCAATCGGCATCCATCCATGCTAGTTTTCCTCCGGTTTTACGAGCAAGCTGAAAAGTGAAGGAAAACAAGCCGTCAAAATTAAAACACAGCCATTTGCTGCTGGCGGTGCCTGGAAGAGCTACTAGTGATTTCGGGTTGTTATCAGTTGTGCGGAACCTTTGTGTGTTGAAATTCCGGATCAGTGCAAATCGAACCGTTGAATCGTGCGGCGGTGGGCGTGAGTGTGGGTGAAAAGTGAAAAATCAGAGCAGGAAAATTGAAGTGATATAGGGAAGAGATTTTTTTTTCTTGTTTCAAGAGTGAGTGAGTAGTGACTCTGCGAGTGAAGCTAGAGCGGAAAATTTGCTTAAGGGGCAGCTCAAAGTGCTGTCCTGGGCGGGTGTTTGTGTTTCGCACAAGTGTCTGTCGGGTTGGTTGTGATGGAAAATGGAAGAATGAAAAACAAATATATGGGTGGGTCCGGGAGCCGCTGGCTGTTGGCGCTGAGCAGTGCAATGTGCTTTTTCTAATCTTGAAACTGATTGATGAAATGACTCGATATGTGGACCTACATGATGGCAGCGGCCCGAGGTGACCGGGCAATGTCATCTATCTCACAGCGTCATCAGAGCAATCGGAATGATTTCGATTCACCCAGGTTAGTTATTTAAATGTGGTCACATACTTATTTGAATGTTAACTTAATGTATAAAATCACAAATAATTTCTCCTTGTGCTTCAGTAATTCGGGGTTTGGGGAGGAAATTAATTTTAATGCTCCATTTAAAAAAGAATAATAAAAAAAATCGAAAAAAACATGTGAGACATGATTAATAAGGCCATTACAAATATTTTAAAAAGTGTTTGTCCTTCCAGTGTTGGACCACTGAAGGGGGGGGCGAAAAAAACAAAGTGAATTTTTTAATCGAGCAAAAAAATTTGGATTTTAGGTATTTTTATTTTAAGTTCAAACGTGAAAACCAAATCTATTCTTGCTTTTAATATATACGTTATTTCCATTTCCATGCAAAAATCTACGAAAAAGAGACAAAAACGAAAGATAATTTTTTTGGCCGATTTTCGGAAATTCCGCTGTTTGAATTTCCATTTCTGTTTCATGCTAGAAGCGTTAACTCAACTCGTATACTCATTTTTCAAGTTTTTCAGGCTGTAGCTTACTTACTTACTTATGTGTCCATGTCCGCCGGTCCGGCAGAACAAAGGGATGAAATCAGAGATCTCCACTGCTGACGGTTACCCGCCATGGCTTTTACCTGTCGCCAGGACAGGTTCTCGTCTACAGCCCGGATGTCGTTGGCTAAGCTCCGTCGCCATGAGCCTCTGGGTCCGCCTCTTCTACGCTGTCCTTGTGGATTCCAGTCGAGTGCTGCTCTGCAAACCTCGTTCGCTCCTTTCCTCAAGGTGTGTCCGATCCACTTCCACCTACGCTCACGAATTTCTGTGGCTATCGGCCGTTGATGACACCGACGATGGAGTTCCTCATTGGATATCCAATTATCAGGCCACCAGGCACGAATAATATATCGCAGGCACCGGTTAATGAATACCTGCAGTTTTTGCGTTGTCTCCGCTGAGCACCACGTTTCGCAGGCATACAGCAGTACGGATTTAACGTTTGAATTAAAGATTCGGGTTTTCGTACGTAGAGTGATCTGGTTTGAGCGCCAAATGTTTCGCAGACCTGCAAAGGCACCCCTGGCCTTCCTGATCCGTGTGGCTATATCAGTCTTGGTACCACCATCGGGCGTTGTTTGGCTACCAAGATATTGAAAGACGGCTACCTGCTCAACTTGTTGTCCCGCTACTGTAAAGTTGGTTGAATTGTCAGTGTTCACTACCATAGACTTAGTTTTCGCTACATTGACTGTGAGACCTGGTGCCTGGGAGCTCTCGGAGAGGTCGTCTAACTTGCTCTGCATATCGTTTCGGCGTTGTGCGAGCAAGACAATGTCGTCGGCTAGGTCGAGGTCATTTAGCTGCTCCATCGTTAGAGGATTCCAAGGCAATCCTCGATTTGGTCTACTGTCAATTGCTCCAACTAATATCTCATCCATAACGATGAGAAACAGAAGCGGTGATAAAATGCAGCCCTGTCTCACGCCAGCAGTAACCCTTATGGGGTCGGACAAGACGCCGTCGTGCAAAACCTTGCACGAGAACGCCTCGTACTGAGCCTCGATGAGATGGACTAGCTTATCTGGAACTCCTCTACGCCTAAGTGCGCCCCAGATGTTTTCGTGATTGAGTCGGTCGAACGCCTTTTCGAAGTCAACGAACACCAGCAGAAGAGAGTCCTGGAATTCGTTGATCTGCTCCAATATAATGCGGAGCGTTGTGATATGGTCTACACATGATCGGCCAGCACGGAATCCAGCTTGCTGCCGCCGGAGAGTAGCGTCGATCTTCTCCTGAATCCGGTTGAAGATTACCTTACAGAGTACTTTGAGAGTAATACAGAGCAACGTGATGCCACGCCAGTTACCGCATTCCGTTAGGTCTCCTTTCTTAGGGACTTTGACCAATATGCCCTGCATCCAGTCCACCGGAAAAGTTGCGGTTTCCCAAATATTGCTGAAAAGCTGATGCATCATCTGTGCTGACAAAGATGGGTCAGCTTTGAGCATTTCGGCTGAAATACGATCTATCCCTGGCGCTCTATTGGATTTCATACTCTTGATGGCTGCTACAATTTCATCCAGCGATGGCGCCTCCGAGTTCACGCGATTTATTCGACGAACTGTAGGCGTCGTACGCTGCTGGTTTTGTTGGTCTCTGACATTTGAAACTCGGAAGAGTTGTTCAAAATGTTCAGTCCATCGCTTAAGCTGTTCTGTACGGTCAGTCAATAGCTGACCAGCTCTGTCCTTTAGCGGCATCTTTGTATTCATCCTGGCACCACTAAGGCGGCGAGAAATATCGTACAACAAACGGATATCACCATTGGCGGCGGCGGTTTCTCCTTGTTCGGCTAGGGAGTTAGTCCAGGCTCTCTTGTCCCGCCTACAAGCACGTTTAATAGCCCTCTCCAGTTCGGCGTATCGTTGACGGGCAGCTGTCTTAGCCGATCTGGTCCGCGCTCGCTCAATGCCGGCTTTCGCCTCTCTCCGCTCGTCGATCTTCCTCCAAGTTTCATCCGAAATCCACTCCCTCCGCCCACTGCGCGCTTTGCCGAGGGTTTCATCACTGGTCGTGATGAAGGCGTTCTTGATGCCGGTCCATTGCTCTTCGACGGTTCCACCAGATGGCAACTCCGAGGCTCGAGATTCAAGTTGTTCAACAAAGGCCCTTTTCACCTCAGGATTCTCCAATCGGCGGACGTCGTAGCGGCACCCAACTTTCTCCTCCCGTCGTTGGACACGTGCGACGCGCAGACGTATCTCAGCGATAACAAGATGATGGTCGGATGCAATGTCAGCGCTGCGTTTGTTGCGTACATCAAGAAGGCTCCTTCTCTATTTCCGGCTGATGCAGATGTGGTCGATTTGGTTTTCTGTTCGGCCGTCGCGGGAAACCCACGTGACTTTATGTACTGGTCTATGGGGGAAGAGCGATCCACCAATGACCATGTCGTTATTACCACAGAATTCTGTAAACAGCTCCCCGTTTTCGCTCATCTCTCCTAGGCCATGGCGTCCCATGACGCGTTCAAGGTCCGCGTTGTTTGAGCCAATCTTCGCGTTGAAGTCGCCCATGTGAATTTGGATGTCCCCCTTCGGGATTTTCTCAACCACGCTGTTCAGCTGGCTGTAAAAGCTCTCTTTCTCCTGCAGGTCGGCAGCATCTGTTGGCGCATAGCACTGGATTGCCGTAAGGTTCCTAACCCGTGTTCTAAATCTGGCAACGATTATTCGCTCATTTATTGGTTCCCACTTCATCAGGGCCGCGTGTGCCCCTGGGCTCAGTAGGAATCCAACTCCTCTTTCTCGAGTAGCATTTTCACCTCGTATGCCAGAGTAGAGCAAGACTTGCCCGGATGATGTCCTGTGTTCGCCAGTACCCGGCCAGCGGACCTCGCTCAGCCCCAGGATTTGAAGCTTCAGGCGGCTAGCTTCCCTTGCAAGTTGAGCCAGCTTGCCCTGCTGGGCAAGGGTCAGTATATTCCATGTTCCGATTCGTGTCCGTGTTTTCATGCTAAAGGTCGTTGCCAATAATCCGGAGAGATTTCTTCTTTCATTTTCATTAACTTTTTGTGTGTTCTGGTACAGTAGGCTGTTAACCTAAGGTCCTTATCCCGCTGATAGGGCTGCCATCTTAATGTGGGCGGGAGCCACTGTGCCCCCTTTCCTGTTAGCATACGACAACCGAAGTTGCGTACCCCAGCCGGCACCTCGTGGAGGTAGGAATAGGAGTTAATGAACAGAGGTTATGGAATGCACATGTTCACCCTTTGCCAGCCTTCAGGCTGTAGCGCCCAAAGACAATTGATTTTATCAAAAAAAAAAAAAAAAATTAATTGATTTTATCAAAAAAAAATTAACTCATATCCCACAAATTATTTTTTTGCCCCCCGATTTTTCAAGCTAATTTCCAAGGGGGCGGAGACAAAAACTTTTGAAATGATTTGCAATAGTCTAATTAATCATCAATATAATGAAAAATTTGATATCAATCTTAACAGCAAGGTTCGTCGCTTTCGTAAAAAATTCAAATCGTTTTTCAAACTTATGATCAAATCAGTTTTAGTTGGTGACTAATTGTATGCAAGAATAAAATTTGTTGACATTGTAATAGAGGTGATCTTTTGTGTAATATCTGGTGCTCACTTCATTGAACATCACAACTAGTGACAGAAATCCATTTGCATTAAAACTTACCAAGAGTAGCATTGTCCAAGTAACAATTTTACTTTTATTACGCCTTTTTTCATAAATTTTATGTCCAAAATTGTCTGACCAAAAATACTTAAGGTGTTCCTTGTGTTATCAACAATGTTTTGGCAATAAAAACAAAATTGGGAGAAATCAAAGTTTGTACTCAGAATAACAGATGGATTACTGCTAAAAAAATCGCTTTCCACTAAATCCAAATTCCAAATTTGCGTATCGATTCGGAGCAAGTTTCTCCGTTTCGAATGAAAATTTATTCACTTGCTTATAGCATAGTAATCAATTTAAAAGTTATGAGTTTCCTATGAATTTGGGCCCTTCTGTGTAAAAATCATGAAATAATATTGAAATTCAATAGTCAGGTTTTTTTGTTTATTCCGCAAACCTCATACGACCGAAGACAGCGCTCATCGGGCCTAGTACCAAAAATTAACTTCGATGAATTAAAGCTGTCTCCAATTTCTTTTAGCTTCAACGTCTTGATATTTTACAACCTTCGTTTCTATCAAGTTTCGTTAGGTATTTGTTAAACGGTGTTTCCCAGAAGCTATCAAGAAAGTTATTGCGGCAATTTGTTTCATTCACGTCTTGAAAGCATTTTGAAAACTATACGAAGTTGAAAAGTTCGCGACTTCGTAGCGGTATTCATGCGGCTAATGACGTTGTTATAATTTTGTGAATAAACCCCTTGATGTCATGGTATTATATGAGTCTTTTTTCTACGATTTTTTACCAAATGCGCAAATCAAATTTGTGACCCAATTTCTGTGGAGTAGATATAGAAACCAGTGCTTACGAAACTTTTTGGCTATCTAATTATTTTAGTTCAACATAAAAAAAATTATATTTGATGTAGAGTTTAACTGTAGCAAAATTTAAAAACAAACTTATGAATTTAAGCCTCATGAATAGATTTTAACGCATTTTGTTAGCAATTTGTCAGTAAAACTTTACTTACCTCCGAGCAGCACCTAAAAGGCAAAATAATATTAAACTGTTCTAGAAATCGCATAACTTCTTGATCTTGTTTTGGCTGACATACAGTACAGTACAGTAGTTAACGAAAATTAATATCAACATTTTACTCCTTTAAAACCAAACGAACAAGTACTTGTGTTATTTGATTAATAAAGCAATAATGTGACTGAAGTCAGAGTTTGGAATAACGTAATTCAGTTTTATTAAGGTATGTAAAATGCAGTAGCATAGGAGATATTAAAAAGCATTTTATAAGAGATATTGAATGTCATTTTAATGCCATAATAATAAATGATAACGTAATCAGTTGTTAAACTTATTCCAGCTAGAACCTACTCCTATATCAATGCACGAAAGTTATCGTAAATAACTCCTAACAAATTCGTAAATAAAAAAATTCGTAACAAAATCGTAAATAAAACCTAATAAAACGCACACAAATGGATGTTTCATCGTTTATAATGATAGTAGCTGATAAACATACGATTTTCAGCACAAAGTTGTATGGAGCTGATCGTGTTATCGTATAGAAATATCTATATAAATGAATCGTTAACATCCCAAGCAACGATGTGAGTTTTATTACACTCTTATGGCGGGTTTCAAGGCCAATTTTGGTCTTAAATGCCGTCATAAGAGTATAATAAAACCAAATTGTTACTTGGGATTTATTCCTCTATGCTTATGTTGCCTCCAAAATAATACGCATGAGCTGGTACGAGCTGGTTCGAACTTCGAAGTTCGAAAACAGACACTGAGGAAGCCTGCAAGTCGTAGGCGAAATACGTATCTGTCGTGAATAAAATACACATAGTAGAATTAAATTGGATAAGTTTTCTTATTTTCTATTTTTTAGGCCCAATTGTTGATTGGTTTTCGAGTTATTAAGAAATTTGTATATCATTTCTATAGAAGCCCCCCCTCTTAAAGGGTAGAGGGGTCCTAATTCCCCTCCTAAAGAGGGGAGGAGTCTCAATTCACCATAGAAAAAAAATTGCCTGCAAGAACACTCACATGCTAACTTTGGTTCCATTTGCTTGATTAGTTCTGGAGTTATGAGGAAATTTGTATTTCATTTGTATGGGAGCCCCTCCTCCTAAAAAGGTAAGGGGTCCTAATTCATCATAGAAAAAAATCTTGCCTCCAAAAACACCCACATGCCAAATATGGTTCCAATTGATTGATTAGCTCTCGAGTTATGAGGAAATTTGTATTTCATTTGTATAAGAGCCCTCCCTCCTAAAGTAGGGAGGGGTCCTAATTCACCATAGAAAATATTCTTGCCTCCAAAAACCTTCACATGACAAATTTGGTTCCATTTGCTTGACTAGTTCTCGAGTTAGGAGGAAATTTGTATTTCGTTTGTATGGAAGCCCCCCTCTTAAAGGGGAGAGGAGTCATAATTCCCCTTCTAAAGAGGGGAGGGGTTTCAATTTACAATAGAAAAAATTCTGGTCTCCTAAAACACCTACTTGCCAAATTTTGTTCCATTTGCTTGATTAGTTCTCGAGTTATGCAGAAATTTGTGTTTCATTTGTATGGGAGCCCCCCCTCTTAGTGGAGGGAGAGATCTCTAACCATCATAAGAACCTTCCCTGGCCCCAAAAACCTCTACGTGCAAATTTTCACGCCGATTGGTTCAGTAGTTTTCGATACTATAAGGAACATCCTGACAAACAGACAAAAATCCATTTGTATAGGTATAGATTTGTTATTCGGAAATTATTGTCATCATAGTTTGAAAACATTATGACCTTTGATTTCGATTTTATTCAAAGAGTCTGTTTCGTGTTTGTACGAAGATAATTTTTATCTAATCCGAAAGCATTATTCGTATTTATTCAGAAAAACATGGAAAGATGGTGCGTCGGGTTTCACCTTCTAGTCTCAAAATCTAGCGTTAGATTAGATTAGAAACACAAAGTTCTAGGCTATGATTTCAAAGTTATCTGCAGAGCCTAGGAGTTGGCTAGCCTTGGTGAAAATCGTGCCTCTCGTGCCTCTTTGCCCGCTCGTCGAATCACCCCCTCAAAAGTGATGTTAAACAGGACAAGTCGTCATTTTGTCTCAACCCTTGCCGCATCTCGAAGGGAATATGCACGAAACACATCACACAATTCAATGTATCTCTGACCAGTCATGTCAGTTTATCTGGAAAACCGTGTTCGAGCATTATCTGTCATAGCTGGTCTCGATCGACTGTATCATATGCTGCTTTGAAATCAATAAAGATGTGATGCCAGGGCAAGTAGGCAATTTTTGATGTAGGACTATGTCTCAGGAAGGTAGCTGGTACAGGGGGTAACCTAATTCCAAAAAATTAAAAAATGCGAGCGTCACGAAAAAATTACAGATTTTAAACGCTAATAGCTCTGCCAATTATGAATGGATTTTGCTGATTTGAATACCAATCCATTCATAATGGATGTAGCAATTATGTGGTTTTTATTACAATTTTCATTTTCAATCACTAAATAGTGAAAATTAACGAAAAGTTTCAAGGTTAAATTTCCCCATACATTTTTTTGTGAATACCTTGCTTCATAGGCAGGGGCGACAGTTAAACACATTATCTGTTTAGTGGTTTCCCTTTACAAAAAAAATAAACCCTCCCCCTCCCCGTCCCAACAAGTCGAAGATTCTTCACGAGGTTAAAACCTATACCATTTTGATATCTGTGCTTGGGAACCACCCCCTTTTTCCAACCGATTCTATCCTTTGATTAGCTTAGTCCAATTTGATATGAAAGTAAAAACATTTGTTGAAGTGTAAAACCGCCTCTTGCCTTCAACTTATTTTTTCTTTAAACATTGAATCTAGTCCAACTTGGTGTTCCAACCAAAACAGCACGAAAACGTCGTATTGCTTCATGAGATGTTTCTTCAGACACTCGGTCACGTGAATTTTTTCGTCACCACGGGTCCCGGTTGCAATAAAAATGTCGCATGCCAAGCAACAAGCACAGCTAACCTGCCAAACTACATAATTCTTAACGAATTTCGACAGTTTCATATGCTTGAGAATGTCTGCCACTTTTTCCGTTCCAGTTGCCTTATAAAACTCCTGCTCAGACAGCTGTTTCATGTCTTCTGCGTTGACGTAGGTTTCGTCATCCATTCTCACGCAATCCAGTTTTGTCAACATCGTCGTGTACTGCTTCCGGGATCGTGTTTTATTTATCGTCGCGATTTGGAGTCACTACTTATAAGAGTTAACAATTCGGGTTGTTTATTTAGTTTGACGTACAGTTGTAGACGACGCTTCTAGCATGTTTGCAAGATCTCGGACTGAGAAGTTATAGTTACTATATAAAGTTTTCCGGATAGAAAACCAGGCAAATTGACGTCCCTGATTTTTGAAATTAAATTTGAAATTATGGAGAAATGTGCAGGTTTTTACAGAAAATAATCGCCGGATTTTGACGTTTAAATTGGCTCCCGATTTTGTATTCGCCGAACTATATATATAGTAACTATAGGAGAGGTTGGAATTCAGCATAAAAGCCCTGGTCACTGTTTTGGACAATTTTTGATTTACCTCTGATCCAGACACCCTGGCTATCGACAAACGTTCCCCAAAGAGTTTTATTACGTTGGCGACAGTTGAATCGGTTACTTTTAACAATTAGGATTTTCGTTGTACGCGTTATAATCAAGGTTAAACCCACTAAATGTTGATCGTAACATCCTTAATTCTAATCACTTTAATCGAGAACGTCGTTTACAACGAAAGAAAACAATAGAATTACTTGAAAAATAAAATAATTTTTACTGAAATACGAGAAATGCTTGACACATAATTTTCCGGATTGCAGTTACAGTTAAAATATCTGTTTCTGTTAAAAATATCTTTCATTGTTCTAGATACTTCTGTAGGTAAAGTAATTTCTGTCCTTCACATTTCACCATCCAATAGCAGTTATAATCAGTTGAACATAACGATGCTAAAAGTTCATCCTTTTGTATCTTTTATCCTTCCCTGAAAGCATCTACCACTTCAGCCGGGTTCAGCGTCCGCTGTACAACACCTCGAACCGTTCGGGAGGCCTCTGCAATGGGCCGATTACGATCAACACCACTCCGTTCGGGAGTAACACGATATATCAGAACTTTAACCCGTCGACAGTGGGTAGCATCAGCAGTGTGGCAACCACTCCAAGCTTATCGGCAACAACGACTCCAGCGGGCGGACAGCTCAGTTCCACCGTTTCTGGTCAGCTTCCGTTCACGACCCGCAACCGCATCGAGGTAGCCTCCGATCATCACAGCGGCGGTTCGATGCCCAACAGCAGTAACATTAACAACAACAACAAAAATAACCACCTAAGCCAGGCTGTGATAGAAAGCGAGAGAGGTGACTTTCTGGTGAGTACCATTTTTTGGTTTTGTCCTGTGGATTGCTCTAACGGATGTCCTTTTACAAAAATGCTATTTATAATTGACTGTTGAAACTGTACCATCTACCATGGCATGGTGGAAACTCGCTGAAGGTGAACAGCTCACGAAAAACGGGATGGGGACGGACATGTCATTTGGTGTCTGGTATTCAATTTCAAGGGTGATGTCAAGCTTGTTTTCGGCGGTTGCGGTCAGAGAACGTTGCCATCGTCTCTGCAGTTGACTTTGACTTGCCTTGACGTTGAAGTGGGCGTTTGGCGCGGATGGTTAACGAGTCACTACTCTTTAGCTTGATATCCTCCATAGTTGTGTGAGCAGAGCACACACAACACTGACAACGATTTTCACCCACGCTTGAAAAAGGGGAGGAGGGGTCTACACTCGATCCGTTCTTGCCATATCGACGCCAATTGGAGCTGACGGCTGCGAGGCGACAGGCAGGCGGTGGTGGTATGGTGCTTGACTACAGTTTTCTCGTATCAATTTTCCGTGGCGCACTTTTCGCTCGGTCAGTGTGCGTGGATCGTCAGCCACCATCGCAGTAAGTGTCAGTTTCCTGTTGGCGGTCATTTTCACCAGACCGGTTCGGTAACGTACAGTATCCTGCTTGAGTCGGGTGGAATATGAAAAACAAAGCACGATGCCTATGGATGATTAGTTTTGCAAGTTTGCCATGTTTTCCTAAGGTTTGCCATACTAACTTGTAACTATATGGAGTGGACGTAACTGTTATTCCAAGACTTTTTACGCACCATTGTTTTCAAAATTTAAAATGATTCTTAAAAAATACTGAATTTTCATGCACATCAAATACATGAATCAAATTCCTCATTTGTTTCAGGAAAACGAAGTGAGTTGCTTTATCAAAATCGGAAAAACCGTCAAATTGCACATCCGAAAAATACTTTTAAATTAATTGAATAGCTGATTTGATGCCACCACTACTCACCGTCAGGGCAGCAGTCGCATAACAGCTGCAAAAATATTGAACATGAAAAACTCAAAATCCCGCACAAGCGAAGCGAGATCTGGTGCATTGTTAAAGCAAATCCCGACGGAAATTGCACCGTCCAAAGTTTCCTGTACCGAAATAAACTTACTTATAAAATCACGTGAATTGCTTGGAGTGTGCTGGTTTTGCTCGCTCGTTTCTCGCTCAGCAAAATGGTCGACTAACCGCCATATTTGTGAAAAAAAAGTTAGTAGGAATACACTGAGCGCGGAAATTGTGTTCCCTGCTGATGGCCTTCCAGTGCATTACGTTCGTTTGCTTACGGTTTGGTACATTTGAGGTTGTTCGGTGGGGTTGCTGGAAATCCACTAGAGGTCGGTTGTTACTATTGTAATTCCGTTTTGTTTGGCTTGTGGTTTGTAAATCAACTGTGAAAAGCAATTTTACAATGCGCGGTTTCTGCCAAACAATGCATGAATATCAATGCGAGTACTGATATCGAATGTGATTTAATTTAATTGAATTAGTCAACATAATTAATTTTGATCTAAGCCAATAGAAGCTGGTATGCACATTCGAGCTTGCTAGCATCTCGGTTTGAGGGAAACTGAGAATGCACTTTAGTGAACCACATGAGTAATCAATTTTTTAATGAATTGATGCACAACCTATGTGTTGTTTACTCAGATATTCAAATGTGCTTACAGAAGCACAGAGTTAAAATTATAGATTTCAACAAACAACACTTTATGGTATTGATCAGAATTGTAATTAACTAAGGACAGAACAGGTCATTCTTCATTCAAGCTTGAGAGCTGGAGTCAATTGCTATAGCTATCAGTTGTTACAGCTATAGCTCGATAGTAAAATGCTACATAGGAGAATTCCTATTTTTTCCTTCTTCAAAGAGACATCGATGCCGTTCGGAAAAGCATTCGATATCCTGAGACAGACAGACAAATTTGCTTCCATCCAGACTGGATGCTGTGCCTCGGCATAAACGCGCACAAACCGAGATGGTCATGGTCATGATGGTCTTTCTCGGCTTGGTTTCATGAACAGACATGTTTGCATTATCGATTCAATGTTTGCCGCAAAGATACGTTTGTTGGAAGAAAGGCTCACATTTTCTGGCTTCTGTTCTTTTTTTTGCTATAAATACTCCTTATGCTATAAAAGAGATTTTTTAGCCATCCTGTGTGCACAAACAGTGAGCTCTTTGGATTGACTTGAAAGTTTTTCCTGAGTCTCAGTCACGAGGGAAGGTAGGTTTTTTTTCTGTATAACTTTTTCCTTTGGGAGTTACGCTGAATTTCTCAATGTCACTCGCAGCACATTTTTGTGTTTGTTCAGTTTTACTTCAGGTAAATAAAGAGCTGTATTTGCTCTTAGTCTCAATAGAATTCCCGGATTCATCAAAAAACGAGAATTCGCAAAAAGAAACTAAGCATTTAAATGAATAAATGAAACTCACGTAAATAACCTTCATAACGAATTTACAACTGGCATATTGTCTTGCTTTTACTAATCCCATTAGGGGAAGCAGAACAAAATAGAATAATATCCTTCTGTCAACTTTCGTCATGGTTTAATTGACATGGCTTTAGTTATTTTCAACAGATCGCAGAACTTTTACGATCAACTACTATTATTTGTTTATGTTTTGAGTTGTTGGTAGTCGAGTCGTTTTGTTTGTTTTACAACCGATAAATTGCTGTCGGGTTCTCTGCGAAACGTTGTTTTCATTGGTCTCTCAACCGGCATCCTTGTCACGTGGCCAGCCCATTGTAGCCTGCCGTGATGTACCAAGATAAATAAATTCGTCTACCACTTCCCTCTCTATCACCCACCCTCACTATCTACCAGTATCCCTCTCTATCACCACCGCAGTTCCAACACCCAAAAGGCTACCACGCTCTCTACCAGCCACCATATACTTTGTTTTGGTAGAATTTGTGGTAAGTGTTATCATGGCAGTTTCCTCTTTAAGATGGATGTATGCTTCTTCTACAGATGATCATATCGATGTCGTCCGCAAACCCTAGGAGCATATGAGATTTCGTGATGCTAATATCGCTTCTCTGCACGCCTGCCCTTCAAATAGCACCTTCCAATGCAATGTTGAACAGCAAATTCGATAGTCCGTCACCTTGCTTCAAACCATATAACGTAACTAATGAGTCCAATGTCTCACCCACTATCCTGACGCTTGATTTTGAACCATGAAGGGTAGCACGTATTAGCCTAATCAATTTTTTTTTTGAAAAACCATGTTCTAGCATAATCCGCCACAGTTCATTTCGTTTACCTGAATCGTATCCCGCCTTGAAGTCTATAAACAAATGATGAGCCTGCAAATTGAATTCCCGGAATTTATCGAGGATTTGTCGCAAGATGAACATTTGGTCCATCGTGCAGCGTGGCTCTCGAAAACCGCACTAGAATTCACCAACGAAGGTTTCCTATAACGGCCTCAGTCGGAGACACAGGATGCGGGAGAAAATTTTGTTTTTAGAATTGAGGAGAGTAATGCCTCGGTAATTGCTGCATTCGAATCAATGACCCTTTTTGTAAATAGGACATGTGAGACCCTCCAACCAGTCCGTAGGTAGTTTCTCCTCAGTCCATAGTGCTCTTCATATTGCACCTTCTAAGGCAACGTTGAAAAGCAGGTTAGACAGTGCATTCGTTTGCTTGAGTTCATCCAATTCAAATTACGAAACCGGGTAAGGCCTCAGCCGTAAGATTTTGACTCATTCAACGTCATACGAATCAGCTTAATTAGCATCATCGATAAATGATGTTCTATCATGATCTGCCACAGCTCATTTCGTTTGACTGAATTGTACGCAGCCTTATAGTCAACAAACAGTCGATGAGTCTGCAAGTTGTACTCCAAGAAATTGTATAATAACTGGCCCAGAGTATAGTGACCGTCACGAAAACCAGCTTGCTACTCGCCGACAAACGACTCCGCTAGCGGTCTCCGTATACAGAACAGGGTTTGGAAGAGTACCGGAAAGTGGTCCATTTTGCCCTATTATCCCCAAAAATCATGGTAAACGCTAATTAAACAGTATAAAAACTTATTTGCCACCCGTGAAATTAACTCAAATAACTTTCAAATATTTTCAAAACATCAGAAGAATCCAATCCCATCCATTCCATACCGCGGAAATGCAAGAATAGTCTATTTTACCCGATTCACCGCTAAATACATAGCAAAGCTAATTAAACTAACTCAACGGCCTCAACTAACTAACTAACTAACTCAACTAAACTCGAATAGTTTGAAAAACATCAGGAGAGTTGAATGCCATCAATTTCGTTCCGTGATGAACTCGCAAATGGTCCGTTTTGCCTGATTCTCTCCAAGATCCACAAATACACGTTCATTTGTCGTTGCGTCAAAAATGCGTAATTTTTCAACGATGGTGTCTTTAGAGAAGTTTATCAATAAAATACAGCGCATCTTTTTAAACCATTGGGGTGATCATAAATTCTCCTTTCAGGGTGATACAAACTTTTGTTTTTAAGAATACGTGCAAAAAATTTTTTTCTTCAGAAAAATTGTAGAATACACCAAACTGGGTAACGTGCTGTTTGCTGAATATGTTAATTATTCCGTATGTTAAAATGCACATTTTTTCTCAAGACTGTTTCTCATTAAATGAATTGTAGTTCGTTTCATTCGGTTTAATTAGGTTTTACTATGTATGTAGGGGTGAATTGGGCAAATTGGACTATTCTTGCATTTCGCACAGTATGGAATGGATAGGATTTAATTCTTCTAATGTTTTGACAACAATTGGAAGTTATTTGAGTTAATTTCAAGGGCGGCAAATTAGTTTTTATAGTGTTTAATTAGCTTTTACCATGATTTTTGGGGATAGTAGGACAAAATGGACCACTTTCCGAAGTCTGCGCAAGATGTAACCATCACCAATTAATTTCTTGATTCAATTTTTTATATAGGAATAGGTATCTTGTAAGATTTCGAACTAGCGGCTTCTAATTATTGGGATTACGAGCTCGTTTTTGCCCAGTGTGTGATGGATTGCACAATAATGTGTTTTTTGTTCGTTGGTCCCCCGTGATCATTTTCGCCCAAATCAACGGTACTCTTCTTCGTAAACCTGTTTTGAAGGCGGAGATCGCTAGCGTTTGTCGATGAGTAGCAAGCTGGTTTTCGTGAAGGTTGTTCTATGGCGGATTTAATTTTTACTCTGCGTCAGTTTTCAAACAAGTTATAGGAGTACAACTTGCGGACTCATCGTCTGTTTGTTGACTGTAAGGCTGCGTACAATTCAGTCAAACGCCATGAACTGTTGCAGATAATAATAGAACATGATTTATCGATGATGCTAATTAAGCGGATTCACATGACACTGAATGATTCAAAATCAAGCGGCTGAGGCCTTTACTCGCTTTTGTGAAGTTGGATGGACTCAAAAAACCGGACTCTTCAACTTGCTTTCAACGTTGCCTGGGAAGATGCAATATGAAGAGCAAACGTGAGAAGGAACCGGTCTATCATCACAAGATCCCACATGCTTCTTGCGGAATCAACCGCAGTGCCGTGGAAGAGACTTTTTGAATTGGAAGCAGCTTGATTGGGACTCACTATTAACACTGTTCAAACGAAGTACTCTGTTGCTGGCAGGAAGCGTGAAAGTCCAAATGGTTTAGATACCGAGGTAGAGCTGGATGGGGAACAATATGAAGTGAAGGAGGCATTCAAACGCCTTGGTGCTCTTTAGAACACTAATTCTCCCGGTGGACCTTTATGGACAAAAATCATAGACGTTAAGGCAAACTGATCGAAGAGTCATTTCAACATTTGTCTTAAACTAGCCCAGTTCAAATCTTTCTCCCTTTGCTTTAATTACCAGTCGCAATCGTTGTTAAAAAGTGTTACAGCTTGCATGCTCGATATCCTCGAAATCCCGAAGCAGTTCATCTCAAATATTCTCAAAACGTTGCTTGAAAGTATCCACAGTCAATCCTTTGGTGCTCTCTAGTTTGCCTAGCATTTAACCCCATATATAGAACTTGAGAGGATTCCAATCAGCCGAAGAAGCAGACCTCTCGAAGAAATAAAATCCGGAAAATTGATCTCACACCAAGTCATGAGCTTTCGCCTAGTGAGACGGTGCAGAATGTTTTTGGGAGCAGTACGGTGCATTGTTGTAGTGTCCTTTGATGTTGGGAAGCGAAAGGTTCTTCAAAACATTAACGATGTAATACGATGAAATGTTGATTCTAACACCAGGTTCAATAAACAGCAATGGAACCTTCAAGTTTTTGGAGAAACATCCCCATACCATCGCCCTGGAAACATTCTGGAACCTTTGAGCAGCCAGTTTGGCCCTAGGAACAGCAGAAAGATGTGCTGTGCCTATATCCGATCATTTTGTGGCGATCGTGTAGCAGGAACATTTCGTCCGAAAACAGAATTTCACAATCACCGTGCCGCTTCAGTAGCTACCGACATCTTTCGACTCTTGCAATCTGCTGCTTTTCAGTCAAATCGTGCACCCTCAAAGTTAAAGATGAGTCAAAGATGCATCGAATCAATCAAACATCATCTTTTAAAGTATTCTCCAAAATATTCTTGCCTGCGAAATTCCCAGTTCCCTGACCATCTCTCGTCCAGCCTGATCTGGTTTCCGTCAAACTCGCTCGCTTACTCGTTTGATGCCTTCCGGTGCCTTACGACGGCCAAGTTTGGGGAGTATTTTCCTAGAACCATCTTCCTTGTAACGCTTGATGGTACGAAAGATGAAACCTTTGTTTATTTCGGGTGGCTTCAGCTTCTTTAAAATATAACGTGGACGATTTTTTTTTCAAAAACAGACTCACAACTAGGGTTTATTTCTAATTCCCGTCGTAGTAAGGAAAGCCACTCTAATTTTCATCATTTCTTAGGTGGATTTAATGAATATCACAAAAGTTCTTGCACTGATTTGGCTCAAACACATTAACCTTCCGATCCATGCACTTTGAATTCACTAAAAAGCGAAAAGCGATTTATTGGAATTACGCAACTGACTTTATTTCTAAAATTCGTCATACCGTTTTAAAATCCGTCCATCCAAATTTGTAATCTTCCGAACTAAGAGCACATAATGTTTACGAAGCTAGCGCGCATGTATTTGTGTAGGACGGCATGACAGATGTTATACTGCAACATTTCTGCTGGTCATGCAAGTTTTCCAGGCTGCAAAATAACGACAATGCGTTGCGTGAGTTATTGAAACGACTAGTCGACATTTTCTTCTTCGTCGTACGAAAAACTGTAGGAAATTTGGCTGCTGGGAATTCTTTAACCGTTATGTGTGCGACAAAAATAACACCTTTAGCAGGGCGACAAGGGTACCCGGGTACCCAAAATTGATATTGTTATAACATCAACAATTTTAAACCGATTTTGATGAAATAGGTGTCATTTGATTCGTTAATTTATCTAGTTTTGAATTCTTTGGCTATTTGGCCAATAAAAGACATACGGGGCCCGAAAATCCGGAATTCCGACAGAGTGTCCGCTGTGAGGTAGAGAACTGGTTGTATTGCAGGAAAATCAGTCATGCGGATATAAAAACTCTAAAAATTCATACAATGAACTATTTCATATAATGAGATGAATCAGGTTGGTCATTCCGGAGTAGGTTCCTGTGGGGTCATGGGTGGCCAGTCTAGGATTGGAGGTAAAACCCAGCAATATGGGTATCAAAGTTCTTGGAATTAGTTCGGTAGGTGATATTTTTTACATTTCGTTGTATTTTGATTGGTTATTTCGAAAATGGTTTCTACAGGGTCACAGATGATACCGCAGGATTCAAGATAATGCTTAGCATTATCAGAACAGTTTAAAACGTAGAACCATCCGTTATACATTTGGAACCAGTTCCGAAATTATTAATCAGTACTAAACTGGCCATATCCGTTCAAAACATCTAAAAGATCCGCTAAACCAATTCTAATATTGGATTAGGCACCCAACTGGCCATCTGTAACCCTACAGGGACCCAATTCTGGAATGGCCAATGCGATCTAAAGTCACCAATTTATATAATAATATGAAAAAAGGATCCTCAATGTCAAGTTCAAAACTAATAGCTTTACTGAAGTCTGATATTCTTTCAAAACAAGCGGCTTCCCACGTTTTACCGGACGTTGCTCCGGAATTACCGATTCCCGGGAACTACATGTCATTTGATGGCCAAATGCTTTATCTGATCAAAACTAAATAAATGTACGAATGAAATGCCACTGGTTTCATCCAAATTGGTTCAAGATAGCCAAAGTTATGAACATAACAAATCATGGGTACCCGGGTACCCTTGTCGCCCTCCTACGTAATAAAAAAATTCAAGTGCCTCTCATGGCTAATCCCCTTTATGGATATGCACCAAAAAATCCTCAATTACTTAAGATCAACGAGTTTTACGATGTCGCAAAATTTCAAAAACGTATGTTTTAAATTGAATGAGTTATAACTATTTTAAAACTGAAAAGGTACCCGGGTACCCTGTTGCACACATAACGGTTAATGAAAAAAAGCATTTAAATAGAACTCAGCTCACTTTGATTGATCGTGTCTGATAGTCAACAAACTAAAATATTAGGAAATAACTAATTTTGCATTGTGTGTCATAAAAATCGCTGATATTTTTGATAATTTGTGATGGATAGGACGGGAATAGGCAATTACGACGAAGCAGCAACATACCGTATCACAAGTGCCCTTTTTGCGTCCATTATTACCATGACTCTTAAACGAATGAAAATTCAAAACAAACTTGTAAACTGTGTTGACATTTAAATACACTCTAAACAAAGAATTTGCATACACGTCTGTGATAAACCCATTTTTAATAGAAAACGCCCAAAAACACTTCTTGAGATATTAATCAATTAAAGATAGGAAATCACGCTTGCCTTAATTTTATGAAATAAATAACTTTGCTTGCCTCCCAGTTGGCTTCGAAGTACGATGCTGGCCTAATAAGCCAGTCGTTGTATGTTCGAATCTCAGCTGGGAGAGGCTGTTAGAGTCAGTGGGATCGTAGCAAGTGGCCCTGCAATTGTGCAATTGTAACACCTAGGCTTTGCTAAATAACTTTTCAAATTTCATCGAGAGTTTTAAACTCTATTTGCTCAAGTAGGTATCATCGAGTGCTAACGCTAACGATACCCGAATGTTCCAGAAATTAGCACATTATTGTTCTTTCACCAATCACCGCGCATCTCTAATTACACCAGCAGCATGGCTACAATGAATGTGGCATCCATCAACTTGTTCTCGTAGCATCGTGTGACATCGATAGGTCCCTACATGTAGGTGGCACGGTATCCATCCTCGCCGATGCGATGCAGTTGTGCGACCTTAGCGCCACCATGCCTGGCTGCGGTTTACTGTCGCCGGCGCGTCGGCAAATCGCCGCCTGCTACTGCTGCCGTGGATACGGGTGAAAAATCAATTGATTAGGCAGAAACACATAGGATGCAAATGAGCAGAAGAGGCTACCGGTTTTCGCGTGTAGCATAATGATGCACCTGATCTAACTACATGGCTAGCTATCCGAGTTTCATTGAACGTAGCAAATGAATTCGATTGTACCCAATATCAGTCATTCGTCTGTTTAACAGGAATTTGTAAAAAGAATTAGCGAGGAAAATTCGACAAATTGAAACAAAAATGATTGAATTTGTATCACTGACATGCTGCCATGGCAACAATTCAACGGATTATTATAGTCCTCTGAACTACTATGAACACTGCTCCGCAGAAGTAAACCATAAAAAATGAATATGTAAATTAAATTACCCAAATGCTGATGCATATGCTCATTCTATCAGACAATGGCTGTTTTGTGTCGAAGATTTATCACTAAAATCTTCGAATTAGTACATGCGCTAAATTTTTTATTAACTTTTCGGATGCTTCTTTTTGAGGATGGTAGAATGAAATCACATAACTAGAAAGTCGCGTAATTGCATTAAATCATGCTAAACAGCCATCATGGAACGCAATTTAACAATTTATATTCCGTTAAAAGCTGCGTTTACTCGCGAATTCCAATAAAAAAAAGCTGTATGAAGTAATTTTAATAATTATATCCGGAACATGGAGTGAGCATGAAATATGAATGTAATCGTGGCAAAAATGCTGTACGAGCAAAAAAATTAATAGCTGATAGCTAAAATACTATTTTCGCACTGCAACTGACACACTGCTTTTTCTATTAAAGCATTGAAATAACATTTAGGTACACCGCAAAAATGCATTTGCGTCGGCCGTTGGGCTTTCAGGGTCCACTCGCGCTGCTAAATGATGCAAATGACGTGCGTAAATTATCGTAATTCAACGTTTATGTGTCGATGGCTACTGCCATCGCGATGGTTTATTTGCGAACCGCACACTGACACTGATGAGGACAGTAATGATGGCCGAATAAAAGTATTATGGTCACGTCCCGGGCACCGGCACCGAAGACACCACCAAGCAGTACATAATCGGTAACGCCCGAAGTGGTAATTTATGCAAGCGGATAATTTCCGCCCCATTTTGAAGCTCGTAGTGGCCTGCATTGAATTGTTCAATACGATCAACATAATTGAACGTGTAAAAGGTGCTGCACGTTAAACGTTTATTTACGCTCGAATATTAAATAATTCATTACAGAATCAGATAATATTGATAACATTTAATTAATGGTTATTGATGTGACCTAGACACAACAGCTTATTTTTCTAAATTTTAATACAAACGTACATCAGTTTGAGAAAATTTAACTGTCTCCCTAGATATTCGTTAGGAAACATTGCAAATGATAACCGAATTCATAAATGTAACTCATACATTTCATAACCTTTCAGCATGAAGGAGTAAAATCACAATCCATTCATTAGTCTGCGGCACCTTGGGCAGCCCAAAATGCACAGATCCTAAATTATTCCTACGTCATGATAGTACAACAGTCATAGCGCATCTTGCTCACAAACAGCCCATTTCATCTTATGACCGAACCAAGGAGTACCGCTATCCGTATGAATTTTCATGTTTATTCATGTGGCCGTTTTTCCATCAGAAAACCAGCCCCGTTGCTGCTGCTCACTTGGTTGCACTGCATACGGTAATCTACCAACCCACCTACGGGCGGCCGGGCACCTTGTCACGTCACATCCGGCGGTTCATACGAATGATGACGGACGGCATGACGCGCAAATGGACAGCTCGAAGCGTAGCGAAAATTTATGCTAGCTCATTTATTTATAGAAAACATTCTGTGGTTTACTTCTTGTGGGTTTTGCATAGCCACACAACGGATGAAGCATCTCTCGTATCAAGGAAGTGAAACTATATCGACCTAACAGCATGCAGCAGCTGCCGTTGATTGGTAGCGTGATGAATGAATACAAATCTATAATTATGTTTAAACAAAAACGACCGGTTTGTGGTTCTGGTATTTGCCGTCATTCTACAAGTATTCTTTTTTCAATGCAAATTAGATTTTATTGTGAATAATTGGTTGAATGACATATATTCCAATATTACTCATTCCTTGCCATACTGCTTTTTTGTTAAATAAGTATCTATACAAATAGGTGACATATTGCACCCAGAAACAAAAACAATCAAGTGTCCTTTATTTATCTGGCATGTCGATAATGTCGATAATGTCGATTTCGTGCCGAAAGATCATAACCTCTCAAATATACCGGTGTTGTGGCTAATCAAGAAATACTGTTATTATCAAATTCTGCTATTATGAAGCAGAATCTTCTAAAACATTCTAAAGTAGTCAAAACAGTTGAAGAAATGAAGAAAGTATGGGTAAACATCCAAAACATGTCGAGGTTGTACAAAATCTAATGGGTGAGGTTTTGGCCAAAGTACGGGAATTCTGATCCGAAGGCGAAATTTAATAAAATAATGTTGTTAAAACTAAGTTTAATTTAATCATTTGATGCGCTGAAAGTTTGATAGCAATCGGATAAAAACTCAAATTTTGCGAATTAATTTTGTGTGTTGCAATTTTACTGTGGACACCCTTTATGTCTTCCATAGGCCGAGTCATAGTCTCAAGTCAGTAAAAAGCCTGCTGCGAAGTCTGTCGATAAGCAAAACTTTGTTTTTCGTCGTTAAATCTCTTTACTCGAATTTTTATAGGCGGTGAACAGAATTCCCAAATATATGAACTCATAAACTACTAGTTTATTATCTAGTAAATAGTCATCGTAATTAGTCACTGTCCATGGGAGGCGAACGTCGTTTTCTCTGGAGTTTCTTTCTACCTGACGCATTAACTAAAAACCAAGTCCTCCTAGTCTATATTTTTAGTGTTGCGCAATGCCCGCTTATCGGATAACATCCTTAATTACCCTGTTAAATAACATACAGCCCATCCGCAAGCCTCTGCGCGATTCGAAAAGACTTAAAAGTGTCCCCGAAACACGTACGTATACACATCACTCACTTCAGTGTAATCACGTCAGTTTGTTCAAAAAAACCAGTGCATTATTATCTGCCATATCTGTTCACGCTCCACTGTATTGTATGCTGCTTGAAAATCCACGAAAATATTATGCGTGGACACGTTGTATTCGCGATATTTCCGCAGGATTTGTCGGTGTGTAAAAAATAGATGCGTAGTAAAGTTCACCTGGTGCTGCCCTGCTTTCTCTTGCTATAGGGTATTTACGACGTAATAAGATCTGGGAGAGCAGCTTAAGTGTAGAATTCATATTTGACATTTCATTCAATTTTTGGACTTTTTCAGCATTTTAATTATCTGTCGGCCTTCCACCACATTTGATGATAACCTGGAAAGCGATTTTGGAAACAATACCAACCAAATTCTTCAAAAATTTTCATTTCACAGTTCTCCCATGCTTCCCAAATTACCACTTTCTTTCATCATGGTTGTTTTTGTTGCTTCGTGTCGGCATAAAATCATCGCACTATGATTCACAATGATACAGATGTTCTTAGCTTAACTTCATAAAAGCATCGAGAGGTCAATTCCGGTGTAGTGGTTAGCATTCACGCCTCTCATGCCAAGGATCCGGGTTCAAATCCCAACCCCGCGAATTCGTGAATGACCCAAACTGTTAAAGTGACTGTAATCAAAACAAAATAAAAGCTTCAACGAAGATAAATCAAAGCCATGGTAAAGCAGTTTGGTGATCAAATTGATGTGTCCTCCTTTCGTCTTCGTTACTTTTGTTTAGCGCTTCGGCATGCTCTCCACAAGCATCGAGAATCAAAATATTCTTGGGCTCTCTCTCCAGAGCTTTAAAGTAGTTATTCTAGTTTGTTACTGTAGATTTATCAGTTCTGGCATCGAGAATAGCCCACAAATTCTCCGTGGGATTCAGGCAGGATTTTGTGCCAATCATTATTGCATTGGTTAAAATCGATGCAAGCGCTAGAATGACTTTGTTTTCTTTGCTGAGTGCATAGTGTTACTATCTTATTGAACCACAAACTGATTTTCAAGCCCATTTTGATGAATTTTCGAGATTTTCACGCAATATATTTATGTATGAGTGCCAACAGCATGGTGCAGCCACCATTCCATCAATCCTTGCAAGGCTGCGCATTCCAACCCAACCATTACGTTACATCCTTCATACTTCATAGTGCCTTGAATGTGGCGTACCTGAAGTTCCCCTCTCAACCTACGCCACAAACGAACCTGCATTTTTCGATTAAACAATGTGTCTGTCTTGAGAACTATATTCTGATATTCCCTCGGCTTATCTGCATTTCTTAGTAAATTCAGTCTATTAGTTTTGTTTCCTTTTCAAACCCTGTGCTGCGATTCGATGGCGAACATTAGCCAAATGGTCTTCAAAATTTCTCTGATAGCATTTTCAACTGTGCTTAGGAATCTCATACTCAATCAATGCAATACGCCTGAATCGCAATATACTGATTATTTGCTGTTTCTAGTACAGATGAAATGAACTCAGCATTTCCAACCTGAAACCGACACGAACGAATCACTTGCGTTCATGCGTTCATGTGTTGTTCGAATAAAATCAGATGTAAATCATTTATTCATTTTGAACTGCCAACAACGACGAACAAAATTACAGTAAACGTAAACATAGCTCCGAAGTTTTAATTAATTACCCTCAGCCAGGTTTTGGTTGGTTCTAAAACGCAAGCAGTTTAAGCAACTTTACTTTGAGATCTAAAATATCAGTCAAGGTCAAGAGCAAGAAAATTGACTGACAGGTTAATCGAGCAATCAGCGCATCATGCACGAATTGTTTTAAAGGGTAGAAAACTGAGAAAGACAAACACTGTCAGCAGTTCAGTAGTTATGTACATTGACTGACAGATAAAAGAATACTGTCAGGGGTAACACTGAAAGCGCTGAATGCGTTTTATTCTTCGCATTCGCACAAGATTTCCGAAATTTAGAAGAATTTTTCCGATAGCTGCTTTGCTAATACCATACTTTTCTTCAACAGGCCAGTGTGTTTTTCCGTTTTCACTTCTTGACTCACCAGTTTATGGATTCACAAAGAAATTGTTTTGGAAAGAACTGCATTCTCCATATTTTCAAGCGAATCATTTTATAAACAATGGGATCTGACGTGTCAAATGCACCAAACTGAAGCCTTTTGCTTTCAAAAATTTCAAAAATATTTTATGCGTATCTAATGTCGCTCGTGGGCGTATGCTACGTATACTTTTCATTATCCAATGCAACACACGATCATGGTTTATTTATTTTCAAGTTTTCGTGCTCGAGTCTATACTTTCTTTGTATGTGAGAATAAAACTGTATCAGCCGTCTTTTAGAGATAAAAACGCGCAGATTACTATAAAATTTACAAAGCAGTCACCAATTACAAGTTTAAAGTGAGATTTTTTTTGGACAAATGCGGGACGGCAGAGGCGATCTACCCCAGACTGAAAGCGAGGATTTTAGGCTAAAAATAAATGCATCGAAGGCCAAATAAATGAAAAGAAAGGGCTCAAACTGACAACTGCGCGTCTTTCACGGACGGTAACCCGATACGGCGTCGAACTACAAGTGGTAGTGAGTTCGCGTAGTTGGGATGACTGGTGACCGTGGATAACAACACTAGTAAAAAGATCCATAACTCTTAACTCTTCGCAGACTGAGAACCTTCGGTAAAGGAACAATGGGGCCTTTCGAAGTCTGGTCTGCAAATCCCAATCAGGTAATAAACTTCATAAGAAGTGCAATACCAGACTGTGAGAAGAGGTATGAATTGACAATGACGAACACTTCCATCAATAGACCAAATCAAGGTGACGTCATCTGGCAGATACTGGCGCCCTTGTTTACAAACAAACCGCAGAGTCCAAAAAAGCTTCAGCGGTTTAAACGGCAAGTTTGTTGTTTAAACCGAGTTTTAACAGCATTAGGACTAAATTTAAAAGCTATTATGCCTGTAAAATGTTAAAACACACGCTACATTCGCTATAAACGGAAAAGAAAGTTTTCCAAAATGTAAACAAGGGCACTAGTATCTGTCAATTGATGGTATGATGATTTGGTTTATAGTGTTTTGTCGGCAACTAATACCTAGACAAAAGAAGAAGTATACCACAATAGATCAAAATAATGGTCGCAGTGGTCAAATCTTCCGACAAAAAGAAAAGAAAAAAAGATACCAGCACCGCATACACGTGGGAAAACGGGCTTATTTTGCTCTTTGCAAAACGCTACGATCAAGAAGCACATGCCGCCACGAAACAGACACTGTACAAACCCCTTATTAGACCAGTAGTTCTTTATGAACTTGAATCTGTGTGCTCACGATGGACATACGCACCCTTGATATCGTCGAGCGGCATGTGCTGCGGACGATATTTGGTGGAGTACAAAACGAAAGTGAAGAGCAGCGGATGCGTATAAATCATGAGGCATTGCTTGGGGAGATTCCCATCGTACATCTGACGAAAGTTGGTAGGCTACGATGGGCCGGACACGTCGGAAGGATGCCGGGCGACTGGGGGGCCATACGTGCCAGATGGCTCGACCAGACCGAAAGCTACTTGAGACTTCTAGGAAACTGGCGAAACTGGCGAAGAGAGGCTCAAGATCAAATTGTATGGTGATGATAGTTTAAAACAGCACAAACCACCCTGACGTTAAGCTGACGAAGACGACTGACGGCAGGACATATTGAATGACTTATTTGCTAAATTGCTTCTACTATAGTATATCATGGACCTCCGTTCGTTTGACTGCATTTAATCTCAACACTTTTTAATTTAAGCTCTGCTAATTTGCACAACGTGTCAATTAAAAATTATTTTGTACTGATCTAGCGTGTTCCATATTTGTGTTCTACTGTGTGTGTGTGTGTGTGTGTGTGTGTGTGTGTGTGTGTGTGTGTGTGTGTGTGTGTGTGTGTGTGTGTGTGTGTGTGTGTGTGTGTGTGTGTGTGTGTGTGTGTGTGTGTGTGTGTGTGTGTGTGTGTGTGTGTGTGTGTGTGTGTGTGTGTGTGTGTGTGTGTGTGTGTGTGTGTGTGTGTGTGTGTGTGTGTGTGTGTGTGTGTGTGTGTGTGTGTGTGTGTGTGTGTGTGTGTGTGTGTGTGTGTGTGTGTGTGTGTGTGTGTGTGTGTGTGTGTGTGTGTGTGTGTGTGTGTGTGTGTGTGTGTGTGTGTGTGTGTGTGTGTGTGTGTGTGTGTGTGTGTGTGTGTGTGTGTGTGTGTGTGTGTGTGTGTGTGTGTGTGTGTGTGTGTGTGTGTGTGTGTGTGTGTGTGTGTGTGTGTGTGTGTGTGTGTGTGTGTGTGTGTGTGTGTGTGTGTGTGTGTGTGTGTGTGTGTGTGTGTGTGTGTGTGTGTGTGTGTGTGTGTGTGTGTGTGTGTGTGTGTGTGTGTGTGTGTGTGTGTGTGTGTGTGTGTGTGTGTGTGTGTGTGTGTGTGTGTGTGTGTGTGTGTGTGTGTGTGTGTGTGTGTGTGTGTGTGTGTGTGTGTGTGTGTGTGTGTGTGTGTGTGTGTGTGTGTGTGTTGTAATTACCAAGTAAATCAAAACACCAAAACAATAAAAAATGGCAGGGCGGCCAATTCATGAAAGTGCAGAATATTTAAGGTTGCTAGTTATTCAAATTAAAAACAAACCCGTTAGTTTGCTGAGTAATCGTTCAAATGAACGGCGGTCTACAATATAACAAAGTTATTTAGAGGCACATTAATAAAAAATATACATACATTTTTCAGCTGAATGCACTTGTTTCAACAATAATTCATAAATAGGTAAACTTTAGACTCTGTCGACTGTTAGTTTCGTAATTTTTATCGTACTTTTTTGGCCTTTAATATGAGACTTTATTGAAAAAGACTAAAATAAATAATCGAAACGTCGGAGTGAATTGAAAAAGCCAGTTCTTCCGTAAAAGACTAAATAGGTAAATTCTTGAGAACCTCTTAGAACTGTAGCGTTCCTCTGAGCGTTTCACCATTCAACTTGCACCATTAAAAAATTAATCAAAAATTAATGCGGGACACTTTCCGGGACGCTTGGTAATCCGAGACAAGTCATCCAAATCTGGGACAGTCCCGTACAATCCGGGCAATCCGTCTGGTCAACCTACCATAGTTGCAATATAATCCTATTATTGCATTGCAGTTTCTCACAAATGCTGCTTGTGAATCATATTTATCATGCCTCAGCGGAAGAGGATAAACGTTTTCCAGGGAAAAATTACGCTTTTCATAATAGACGAATGCCATAATGCACAATAGCCACCCAATCGAACTTCGTCAGCATCGCCATGTACAACCTCCGGGATCGTGTTCTGGCCGTCTTGTTCCGTTAGTCGTCGTGCTTTGAAGTTTCTACGTTCGGCTCGGTTTTAAGCTCGATGCCCGATTGTGGCAGACGACACTCCCAGCTTGTTTACGTTATCTCAGACGAAGTAGTTTCGCATGAAAAGCGCTTTTAAGCGAAACTATTGTTGTTGCAGTTGAAAATCGTAATGAACGACGTGCGACATTCGGTTTTATTCTTGTTCTGTGTGTCGCAACTACGACGCACGTGGTGCGCAGTGTTCGCACATTGCTGTGCTATACAGCGCACCACCTGCGACATAGTTGCGACACACAGAACAAGAATAAAACCGAATGTCGCACGTCGGTTATTACGGTTTTCAACTGCAACAGCAATAATTCGTCCGAAGTGCGCGTTCATTCTTTTTGACATCGCTATGGGCTCCGTCCTTTCAATACAAACTTTCTGACCATCGACAAACCTTCGCCGAACATTAACGAATTCGTTAACTATTAATGAATTCGTTAACTCGACGTACGAGTACGTTGTTCGGATTGTTCCGATCCCCCTTACTTGGGTGCCATTTTGTTAACGGATGAACAAATGTCAAAATCAAAATAAAGGCATCATTCTGCAAGCAAAATGCTTTGAAATATATTGATTATAATTTGAATGATAATTTGAAGAGATAGATTCCGAAGTGAGTCTCTTAATGTTATTTAGTTATTCTTAATATTTATCCGAAATTTCACCGTAAATATAGAAAACAACCGTAGTGTATTTTATGCAAAACATCCACGAGATGTTTTGCATAAAGCTGATTAATTACATGCTGTGAGGAGTGCAAAGGCAATGAAATATTGCTGTTTGTGTTCGTACAAATTTGGTCATTAACCAAGTATGCATATTTCCATTAATTATAGTTATAGTTATTCCTACTCGGAAACTGATACCTAATATGTTTACAGCATCAGCATATGCTTGGGTCATTTAACAGTTATTGCCTAATTAACTTTGAATAGTCACGGAGTTCTTATTGACTGGAATGATTTCCTTGAATGCATGATCACAGGTGTACCACTATCAGAGGCTCAATCTAGATTTATGCTGTTTGTTTGCATGGAGATATAATAGAGATAAAAATTGCCTTGATGGCATTAACATGCAACATAAGCTGTCGTTATTATCGATTCATTTTAGTTTGAATAGCAGGGAATGTGTGCCTTGAAATACTTGAAACTTCATATTTATACCTGGTCACTTGTAAAAATTTTACCAGTCTGGTATTTTCAGCACTCCCATATCATAAAAGAATTAAGTTATATACCTCTCCTTTGTTTTTATCTAATTTTTTCACCAGCGCTTGTGCATGTAAATCAATTTCGATATATTTGTGTCAGTTGTAATCGTTAGAGATGGCTAATTTAACATCCGGTTGCAAGCAAGCAGCAGGTGCTGAAGGAATACGAACGAGAAAGGACCGCTACTGGCATCTGTTCGCGATAGACGCAAACAACGAAATAACTTCCCCGCTCTGTTGTAGCTCGCGAAACGACCGATTAATCCTTGGCAAACAATGTCTAAACATTCTGTCGACTTCTCCACCAGGTCAAACAACCAGCCAACGCGCAGCCATTGCATTGCTGGCACAAAGCGATCATAAATTACCTTTACTATTGAGCTTAATTGGTTGTTCGTCCGCGACACATATAGGCGTATCTACGTACGTATTTCCAGCGCTGCTGGGCGAGACTGCAACTCTTGGGAATGGTCAACCAGCAAATGGACGGACAGTCGCCGGTCGTCGCGCTGTTGACGTTTTCGTCCTATAGAGACCGCCATTTCTATGGGCGAGGATGAACCCACTTGTGACTGGCAAGCGTGAGATGATGTTATCGAACGATATAAAGTTGCACTTGGATAAGCAAACTGTAGACCAGCACTTCTGGTCGGATTAATTGTGACCTCTTGTTTCTGATGCACGGGTGAATAGTGCACCTGGCGATTATTTGTGTATTCATTGATATCACCGATGTGTCTATTTTCTCTAATGGAGAAAGGCATAACTGCACTTCAAAAATGATGATTTTAATCTCGTTGTTTTTAAGGTTTGTTATTCTTAGTCTAATATACAATCCTGGAAACCTAAAATTTAGAACAGTTTAAAGATTATAGAAGAAGTTTACATTTAATAGCATTCTCGCCAGTCACCAGTGTAAATAATTTCCAATCTACAATTTTCAAGTTCAAACCTGCATCTTCCAAAACTAATAAAATATCTCAAATATATTAGAAATGCACGGTGCGTTAATTGTAATCAGTGTTTAGAATTAGACAGATGACATTGGTTCAATATGATAGCGCGCAGCGGCTAATTACCCAACGTGACATCTTCATCGTGACGCTTTTTTTTAACGGCTGAATAATTTGCAGTTGTTTGGCGACGGTAATCCAGCGAACAGCAATGAAGTAAATCATCGATATCTAAATGTTGGTGTCAATGAAATTTTATTCGTTGGACGCGAGCCAATTAGTTTTATCTACAATAATTATTATTCACAGATAAACGCTAAATTCGCTGGTTTGCCAGACCAAGGTCATGGTACAAGTCTAGCCAGCATTGACCGATGCTAATAATGTTTTGCCAAACATTCAACTGGCTGCTTCAGGTATGTGATATTAGAAAATTGAAGCATGTTTACTCTCTTATGATAAATAGCCTGCAGCTTGTTCAGATTGTCGTAATCCTAAAAGTGGCTTTTTTTTACTCAAGTAGGCCTTCAACTGAACAAACAATCCGCACTTTGTGAGATGTTGTTATCGTTTCTGTTTATTGTGTGTGAAAAAAATCTGTTGTCATTTTTTTACGTCAACTCAATGGCAGAACATAGTCGGCGCCAAATTGTCTACAAATATTTACAAAAAAAAAACAAATCATGAGTCAATCCCACATCAATATAATGGGAAGTTCCCTGGAGTTCATTTTTCAATTTCACAAGCTAATGGAAATGGAAACACTTCGAGAGCGGGAGGAGGAAAGAATAAGCAGCCAATCATCAAATTCAATCCAGCTTGCAAAGCTTGCAGTGTGGTCGATAGCTCTCAGCTTTCCTAGAAATGAGTGTCCTTCTTGTTCGTCGAGCTTTTTAACTAGTATTGGGGGTGGAGAGGATGTTTGTTGTAGAATGTTGGCGTCGTAAATAAATCCTTTGAATTGGATCCATTGATACCAATAATTTACCAATGGTTTGGCGTCTCACAGTCTGATTTATCGGCAGCCATCAGATGCGCTCGAAGAAAGACGAAATGGTCATCGGTCTGCCAACAAAGGTGGAACGTCTTTGATACCTGGTAAGCATCGATTTTGAAATAATTGTTAGGTATAGGAAACGCTAACGTCAAATACAGAATGCAGTACAGATTGTTTTGTGGTTTCTTTCTTGAGTCCAAAGAATCTGTCAGTTTTATTTTCCGGTCGATCACTCATTCTAAATTTTTAATCCGAAAATTTTTCAATGACACTGACCGATCCTAATATTATTAAACTTAGTTGAAATTAGTCTAAAACTTTTCAATCCGGGGTGACGAACACGGGAAAAGGACGTTATCCATTATAGCTGTTTGGGAGTACAATCCTTCTAATTTCGAAGTTTGTTTATGAGTAGCCTGAACGCAAAAAAATCGGTTGAAATAAAATATAGAAATTGTCATTGATCACAAACGGAAGCAAGGGCATACTAGAATAACGCTAGGGTAGCGTGTCACTATAGCATTCAACCGTGAATGGTTTTTCATGCATCAGATTGGTTGTATTCATTGTGTTTAACGGAAAGTACAGCATAGTCATGTTTTGTGACTTTACCAAACTTTACCAGAATTTCGGATTTTTTATCACTAACGAGAGGTTAAAAACGTGAAAAATAGAACACATCAATTTGCTGATATTACCTCATACATTTGATACGGTATATGAATAGAGCGCTGAAGTGGAAAACTGTTGTTGTAAGAATAATTACGAATGCTACCGGAGTGAATCCAATTACCATTTCCTGTAAAAGTCATATTCATTATTGATTTTCCAGCAGGTCAGGTCAATGAGCGTGAGTTGACTGTGTTTTCGATATTCAATAAAGTACTGTTAAGGTCATCGTCAGCCGAGGAGTTGGTTAATTTAACTATAAATCGTGCCTTCTCGCCCTCGGCAAGCAGGATAAGCCATCACCTTGTCTCAACCCTCACCGCATCTCGAAGGAACTCGACAGTGTCCCCGAGCACGAAACATATCACTCGATCCAAAGTAGCTGTAATCAATCGCGTCAGTTTGTCCGGAAACCCCATTTTTTGCCATAGTTGGTCTCGATCGACTGTATCGTATGCTACTTTGAAATTAATAAAGATGTGGCGTGGCAGTGCGTTCGACATCATGGCACTACGGGAGATCTGTCGCAAACGCGAGAAGGTGTGGAGGATCCATGGCGGCAAAGTCCAGTTTTACCAGAGTGGTAAAGCGACCAACAGGCTGGGAACGGGATTCCTAGTGATGGGTAGAATGCAGAATCGTGTAATGGATTGGAAAGCGATCAACGATAGAATGTTCATGTTGAGGATAAGAGGCAAGTTGTTCAACTATACCATTATAGACGCGCAATGTCCACACGAAGCTGGTCACATTTGTCTCTTACACGTTGCCAAAGATATTTCTTAGCACCCGGCGTTCGAAAAGTCCGCGTGCTCGAAGGTCCTCTTTTAGTAATGTCCACGTTTCGTACTCCTAGAGGACAACTGGTCTAATTAGCATTTATACAGTATGCACTTTGTACGGGGGATCAGATTGTTCGACCACAAGTGTGTAGTAAGACTTCCGCTGATAATACGCCTTTTAATCTCACAGCTGGTATTGTTGTTCTCTGTTGCCAGTGAGCCCAAGCTATATGAACTCGTCAACTACCTCAAACTCATCCCCGTCGAATACTACGGTACTGCCCAAGCGGGCTCAAGAGATTCGAATAGGTCCGACAATCCACCCGAGATTCTCACACGGCGTTGCATCCCATCCATCGTAGCCATCATAAGTCTAGTAAGCTTACTCGGAAAGCCGTCCAAAATTTTCCATAGCTTCAAAGGCCGTTTGTTCAACTACACCACCATTAACGTGCATTGTTCACATGAAGCTGGTCACACTGGTCAATGCCGCCTACAAGGTTCGCTCCCTGATTTTATTACGTCATCTATTCCCAAGAACAAGATAACAATTCGTGGGACAGTCTCAGACGGGCTTTATTGGATCCCACGCTACTACGACTCATATTTTTACTCTCCGACAAATCCTCCAGAAATGTCGGGAGTACAATGTGCCCACGCATCATATTTTCGTGGATTTCAAGGTAGCATACGATACAGTCGAGCGCGAACAGCTACGGAAGATAGTGCACGAGTATGGTTTTCCGGTCAAATTGACGTGGCTGATCAAAGCTACCCTGGAGCGAGCGATGTGCTACGTGCGCGTTTCGAGGGCACTCTCGAGGCCTTTCGAATCGCGCAGAGGGTTGCGGCAATGAGACGAGCTGACCTGTATGTTATTCAATATTGCAATTGTAGGCAATCTACGCCAAAATAAAAACGGAGACTAGGAGGATTGGGTTACAAATCAATGCATCGAAAACCAAATATATGGTGGTAAGAGGCTGCAGAGAAAATAATGTTTGCCTCCCACGGACAGTGACTATTGACGACGTTGAACTAGTAGTACTTGATGAGTTTGTGTATTTGGGATTTCTGGTCACCGCCGACAATAATACGACTAAGGAGATTCAACGACGCATTAAAACAGGAAGTTGAGTCTACTTTTCCCTTCGTAAGATGCTGCGATCAAGGAGCGTATGCCGTCACACAAAGCTAACGATGTACAAAACGCTAATCAGACCTCCACGGACTTGCGACAGTAACCTTGGAACTTTGCTTACGGAAGACATACGTGACTTGCCGTATTTGAACGAAAGGTGTTGCGAACTATTTTTGGCGGAGTACAAACAGATAGCGGAGAGTGCCGTAAGCGTATGAGCCACGAGTTGCTGGCACTACTTGGTGCGATCCCCATCGTACATTTGGCGAAAGTTGGGAGAATACGGTGGGCTGGCCACATCGCACAGTAGTCCAAAAGTGCGAAAATTGGAACTTTTTTCCTGGTGTCTTTTGTTTTCATTATATCATTTTCGGTCTTCAGCACTTTTGTTCGTATGAGTATGCACCTTAATCTAAAACTGTCAAAAGCAAACTAATTTTGAAAAACTAATTTTGAAAGAAACTTCAAAGAATACGCCCTATAGTTCAGCACTCGATAATGATATAAATTTTATTTTTTCAGCAAAGTTGCTTGTTTTTACATTATTTACAACTTTGCCGAAGAAACTGTGTTGGTATTTCCTAACACAAAAAAGTTATTTTTTTATTTTCATTGTAGTAAGCAATGACTAACTTTCGACAGTTTTAGATTAAGGGGGATATTCATACGAATAAAAGTGCTGAAGACCAAAAATTATAAAATGAAAGTAAAAGACACTAGGAAAAATAGTTCCAATTTTCGCCCTTTTGGACCACTGTGCGTCGCAAGGGGGAACAGTGAAATCCGTTCTCTTCAAGAATCCCACCGTCACCAGGAATATAGAGGCCCAATGTGTTAGTTGGCTCGACCAGGTTGAAGCTGACTTGCGTGTGTTGTGACGCTCAATGAATTGGCGACGAGTAGCCCAGAGCCACCCCGGCTCTCGGCTGGTAAAATAAGTAAGTAAGGAAGCAATGACAAGGGCACGTCATTGGATAATTTCCAGTGTTTGAAAGAAGGAAACAACAAGAAGAATGGATGCAAGGAGTGGTTTGTCTCATTTATAAAAAGGGCGATCGGTTACCCAGATAACACAAAATCGTAATAGAAAGTTCACATTAAATCCTTTTCATGTCAATTTCACATTGGAATTGTATAATGATTAGAGTATGTCAAATCGAAGTGAACAATAAGTTGTTTTGCAGTCGTGCGTGTCTTCATATACAATTCATGACTGTGAATTATAAAGCAGTATAGACGATTGCAATATTTGATTATATCTTAATCTTATATTCAGGAGTATTTAGTTGCGTGTTATAAAAACTACGCAAAATAGAATTACAAATAATTGTCAAAATTTTCGCAGGTATATCGCCTCCACTTTGGTACATATATGTTCTTATATGGCGTGAAATATAACTTTTTCGTTCAGATATGATTTCGTATATCTCAGTTGCAATCGAGATATACAAACCAAATGGTTTACTGGGTAGACGTCGCCTGCAAGGTGTTCTTCCAAAACTTGTTCGTCATTTATACTCAATAACGTCATCTATCCTCATCTATCCATAATACTAAGCGGGCTTTAGGGAGGCACGTGCCACAATGGATCAAATGTTTATACTCTGGCAAGTCATTCAGAAATGTCGGGAGTGTGGCGTACCCACACATTTTTTTTATGTTTGATTATAGTCATTTTAACAGCTTAGGTCATTCGTGACTTCTGCGGGGTTGGGATTTGAACCCGGGTCCTCGGGCGTGAATGCTCACCACTACGCCGGGATTGACCCCCTTACCCACACATTATATTTTCGTGGATTTCAGAGCAGCATACAATACATGTTTGGGATTTTAGTCACCGTAAAACTTTTATTTCTAAGTTTTGTTGATTTTTTTTCGGTGAAATTATAACTCGCTATTCTTTCTCGGTGTAACGTTTCAGTTTACTGCAGCTTCGACCATCATCAAACGCTGTTAACCTTTCGTTACCTACGCCAACTTCGTTTTACAGACATGCTGAAACCTAACAGAATTCACTCGAATACTAATGTCACTTGGTGAAAACCTTATGAAACTTTTTTCACCGTTTGAAAGATCTTGGTCTGCGGATCAACTTTGCTGAAAATAGTAGTTTTCTTTATTGCTGGAATCCCGAGATATACCGAGATAAAGTTAACGGTTCACAGGCGTTGTACAAAATACAACAGCGTAACGGAGGGTTAAGAAAGCAGGAATTATCTTCAATTGTCAAATGTCATAGGGTGATTTATGTATTTTGGACAAGCGTTACGCCTACTCTATTTTGGACATTTTCCATTTGATTTTGCCGTAAAAATCCAAAATAGAGCAAGCGTAACGCCTGTCCAAAATATATAAATCACCCTAACTGTTCTGTGAGCGCTTATTCCTCTCACACGTGTGACTCGAGCAGGCCTGTGGGTGAGAGGAATAAACGCTCACGAAACAGTTATGACATGTGACAAATGAAGATAATTCCTACTTTCTTAATAGCGTCCGATGATGGTCGAAGCTATAGTAAACTGAAACGTTACGCCAAGAAAGAATAGCGAGTTATAATTTCACCGAAAAAAATAAACAAAACCCAGTAATAAATACAGCATACTATACAGTCGAAAGCGAAGAGCTATGGCAGATGCACGAGATTCTTTTTCCGAATGAAAAGCGATTGATCCAGGGTAGCTTTTATCGGGCACTCTCAAATTCCTTCGCATCGCGCAGAGGGCTGCAGCAAGGGACAGAAGGTTTTGTATGTTATTTGGACCATTTGAACACCCAAATTCTCTGCCAGCAACCATGTACTTCGTGTGCCTTCCCTTTCCATCAGTCAATCCAACATCATAAAAGTGGCTGAAGTCTCACCCGCTATTCTAAAGCATAATTTTGACCCATTCAGCGTCGCACGAAACAACTTAACTAATTTTGTTGGAAACCATATTTTGGCATTATCAGCCACAGCTCATTTCGTTCGACTGAATCGTACGCCGCCCTAAAGTGCACAAGTGCACATATGATGAAGCACCTTACAGGCAATACGATAGTTTTTACTACATCGTCGAGATGTCGTTTTTTAAGTTTTTGAGTGTAAAATCGTGTAAAAGCGATCATCACTAAGGGACAAAAGAGAAAATGGAGTGTGGCGCAGACGCATGTACCACGAACTGTATCAAGTATCCAAATATGCTGATATAGTGAATGTTGTATAATGTGGCATGTCCGACGAAAGAGCAGCAAAAACTATTTTCAGCAGGGGACCAAGAAAAGCCCGTTGACTGAAAAGATATACATTCGAAAGCTATAAAAACAATTGGCTACAAAATGGCAAACGTTGCCAGCATAAGTTTCTACAATTGCATCTACAGATTTCGATGGACCATGGCGAATGACCGGGACTGAATTAATGCTGAATACAGAATGTTGTGCGACTCCAACTAGCTTCAGTGTCGAAGAAAGTCTTTCCACCAGTTCATATAGTAACGAATTTTAGGAGAAGCTTGGATTGTCACGACCAAGTCCTCTGCGGTAAGCGTGGAGCTAACTGTCGGTAGACTGTCGATAACTGGTGATGGAGCTCTACCATTATCTTGACGAAGTACCTATCTCAAAAATCTGTTGATATGACTGGGCTGCTTCACAGAATGGATTCGGATTGAAGTTGATTTCAATTTTCTGCAGGTAACAAAATATGTAAAGTTTATTTATAAATCTTTAGACTTGGGTTTTATCGGCTCATCAGTCAGTCATGACTGATGAGCCGATAAAACCCAAGTCTAAAGAATTATTGAATACAGTCGATAACCACGTCAAATTTTATTTATAAAAATATACATTTTACTTTGAACCTTCTGAGAGTTCTGTCTCGTGTTTGAAAATAGAAAGAACAAATTTATGATTTTTGAAAAACTCATTACAATAAAACAACTTTTCACCGTGAATTTACACTTTGTTTCCCCCTTGTAAAACTCTTAGTATTGAACTCATAACCCATACCACTTGCTGCACTGTTGCTACCAAGAGTAGAGCAATGCTCCGGTTATCGTTTTCCGCCCATAGTTCTTATCGTCTGTTATTAATTGGTCATTTACCAGCAACATCGTAAATGTATCTGTACGGCGCACTTCTTCTAGTTATGAGCAGAGCACAGAGCGGGCGGGCCAAAGGACTAGAGGAAAATGTTAACAAACAATGTCGGCCGATGCTCGGCAGACATCGATGGGTGCTGTTAGTAATTTCAAAAGCCTTGACGGGAGTGCTTTGACACAACTGTTTGATCTTGGTTTCAGAATCGATGGAAAACTAATGATTGTTTTGTTCCAGCAATGTTATGGCCTTCTGTTTAATGTTTAGCATGAACCTGATTGACCGAAAGGAGTGAAGCGCAAGCAAATAGAACGGAGCAGTCAACTAGTGACCTGACCTCACTACATGAAATGGATATTACTCTCGACTTATTTCTATTCTTTTAAGAAACGTAAAATAACGCTGTTTGAAAATTTTTAAGCTACTTGACTAATATTTTATAATCGTATGCGAAACCAAAGCCAACATTCAAAGTCGTCCGCAGCGGTTTGAAAAGTTGAATAAATCATCTTTATATCACTCAAGCTTTGCGATGCTGTTACCGAAAATCGTAAAAAAGTAAGAAACCGCTTCCTACCCCGGACTGCATGAGTGGGTGTTACTCGGCGAAAAAAATAACTCATCATGGTGATTTATCGTTATGACTACGAGCACGCTGACGACAGCCAGCGATGGCCGGAACTGTCTGCTTCTATCCAGTCAGTGGGTGCCTTCCCTATCCAGGCATTTGTTTTCTCCTTTCCGGACAAGGCCAGAAATTCAATTGGACAATTGATACCGGTCGAGAAAAACTTTTTCTGCCTCAGTTGCCAACCACCCGCCGTTTCTGGTTTGCTGTCCCAGCCCAGTCCAGCATCAGCACTCCGGCACATACGACCAGACTTTTTTTTTGCTCTGCAAAGCCTGTGATCTGTGCACTGAAACTGTGCCGGATAAACGTTCCTCGCAGGGCGCTTCGGAAAATGGAGCAAATCTTTGGTCTGGTTTGAACATTACTATAGAAGTGGTCAAAGGAAACGAGGAATCAAATGGCAAAAAGTTATCATGGACGGAGCGAAATTAATACCTATCAAAGTTTTGCCGAAGGAGAAGCTTTTTCGAAAAGGACCAATTTTCATCTAATATTCAATTGACGTGCTCAAGTTATCGGTGGTATGCTGGTGACCAGTAATCTTTTACGATTGTCCCGTCAGTTCAACCTCTGCGGTGAATTACAAGCTTTGTAGCTTTCAAGTCATTGATAGCAATCATCATTTCACATTTCACAGCTGTGACCATGGTGAATATGATGCTTCCGTTGATTCTACAACGCAAGCCGGAAGATTGTAAAGTTTAAAGAATAGATTACAGATACCATGGGGACGACTGTTTTTCTTTTTATAATATTGGCTGTTCAGAACATTTTCAATACTTAAAATTTTTAATTTTTTAATTCATTCGAATTTGCACAACAAAAATCAGGGGAGCGCCAAGGTAATATTTGATGCATTGGTTGTTCGCATTTCATACACCAACAGTTATAACCAAATCTGTAACATCCTAACACTTTTATTCCCTTGATTTTTTCTCGATGGGTCTAAGCAAATATGCGCAGCTAAACCTAGTATTAAAAATAGAAATCACACAACATGTATGTGATCAATCGTATTCGCCTTCTGACTCTGGCACAAACATTCCAAAGCATCTGTCAGTCAAAGTTCCAAAAAGGAATGTTCTTTGTAAAGGTTGTCGACTCTGCTTCATACCAGCGGTGCCTTACCCAGATAGTACACAAAAATCGGAACCAGCTTGGGAATTGGGACCAAAACAAGGCAAATTTATTTTTTTTTTTTTTGCAACCTTCTGGAGTGTCACATCGACTTCTATGAAACTCATTTCCCTTAGCGTGAATCTTGCTTTCGAATATACACACCTCCCGGTGTGGTCTCAGTCCGTGCTGTGTATTTATCACGTTTCGGTGCTGTGGCTCTAGGCTCGAACAATGATGATGTATAGCACGTTCTCGGAATACATTATTGAAGATTGTGTATCCTCGAGATCGGAATGAAGTTTGCCTATTTTTGCTAAGACAAAACATACCTCCAGCAGCTTCGGGAATAATCTTTGCGGTTGGCACAATGAATGTCAGCTAAATATGAATAGTAGCTTTCGGGCTTTTATTGCTATAATAATAATGGGTATAAAATATTCCGAAATCACTTCTACTTTGAGAAGCTTTGATTTAGTAGACATTAATATCTTCCTCTGCATTCCATTTTTGAATCAGGTTTTGAATAATACGAAAATTACTTGATCTCCTGTCTTTGTGTTAACTTAATAATGAAATTAAACTTTTGAATACCCTGGTAATCAATGGGCACTGAACATGAGCAGTAAATTAACCATATATTGACATTTATCGCACTTTTTGCTGTACGTTGCTATATATTAGCTTTTTGACTGGGTAACTGTTATAAATTTGCATCCAAAATTCTATTCGAATTCTTCTTGTCAGTAATCAGGTAAGCGTTGTTAGCACTATAAGATGGCTATCAGTAAAGCACCAGTAGAGTAGGGCGGGGCATAAGTGCGATGTTTGAAGTTGTCATCAATTTACGTGAGATATAAAGAAGGACAACAACAAAATATATTTTATAGTAATGCAGTAACTCAATGTCTTCACATTCAACTATAAATCATCTGGAATAATAGTGTTATGCAAAATAAATTCTTCATTCTTCTGATCAAGTGCCGATTCGTGCTTTTATCCCACTAGCAGGGCTACTGTACTACTACAGAAGGGCAAGGCGTTTTTAACACCTACTCTGACAAACCTTTATCAGTCCAGCCTGATACTAGGCCATATTCCAGCAGCATGGCGACAAGTGCGGGTCACTTTTATCCCGAAGGCCAATAAAAAGGACAAGACTTCACCAAAGTCCTTTAGGCCGATAAGCCTTTCGTCTGTTCTGCTGAAAATAATGGAAAAAATACTTGATGAGCATATAAAATCATCATATTTAGTTAAAAACCCTCTGAGCAAATATCAATTTGCATATCTAGAAGGTAAATCTTCAGTAACAGCATTACATACGGTTGTAAGGAAACTAGAAAAGTCTTTTGAAGCGAAAGAAATATCACTAGCAGCCTTCCTAGATATAGAAGGCGCATTTGATAACTCATCCCATAGTTCAATGATTGCGGCTATGATGAAACGTGGTTTCGATGTATCCGTTATCCACTGGATTGGCGAAATGTTATCAAAACGAGATATATCAGCAAAACTTGGAAGTACATCCATTAGCGTTAGAGCAATGAAAGGGTGCCCACAAGGAGGCGTAATATCACCTCTATTGTGGTCTTTAATAGTTGATGATCTTCTTCAACAGATGACAGCCTTAGGCTTTGAAATAATTGGCTACGCAGATGATATAGTCGTAATTGTTCGTGGGAAATTTGACTCTATCATCGCTGACCGGATGCAAATTGCTTTGAATTTTATTTCATCATGGTGTGATAGGCAGGGCCTCAACATTAATGCCAATAAAACTACTATCATACCATTTACGAGAAGAAAAAAAGTTACATTGAGTAACATAAGTTTGAAAGGAACACTCTTGAAACTTTCAGACACTGTCAAATATCTTGGAGTATTTCTTGACAGAAAACTCAATTGGAACACACATCTAGAGCAAGCAGTAAACAAAGCTACAAATGCTCTATGGATATGTAAAAGAACTTTTGGTAAGCAATGGGGACTGAAACCGAAGATGATCCAGTGGATCTATTCGGCTATTGTGAAACCCAGGATTACCTATGCCTCGTTGGTCTGGTGGCCAAAAACAAAAGAGAAAGCTTCTCAGAAAAAGCTAGAAAGACTTCAAAGGCTAGCCACTCTCTCAATAACAGGTGCAATGAGAAGTACACCGTCGAAGGCATTGGATGCTTTACTTTATATGCTTCCACTGCATCAGTTCATACAATTAGAAGCTGAAAAGAGTGCTCTGAGGATCAAAAGATCTATGAACCTCTTTGATGGTGATCTTACAGGTCATCTCAGTATTCTAAAGACTATTAGTATTAATCCTCTGGTAATCAATAATGAAGACTGGATGGCGAAAAAATACAACTTTGACCGAATTTTTCGTGTATTTGAGCCTAGGCGTGATTCCTGGGAAGACGGTGGTCCCGATCTTCGCCAAGGCTCGACGGTTTTTTACACAGATGGTTCAAAAATGGACAACCAAGTGGGAGCAGGAGTAACTGGCCCAGGAATAGACATGTCAATTTCTATGGGTAGATGGCCAACTGTGTTCCAAGCTGAAATTCAAGCAATTCTAGAGTGTTCTACTGTGTGCTTGCGCAGAAACTATAGACATTCAAATATATGCATCATGTCCGATAGTCAAGCAGCTCTAAATGCTTTAAAGTCGGCGACATGCACATCAAAACACGTCTGGGAATGTATTCAATCACTCCAAAAATTATCTTGCCGTAACCAAGTCAACTTATATTGGGTCCCAGGTCACTGTGGAATTGATGGAAATGAAAGGGCTGATGCGCTTGCAAGATTCGGATCTTCTCATCAATTTATAGGACCTGAGCCCTTTTGCGGCCTATCTGCTTCTGTTTTAAAAATGGAGCTGAAGGCATGGGAATGTAGGAAAGTGGAATCAAATTGGAATAACACCTTCAATGCTAGGCAGTCGAAACGATTTATCTCTCCAAACATTTCTATGACTCGCAAAATACTGGAGCTTTCAAAGAAAGATCTAAGCATCTATACTGGTCTAATAACAGGACATTGTCCGAGCCGCTATCATCTGAAGCAAATGGGAAAACTTCAAGATGATATATGTCGCTTCTGTGGCATAGAAAAGGAAGACTCGGAACACCTGTTATGCCGATGTCCGGCAATTTTTAATAAAAGATTAAGGTTCTTCGACAGAGGGCTGTTAGAACCCTTTGATATTTGGAGAACAATTCCCAGTACGGTAGTGCACTTTATCCGAAATGTATCACCGGACTGGACAAATGCTATTAGTCAAACAATGACGGTCGCTTCTAATAGTGGTGCGTCATCTTGACAACATAGCTATAGTAAAATGGGGGATATATCACAATAGATCAAACAAATGGTCGCAGTGATAAAAATACCCAACATGAAAAAAAAAAAAAAAGCAGGGCAAAAATGCGAATACCGCGGGGTAAAAGTGCGAAGCTATGGATTCGAGCTTCGCACTTTTACCCCGCGGTATTCGCACAGCAGTAGCTAACAAAACCATATTATCATCAATCTGCGGTATGTTTCGGTAAGAAATATTCTCAATTAACTTGCACCTTTCCTATTTTGCGCTGGTGTATTGCAGCCTCCGTCAGATCGAAACTTTTCCAAACGTTTGTTTTTTGTTTCATCAGCGGAAAAACTTTGTTTTCCTTCGGCCAACATCTGTAGAGCACACAGTTTTCTTCATATCTTCCATTTCTAGTATCTGTAGTATAGTGCCAAAAGCTGTATATAATATGCTATACATTTTTGTCTTGTTCATGAATCGCACTTCTGCCCCGTCCTTGAATTGCAGTTTTACCCCGCTAGGCGCATGACGGGGTTTGATTAAATTATGGAAAAGCGAAATATATTTTGTGAATTCTTTTCACCGTATTTTCAAAACAGATATGTGAGTGATGTAAAACACTGCTACAAATTTTCAACAAGTAATATGCTCCTGTTGATATCGTATTTGCCGTATAACATTTTTCAATCAGAAAAATTAAAGAAGAAGAGTTTGTGTAATGTTTATAGAAGGATTTGTGTTGTTAGTTTAGTTTACAGCATAATGCTCACGTAAATGACTTTCTAAAAGACTTTGTCTTATGTCATGTATTTAAAGTAAATAAATAAAATAAAAATAAAATAAGGAAAAATTACATCAAAACCGCCCTAAAATAACATTTGCACATAACTCAGCAACTATGCTTCGTAAGCAACCAAAGCTTACGTTAGATTTAAGTTTTCAAAGTAGTTACCCATCCATGCTAATGTAGTCAATTTACTCGCAATCTGCACCAATAAATGCCTGTTGGTTCGTATTTGATTTCATGGTTTATGGGTAATTTTCCAGAACGGAGATCTCTAGAAAAGATGAAGGAAAAGATAGCACAAAGTAATGAAATTAGAGGTGTAAATAGTATTCTATGAGTAGAACAAGTCGTGAAGGGCAAAGCAGAATAAAATTAAATGATATTAATCGTTCTACGCCGGTTCTAATCCTACTATACAAAATATAACTATGGATCTAATTTTTCGGTTTTTACCATGAACGCCTTGTCCTACCCTAAGGATACTAGGTATTTATATTTTCAATTTCACTACTTTCTTCTACCATGTTTTTCTTCGTTCATTATAAAGATTATCGTTTTGAAAATTTACACCAAAATGAAGCAAAACTAACGCAAAAATTGTATAAAAATGACCCAAAAGATATTCAAAAGAGACACAAAAATAATGCAAAACTGGCTCAAAAAAAGCAAAAAGGTCTAGCAAATCTACTCCTCAGAAGGCCGAACACGGAGCTGATGAAAAAGTCATTCTTTTACTTCGCAATATCGCGATGCAATATGTTGCCTGTCTCAATAAAAAATGAACGAATTCAATGGAAATTCAAAAGAGATGTTAAAGCTCACTTGCGGAAGAATTTACATTACTACATACTATAAACAGCGATCAAAACTCGTATGACTCAGCAGGCATCTCTGGAGAATGGCTATGTATCTACCAACCCAGTTCCAACGGATAGCTGTGGGAGTTCGACTGGGACGCACGCAACGAGGCACTATGAGAGCCCCTGTTCACTCTGACCCAGTCATAACCTTTAGCGGAAATTCGCCCATTCGTGACGATTAAAATGAATCACTACAGCCATATTGCTTGCTGCCATCCATGCCGTCCCGGTCCTGAGGCCGGAGGTGAAACAGGGGTCTCTCAGCCTACATTTTTAGGTAAGTATGCGTGATTTCAAGATCTTTCCCTCCCTGAAGTTTTCAACTTCTGGCACTACGTCGAGCTCATCACCTTACTTCGCCTCACCGGTTTTTCTCCTTCGTCAAAATACCATCCGGCCCTGAGATGTCCATCTCCGTCTGTGATACGTAAATTAATCACTCATTATTTGTAATAATACATTGTAATAGTTCTTGCCCTTTCTTAAAAGAGTATTAAGCTCACTGGAAGGGCACTTTATTGTAATTGTGTTGTGTTGAAAAAAAAAACCTTGGGTTTATACCCTTCTTTATCGAAAAACTTTGCAGTCCTACTAGCACAGTTGTTATAAACTAGTTGTGGTAACTGATTAATGACTAATTTCAGTCATAAATAGGTCGCAGCAACCAGAAATGACAAAAGTGTGCTACTTGGGAGGCGGGTGTTAGAGTACAGGAAAATTACGGAGCTAGTGCAACGATCCTACTGACTTTATCTAGTAAGCACCGCCTAGCCGAGATTCGAACATACGACGACTGGCTTGTTAGAACAGCATCATACCTCGAAGCTAATGGGCTCAAAAGAGACTCAAAAATGGAACAAAAATCTGACACTAAGAGGACACAATATTGACAAAAATTACATCAAAATTACGCAAAATTTACGCGAAAAACAAACTAAAATCACGACAACATAATCCAAAAATCCCAAGTAACAAATTAGGTTTTAAGATGCATTTGAAGAGATTTTTAGCTCTTGCTCCTCAAAACCGGTCATAAAACTAGTAGCTCTAGAAAGCTGCATTAAAACGGACGTAAAACTTTCATAAAAGTTTTACGGCAGTTTAACGCTGTGTTGAGAGTCCCTGACTAAAAAAGATTCTCAAAAATATTTTTAAAGGTCTTCTTAAAACTAGTAATTTCTTTGATATCTATTCAGTGACTTACAAGAGTCGCTGAAAACTATAATAAACCCATCAGAAGTGTTGATGGTTTAATACTTCTCTACTTAGAAAAATGTAAAATAAAAATTATAATTAGAGCATTCACTTTGTAGCACATAATTAAGTAATTTTTCATGCCACGGTCAGTTCGACGATGTTTTGTGGCATAAAATTTATTAAATTTTAACGTGCCGACTTTTATTGCTAGATTATTGAACAATTTAGTTAATAGCAAGAAATAATTTCATGAATAAGCTGATAGTTAATTTTAACCAAATTGAGTTAAGAAGCTTTTTCTATATTCAACCATTTATTTAAAAGAAGTAGATGATTTGTGATATCGGAAAGCACTGGTGCGTGACGTTAGGCGTACAGCCTTTAGGCACACGGACATTAGGCATAATGGACGTTAGGTATAATGATTGATAGGCATAATAGATGATAAGCATAATAAATGATATGCATAACGAACGATAGGCATAATGAGTGATAGGCATAATTTACAAAACTTCGCTTTTCTATGAATGTGAACTCGAGCCAATCATCGTCTAAATAACAATTCTAAAGCCGCTTAGGTTTATTTGAATTTTATAAAGGTTTTATTGCGGTATTAATCATTTCCTATGATTTTATGGTATTACGCAATGCCAAGATGATACAAGTCAAAACATACTTATTGCTTGGAACAAAACCATAATAAAACCAGTTTATTGTGGTCGTCTATACTACCACCATAAAACTAGTTTTTAGCTGCTATTATGAAGAATGTTACAGTTCAACATCGAAAACATTTTTTTTATGCGGGACCATATTGCCGTATTGTAATCAGGGATGCCACATATAATTCTGTGTTTTTTGTTGGAAAAATCTGACAATCTGTACGGCGAAGAAAAATATCTGGGTAAAAATCTGTTCAATGCAAAACAATGAGAGTGAAAGAGATAGAGAGTCATTTTGCTGACTATTTCCGTCTCTTTCACTCTCATGTAAAAGCTCAAAAATCTGTTTAATCTGTGTAATTTGGCGAAAATCTGTATTCTATGCATACAGATTCTGTACAGGCGATTTCTTTCAAATATCTGTTAAATACAGAATAATCTGTGCATGTGGCAACCCTGGTCACAGGCGACTATTGTGCTTAACCTTTAAATCCCGATGCCGGAAATTGGGGCGCTTGAAAATAGACTTTTGGCTCCATTTACTTTAAATTTTATTCCATATTAATTCAACTTGTTTTAAAAGAACCGAATTAGATTGAGGCATCAATAAACTAAACAATATATTAGTGAAATTTGGTATCGCTTTTGACGGAGATATTCAGAATTGCAGTTGAGTTATTTTTTGCTGTCATAGATAGTAGAAAGATTAAAATAGAAATACAACAAATTAGACACTCCGGAGTATCAGCTTTCAATGCTTTCGGGGCTCCAATTGGTCGTTTTATTCCGTAGTGTCCAAGAAACTTACCCTAAGTTTGGATGTTAGGGACATAAAACTTACAATTTTACCTTACAAATACAATATTTTACCACGCATTCGATGAATGCAGAAAGGATGCCAGTGAATTGTTCGAAACTTGACCCCGACCATAACATCCAATCAAGCCATGCTAAGTTGTATTACTTTTTTTTACTGAGGTTTTTCTTCTGCTTAAAAAATGGAGTTTTAGTATGGAAATGTGAGAAACTGGAATTAAATTGGAATAACATTTTCATTGCTAGGCAGTCGAAACGGTTTATCTCTCCAAACATTTCAATGATTCATAAAATCCTGGAGCTTTTGAAGAAATATGTAATCATTTATACTGGTCTTATAACAAGACATGGTCCGAACCGCTATCATCCGAAGCTTAAATAAAAACTCCGGACGCCTGTTATGCCGATGTCCGGCAATTTTCAATTAAAGATCAAGGTTCTTCGGCAGAGGGCTGTTAGAACTCCTTATATTTGGAGAACAACTTCCACCGCACTTCATCCGAAGTGCAAGCAATGACAATCGCTTCTGATAGTGTTGCGTTTGCATCTTCAATACTTATACAAAGATAAACACGTTATTGTTGAGAACCAGCAGGAATGGCCTGATTTCAGATGACTGAGAGGTTGATCAAGAAACGAGCAGTAGAGGTTGATCAAGTAGTAGCAGTAGCAGTAGCAAACGTAGATAGTATCAGGGATTTTGTTCTTAACAAATATCGATGGCACAGCACATGCGTTCTAAGTAAAAAGTTGTAGGGAACTAAATTGTCATTTTTACAAGATGATTAGATTCCCATACTAGTTCGCTCTCTAAGGTAATGCTGTGGCACTACATTATTATCAAGCTGATTCATTTCCACCACAATGCTTACTTGATGTGGTTGAATCGAAAAATTTTGAAGGTTGGTTCGGTTTGAACTAAAAATTAAGTACTGTACAACATTTTTGTATTAAATTTGTAATAATATGGAAAATTAAACACTGGTTTCTTCTCCTTCGTTTAGTTATTGAAGGTTGGATGTTATTATTTTTTTCTTGCCCCCCCCTTGAACAATATTTCGGGACCAGGACATAAACTTTTTTCCAAATTTGTATAAGCCTAATTGGTTTCGAAAATTGCCAAACTTCGATGGCGTGTTGATTTTATGCACCTATTCCAATATGCACGATAAAATTTATTAATGCGCATATGCTGCACAACTACGGAAACTGCTGATAATTTATTATTTATTCTTCTATCGGATAATTTTCTATTAACTAAATCAGAATCTATCAGGATGATTTGATAATAAAATTTGAACTTTGCTTTGCTTTGGATATATATTTCAAGTTAACAAAGCTAGCTGACTGATTTAGCTTTTACCAGAACAAGCTTTATGTTTTATAGGATAAAGCGAAAAGCTTAATGAAATTAAGTAGCAGTAGCTGTCAAGCAACGGAAAGCATAATCGGTTTGATTGCTGCTGATAATCTGATTCCTACACGGATAGAAATTTAATTCCCAAAATGAGCAAAATGACTCATGCTTTCAGGTTTCTAGCTTGTGTTTTATGAAAATACACCATGAATAATAATCATGATATCACGAACTTTTTACAGCACAACACAACGCAAGATCATGAACTGTTATTCATGATTTTGCGCTGCATGATATGGCAGTTCAGTTATGATTTGACAGCAAATCCAACTTCATGATTTCATGATTTTGTTCATGGTATCCGAATAGGGTTACCAAGTGGCCGGTTTTTGGCCGGCCCGTCCGGTTTTTCACTTGCAAAGCCGGTGGTCGGTCAATCCAGCAAAAAGGCCGATTCTCCGACAAATGAAGCCGGATTTGTACTTTTTGTCTGATTTGTTAAATTTTCTGATAAATTTATTAGCAATCCTCATTCATTGATAATATGGTGCGCCATAATGTTAGTTTTGAACACAAACCAAAATTATACCATTCTGTTGATTAATTAATATTAACAATATTATTTATTTATTTGTTTACTTTTTAATGGGGCTTTCAACCGGTGGTTGGCTCGCTTTAAAATAACAATAATAATTAATATTAATAAAAAAGTTTATACCCTTCTGTTGATTTTTCCTGACATTAGTCGGTGCTCTTACAGTAGTGGTAATATTCCTTTAATAGAGGAGAATATTCCTATAATAGTGGATTTTCGTTTACCACCCTTAAAAACGTTTGCAGTGAGCATGGCAGTAGGTGGATAACAGCGTAGGCTTGTTAAAATGTTATGGTGTGTTGTTTGTTGTTCTTAAGCAATAGCCCCTTACTGGTCTGCTCAAAAGGAATTTGTAATTTCTGCACCAACATCCTATATTTTAACTGTGTACTTTAAATAAAACTTTTAACAAATATATGTTTAACAGTAGAATATTGAAATTATGCCGAAAGCCGCCAAAATTATGAAATACTTCGAGTTTCCACTATTACTGGTACACCCACTATTACAACATTTACCTACCCTATTTGTCCTGAAATAACCAGCCAATACAAGGAAGTTGCTTTGCCAATTTCAAGTCACTGAAATAGCTAACCAGCAAAGCAGCACTCGAAAAATGCTTCAGATCTTAATAAAATTAATACACCTCCGGACAAATGAGACACGACCAAATTAAGCTAATCTCCCAATTGGTGCAATATTGTCATCATTTTGTCATCTCTTCGCCAATAATAATCCACTAGAAGACGGTAAACAGCATCAGCTATTTTTGTCCTTCCCATGTCCTGTCAGCATCACAATTCGAATTATTTCCAAATTTGCATAGTGTTAATCAAAATATATACCCCAGGGAAGGAAGCGTTCCTTTGATCCGCACGGTTTGGTGAAGCTAGCTCGCACGTATGTCGTTCGTTTCTGGCAAAAGCTTCAATGCTAGCTGACGAAGATTAATGGCCTGATTAGCGGCGGTTCGGTCGATGTCCCAATCCATTTTTCTACCTTCCACACCTAGCTATTAGATCGCCAAATAGTCACGGACGTAGCAAAGCGAAGCTAAAAAGATGTCCTTCGAGTTATTGATTTTTTTGTCCAAATCCATTTTAATTTTAGACTGAAAAAATAATGGTTTGAATAAAAATAACTTCTCATTTCAGATAAGTGCTCATCATTCTGGTTTGCAGCACACCCTCTCGGAACAATTGTCTCCCTACGCCGCTGCCCGGAGCCTATTTTGGTGTCTTTCCAATTTGTCTTTCCTTTATCAAAGCTTCAAATCATTTGGCTAGCAGCATCCAGCTTATTTTTTCGCCCCAGAGTTACGGGGGAGAAAGCTCCATGAATATATGAACAACTTTCCCGAGCAAGGTGTTCTTATCATCGCTGTCTGTCGTGCTGCGACTGACATCTTATTTTTCATGCTTTTCACTGATAATTGTACCGAACCTTTACTCTGCTTTCATTTCGTAGTGGATTTGCCATCATACTACGGAGATTGCCTTGCCTGGTATACCGAAAAGTTAAACTGGTATATTTCGGGAACTAAAAATAACGAAAATACGAATGTAGGATTGAATTTAACTAGAAATGCGATACCTTTTGTGGATCCGCTATTTTGCCTGGAAATTAATTCAACCGGAATCTGCCGTTGACAACGTACTTCCCCATGATGAATAAAATAGCACCGAGGTATGGTATTTCCAGTAAGACGATGCAAATAGACGGGTGAAATAAGCTCGGGTATATGATTTCAAGTTTCTTCAAAAAGGAATGGCTGTGCAGCATTTCGTAGAAACGTAATGCTCAGTGTGAGAAAAAAAAAATAATTAAAATTGCTTCCCCGATACAATCCCAGCTTTTTGCGAATTTTGGTTTGCTTTGACACTGGACCCTTATTCCAACGCAACAGCAACGTCGTCGACTTTTGAACCGGGATCAGATTTTGCTACATGAATAAAAGGACAACGTTGGTGGTGATTGCGTGGCTGAAGCCAACGCGCGGTTTCGTTTCTAATCGGACAGCCCATGAATAGCAGAGAATGTAGGGTTGTAAGCAAGACAACAGGTGAGTTTAGTATTTCAGACGAAACTGGCTATTGAAAAGTGCCCTTCGTGCTTAGGCAGGGCACCTTAAAAATAATGAAAGGTTGTTTTTAAGGAATAACCATATGTTTACCAGTACCTGTTCACCAGTAGCAGCAGCTGCAGCGTAACTGAGGAAATATCGTGTTGCCAAGACACTGTTTCGGTTCTAGAAATAAGAAATCTAGGTTTGAAATTAACTGAAACCTCCAATGGTGAAAACGTGGCTCAATACCTTCAAGAGAAATGTATATTCATAATTAATTTTTCTTTATTAAAAACAACAGAAAAGACAGCTTTTTCAATAATTTTCAAAGATTTTCTCAGTGATTTAATGAAGCAACGATGTGTTTTAATAATATTTGCTTTGACAACATTGTTTTGTAGCCGGACCGTGTGCACAGCTATCTGTTGCTGCTATGTTTGCCTCTTTCGTTCTCCCACCATTCTTATGAACAGCGAGTGAGACGTCAAACTCGCAGTTTCCCATAAGAACACTAGAGAATAAAAGAGACGACGAATACCGTTTGCCGAACGGTGCGGTGAGTGTATGCTCCGATAAACAATTTAGACAGATGGAATTTTACGCATCTATCGACCAAAAATATCAAATCTATTAATGCAGATACCGATCGCGGATAGGAACGCGAACTTACTGAATAGGGGGAAAAGTTCGAGGGATTTTTTATGGGGGCGTATAAAAATTTAGATTTCAGGACTACTTAAAAAAGCACCTTGAGGGTGAAAATATGTTCGGTCTGATCAAAATTAGTTCCATCGCTCCAACTTTTAAAGCGAAAATTCAAAAGTTTAGCTCAACAATAAAATAATAAAATCTATTTATATAAGAGGCTTGTCTGTACCCAAAACCAGGTCTCTGACTGGACGTCATAAGAGGCTAATCGGTGATAAAAAAAGGCCCATGACAGGACATCATGTTTTCGTAGCAATGAGTTCTATTCTCAGACACCCCACTGGTCGATTGCTGGATTGCTCGATTGCTCAACTGGTTAACTAGACTGCTCGACTGGACTGGTCAATTAGACTGCTCGATTTGATTGCTAGACTGGACTGCTCAAGTGAACTGCTCGACTGGACTGTTCGATTCGACTGCTCGAATTGACAGCTCTACTCAACTGCTCGACTGGACTGCTTGATTTCACTGCTCGGCTTAAATACTCGATATAACTGCTCGACTCAACTGCTTGGTTCAACTTTTCGATTCGACTGCTCGGCTCAACTGATAGACTGGACTACTCAACTCAACTGCTTAATTCAACTGCTCGACTAAACTACTCGACTCAACTGCTTGACTCAACTATTCGATTGAACTATTCGAATCGGCTGCTCGACTCAACTGCTCAACTCGATTGCTCGATTCAACTGCTCGAGTAGACTACTCGATTTACCTGCTCGAGCTCGACGGGTGCCTCTGTAGCCGCAAGGTTATCGAACCTGCTTTGACAAACGAATGGTCGTGGGTTCGAATCTTAGTAGGATCAGGCCATTCGATGTCAAAGTGACTTTAGCATAGGTTTATTCTCAGACCCCTCATCACCCTTCCTTCATGCTGAGTTCTACATTATCTAGAAGACGCTTCTTACGGTATGTATACTGGTATGAGGACCTATTGAGGTAATGGTTTTGAACCTCATGAGGACTCATCAGTTCTAACTATAACGAGGCGAAATAGGTTTGGTATAGTAGGACATGCATCGAAGCAAGGGTAAAACCCTCATACACATAAGCACCATAAAAAATATATAAGCTTATCGTTTACTCAATAACGATAAAGCACAGAAATGCAGTGTAGAATACAGCATACACCCGGGCAACATTACAATAGATCAATAATGTTGTGGTCAAAATGATAAGCCCATTTAAAAAACTGCTCGACCTGACAGCTCGATTCAACTGACGAGTGGACTGCTTGATTCATCTGTTCGACCGGACTGCTCGACTTAACTGTTCGACCCAACTGCTCGACTAAACTGCTCGACTCGATTCGACTGCTCGATTTCACTGCGAAACTTAACTGCTTGACTGAAGCACTTGACCTGACTGATCGACTAGACTGGTTGATTGAACTATTGGATTCGACTGCTCGATTCAACTGCTCGACTGGACTACTCGATTCAACTGCCCGACTGGGCTACTCGACTCAACTGCTCGATTAAACTGTTCAACTGGGCCGCTATACTCAACTACTCGACTCGACTACTCGATTCAACTGCTCGACTGGACTCAACTGCTTGACTGAACTACTCGATTGAACTATTCGAATCGGCTCCTCGACTCAACTGCTGTACTCGATTACTCGATTCTATTGCTCGACTAGAACACTCGATTCGACTGTTCGGCTGGACTACTCGACTGAACTGCTCGATTTTACTGCTTGACTCGACTCGACTACTTGACTCAACTGCTCGACTAGACTACTCGATTCAACTGCTCGACTTGACTGTTCGACTCAACTGCTTGACTGAACAGCTTGATTCAACTGCTCGACTGGACTGCTTGATTTAACTGCTCGACGCGACTGCTAGATTCGCCTGCTCAACTTGATTGCTTGTCGCGATATCATGGTTAGTGTTAAATCAGATTGGACCAAGTCGCAAAATTTAAAAAAAATGAGCTAATGACAGCAAACGATCAAGAATTTTCAAACTACATAAATGTTGCAAACAGCCAGAGTTATAAGATGATTTCGAACGATTTATAGTTATAAACCATACAGAACAGCAAACTTTGAATGTGTTTTTCTCGAAGTCAGAATTTTGTCACTTGGATATGAATCATTTCGCGGCAGAAAATGGACGGTTCAAAGCCACTCACACAAAAGAGCCATTTTGCCCAACTATAGAATCAGCACAGTGGATACAATGTTTTTATTCAATTAAATATGTGTATTTATATTTCATTTGATATATAAATAATATCCAATACGAGAATAAAAACTATTTGTTTCAGATTCCGGCTAAGACTCTTTTATGAACAACATCTTAGAGCCATATTATGAAATATAAGAACTCAAAGAACTAATACAACTCTTAAACACCTTAGCAAACACTGACCAATGGAATGTACCCGCAATTTTTTGAACAGACATTTATATTTTCCGGATCGTAAGATTCTGGCTCAACTAGTTTATTAAGAATATTTGGAAAGTCAAGAAAAATGGAGGTAGTACTGACATAGAAATTTTATACCAAATTAAGATAAGGTCTAAATATAATCATTCTCATTAGAAGTAACTTACACAATTTAAAATAAAACAGAGATAAATAATTTAAGTAATGACCAATATTGCGGTATTGGGACTTTTAGAAATACAAGTTAAAGCTACGTTGTATCAATACATTTAAGCTAAAAGGGGCTACAACTCGTTGCAAATGTTTAGTGCCCTGGCTTTTACCAAAGTTTGAACAGGCTACGAGTCCTACGTCAAAACCCGTGCCGGTTTCAATTCATATGAACTGTTGCAAATTGTATTACGGTCGTCACTTTATCAGTGCCAAATAGGAGTCATCTTGCATTGAATGCAATACAAATGCACTGCATTTAGCACCAATCACCATTATTGTCACGAATGAGTAGTTGTGAGCCAAATTACATACGCTGCGACGTTCCCTAAAAGGAAAAGGATCCGCTACTGGTAGGGTAGGTAAACGGAAACTACTTTTCTTTGCTGGAAATGTTCTACCGGGCTGCCGTGTAGACAAAAACTAACGCCATGTTTGGTGAAAAAAAAACCCCGATGGACGTGCCGGAACCAGAACCGGCGGTTGATGCCAATAAAAATTACCTGGTAGAAACGTGCGTGGCAAGAATAACGTAAGAACTTTTATCCCTCTCTGTGTGAAAGTTTGCGTCGAACAAGTTACAATGAGCCCCGCAAATTAAGCTGTATGATTATATCGTTGCTGAACAACCACATGACATTCTCGAACGGATAGGTCTGTCCAGCTCATTAAACACATGTCACCGAGGGTTTGAATAAATTTGTCACAAAATCGCAACGGAATGTCTAATAGACTAATGAAGAATACTCATTAAAGCGCGTGTCAAGGAAATTTATAGAATACTTATCTGTTTATGGGTTTCGCGGTTGATTGTTTAGACTTTTTTCATGGTTGTTCGCGATATATAAACCGACCGACGGAGGTCGCCGTTCGGCGTTTGCTCTATTGCAGTTCAATTGCAGATCGTGCATCTGTGAGCGAGTATGTGTTAGGCGGGAGCGAGAGTTGCACCGGGGGTATCGGGAAACTCGTTTGGCCGCTTCGTTGGCAGTTCATGATGTTGCATCGGAACGTGATAGAAGTGATACATTTTTCTAAATCCGTGGTCAGTGCGCTAGAATGGAAATACGAGAATACCTTTTGGTGTTCATCGTAGCTGCTATCACTGGTAGGCGGTTTTCTATTTTGCACATCTTTACTATTTAATCACTTGTATGTTCACAGATAATCACAGTCTCGGTGGACGCGTTGTTCCATATAAAGCTGTCATCGAGTACAAGGGTAGTGCATATTGCGGTGGTTCAGTGATTGAGACGGCTTGGATTCTAACGGCGGCCAGATGTGTGATGTGAACATTAAATGTTATCAATACTACTGACGATGGGCAGTAACTTGTTCCAATTCTATTTTAAGGAACAAAACCATATCGTACCTTACGGTACGGCTGGGGTGCAACAGTCTAAACGAAGGTGGAGTTCTGTACGGTGTGAAATCTACTCACGTTCATCCGAAACATAACCCAGAAACAGCAAAGCGAGCTCTGGCTTTGCTGAAGTTAAGTACCACATTAAAGTTTTCCTCAACTGTCAGCTCAATTCCGTTGGTCAAACCTGGCTACGGCATGGAAGAGGGCACGGGCTGTTCAATTCCAAGTTCCATAGCCAATATAACGGAAATCAAAGCCAAACTGTGGACTCGAGAAAAATGCCAAACGGATTACCCGAGTGCAGTCAATTTCACAGACGACGCATTGTGCGCAAAGATCACGACCGCCAATAACAACACCATCCAGTGTAATGACGTAAGTATAAGTACCATATTGTGCACATTACGTACAATCATTGAAGCTTTCCACGTTTAACCAATCGGCAGAATCAGCACCAGCCCCGACTACGCTTCATGCTAGGCAGCCCGTTAGTATGCGAAGGCAAGCAAGTTGCAATCGTGTCGCGTTTGGGTGTAGAGTCGATGCAAGCCGTTGCCATGCTCGCAGCTTCAACTTCAGCCGCTGGTGGAGTACCAGAATGGGCCGTAGGCCAATGCGGTGGTGACCCTAGCGACGCCGGACTGGCCGGACAGAGTTTTGCTATCTACGGCAGGCCGGATTATTTCACAGATGTAGCTTTCGGTAATAAATGGATCGATTCGCTCACCGTACGGAGGAAACGGAAACCGGGCACCGGTCCGCATAGACGCCGAACGTCCACGAAGGGCTGGCGGAACCACCGTAACGGAGCGCCGGGTGTGAGTGGTTCCGTTCTGATGATTGTGTTGGTAGTGAGCGGCTGTATGATGGTTGATGCTTTATGACATTTTTTATGAAATGCAATTCTAGTCAAATTAGAAGAGACTTTGCTTCCGTAGAGGCTAATGGTTGTAAAAGCAGGATATTCGATTGTTAAATGGTGCAAGATAGGTTGGCGTAAATTTGGTTACAATAAAACGAACTGACGTTATTGTTCGGCTGCTTTGGAAAACTAATACGTATTATTTTTCTGGCTATTAAGATCATTAGTTGAATAATGTTCTTCAGGTGAGCATCTTAGTACAAGCAGAGATTTAAGAAAGACGAAACTTCTCCCTTTGATTCAAAGGAAAGGTTTCATGTTTCATGTTTTTAAACGTATTGTTAACTGCGTGTTGTGGATTCACCATGGTAATTTTGCATCGTCATTTAATTGTATCGCATCGTGGAAGCAAAGTCTTGTAATAAACACATTCAGAGTCTATTCCCAAGCAGCAATATGAGTTTTATTGCACTCTTATTGCGGTTTACATTACCAATTTTGGTCATAAATGCGATCATAAGAGGGTAATAAAACTCAAATTTTTACTTGGGTTGTTACCAGTCACATTTGTGCACTACAATCTGAATATTTTTGCTGTTATAAGTCTGAAAGTTTTGCACTAGCAAGGAAAGTGCTAGTTTGCTACTAAAAAAAGTCGTGCAGGAGTGTGAGCACAAAAACAGTACATAATAAGAAAATATTGTAGATGATAATAAAATCTGCCATGCCATCGTAGGAGGCTATTACAAATTTTACTTCCATGAGGTAAAACCATGAAATCAAGGAGAGAGAATGTAAAGGCCCAAACACATTGTATACGTATTTTCGTTAGCTTTCTATCAAATTTTCATTACATATCATAACATGTCGATAGGGGATAAAATTACTCGAAAGTTTCGTGTTAATAATTTTTGGTAGTGCGGCGTTCCCCAAGGCAGTCATCTCAGTTCGTTTCTATGCCGGCTCTATACGATCAATGCCATTTATATTGTGGAATACACTGGCGTGCCTTGGTTGGGTGCCCCACCTTCTCTATGAAATTTATATTATAACGAAAAAATTTTCAATGAGTAACCTGGAGATTTTAAATTTCTTGGCTTGATGTTTTTGTGGTAGCTAATATATTAAGTCTGAGGTCTGTGGACCAACTTCCTGACCTAGCTTGGTCAGCTTCGGATTACTACCGATTCCACTCGGCTCGGTTGAAAAGGAACGCGGATTAGCAGCCACGCGGTTGACTTGCAGCTAATCAGCAATAATTGTCCGGCCCAATTTCGGTGTGCTGGTGGCCGACCAAATAAAACAAAAAAAAATAATTGCATGGAGGTTGAGCACTAAACGAATAGGAACTGTCTTTCCCACATGTCTTTAATTTTCACTTTTCTTACCAATAATACCTGATTCATCAAACTATTCGCTACTACTTTTCGCTTTTTAACACTTCAATCTTCAATTTCTCCTTTTTTGTTGCAATAACACAAATTATTTTACTCCTTTGTCGGTTGTTTAGCGATAATTGGTATAACCATTCAGGTTTCTATCCTCTCTAACTGTATTTTCCTCCTTTTTCCAACCTCCTTTCGTTCTCTAACAGCCTTCTTGGACTTGACCCTTCTTTATCGACAGACTTCGCAGCCGGTTTTTAGTGTACAGGATAATTACGGGGCTAGTGCAACGATCCACCCGACTTTATAGCAGCACCACTCAGTCTAGATTTAAACATACGGCGACTGACTTGTTGAACCAACATCATATTCAGAAGCTAATTGGTCCAAGTCCAAGTCTGAGTCCGCGTCCATATTCAAGTCCATAACCAAGTCCAAATCCAGCTCCAGGTCCAAGTCCAAATTCAAGTCCAAGTCCAAGTCCATGTTCAAATCCAATTTCAAGTCCGCGTCCAAGTCCAAATCCAGGTCCAAGTCCAAGGCCAAGTTCAAGTTAAAGTCCAAATCCAGGTCCCCCTGAAAGTCCAAGTTCAAGTAAAAGTCCAAGTTCAAGAAAAACGCCCAAGTTCACGTTCATGTCTGAGTACAAGTCCAAGTCCGAGTCCAGATTGAAGGCTACGTCCAGCTCCAGATCCAACTCCAAGTATGAGTCCGAGTTCAAGTCCAAATGAGTCCAAGTCCATGTGACATTTCATGTTCAAGTTCAATTCCAAATCTAAGTCTAAGTTCAAGTTCAAGTCCGAGACCAGATCCAAGTCCACCTCCAGCTCCAGAACCAAGTCCAAGTTCGAGTTTGAGTCCAATCCCAAGTGCAAGACCGAGTCCGAGTCCACGTCCAAGTCCACGTCCAGCTCCAGATCCAAGTCTAAGTCCAAGTCCGAGTCCGAGTCCAAGTCCAAATCAAAGTCCAAGTGTACGTCCAGCTCTAGATCCAAGTCCGAGTCCGAGTTCAAGTCCAAATGCAAGTCCACTTCCATGTTCAAGTCCAATTCCATGTTCAAGTTCAAGTCCAAATCCAAGTCCAAGTTTAAGCTTAAGTTCAAGTTCTAGTCCGAGTCCAAGTCTACGTTCAGCTCCAGATCCAAGTCTAAGTCCAAGTCCGAGTCCGAGTTCAAGTCCAAGTCCAAGTCAAAGTCCAATTCCATGTTCAAGTCCAAGTCCAAGTTCAAGTCCAAGTCCAAATTCAAATCCAAATCCAAATCCATATCCGAGTCCAAGTCCAAGTCCAAGTCCAAATACAGGTCCAAGTCCATGTCCATGTTCAAGTCCAAATCCAATTCAAAGTCCAAGTCCAGCCCCAGATCCAACTGCAAGTCTAAGTACAAGTCCAATTCTAAGTTCAAGTCCAATTCCATGTCCAAGTCCGAGTCCGAGTCCAATTCCAAGTCAAAGACTTGGTCATTGCTGTATATCCATGCGTTGCGTAGTCAAAGCCTGTTGGTTATATTTGCTTTCAATGGAACCCATGCTAGGATTCAGTTCGGATTTGTATACAGTTGAGCACTGTGAAAAAGTTAGTTCACAAGCGGTATTCCTCGATTTTATTTGTGTAGTTCTATTTCATTTAGCTGTGCGTCTTCCAAGAATCCATGCACTGACTTTGTAGTGACCCTTATGACATTACAGAGGGGTAAACAGTTCCAAATTGTCGAATTTCACGTGAACTGTTGACACAGTTTCTGAGTATGACTCCCACGGTAGGTTTCGCGGGTGACCATAGCTGGCAGTTAACGTGGATTTTCAGGAAATTTCAGTTCAACCACTGAGTGTGCCGTCTCTCCAAAAACCTGACGAACTTCTTCGGCCTGAGTTTGGTATACTTCCGTCTGCGCCAGATTTCATTCCGTCTATAGCAAGCCTAAGCAATGTAAGATTCAACAGATTCAACAGAATTAGATAAACTCTAAATGGTCGCACCATTGTTGGACCGCCTTCCCGTAGTTCATCAGGGCTATCCGTTCGACGATGAGATGCTTCCAACTGTCGCTCTTTAGGCAGAAGTTTCTTCACTAGTAGCTTTGGTCTTCCGTACAAAGACTGCCCAGCATTTCCATATTTCGAGGCGGAAACATTAATTTCGAAGCCCCTGTATCTTGCAGGGTTCAGTTTATTCAAAACTGCATAACGTTCTCAATATCCATGAAACCATGGAGCCATTTTGAACAACGGTCACTCCTCCAGCTCACTCGAGATTATCGGCAAGATTTATCTTGTCGCTAACTGGTTCACAGTATAGTGACTGCACTCGGGTCTATAGTACATAAAAGCAGTAAAATACACAACACTGTTTTACTCAGCAGTAAGGCACGTTTCTTTTGGACTCCGCAAGATGCAAATTAGAGTCCAAATCGACGAGTGAACGTTGAGTGAATCTATAATCTCTTGCAGCTGCAAATCTTTAAAAAATCATTTGTTAAGTCAAGCAAACCTTTTTTTACACTTTTCTCACAGTTTATTTCAAATTTCTGTTCGATGACGCAATACTACCCGTGTTTGTTCGTTTCGGTTCGCTCATTCAGAAGCTCTTTTCGGCTTGCAAACATATGCCATATCCACGGGTTTATAGTTTACAGTGGATACAAAAATCATTCATTACTTAAAGAAGCATGTTACCACTGACAAACTGACATGACGCATAGAAGAAAATTTTTCAAAAACCATCGTCCTACACATTTTGCTTGCACACTAGCGCCCTCTGTTATGCATGTTGCGGAGTAGCTTGCATTTGCAGGGTTTTATACTGTAGGTTTTTTACATTTGTAAGGTTTTATACTGAAAACTCGAAGCAACACTCGAGCGCCGCGATGTGGCCATGTTGCGAAACATGCTTTTTTGAAAAATAAGTGGTTTTTGAATAGACGATGGCTTTAACGCGAGTGTCTCGTCTGTTTGTCTATGATGTTACGAAACATGCCTGCATAGTGACCCTCGAGTATTGAAACTTTGAGCTCCAGTTGGAAAATATTGCGTCAATATGTGTTAATAGAGGATACGACTGACGATAATTTTGAAAGGTTTTCTTCTATGAGTCATGCACGTTTATTTGTGATATCAAAAGAAAGGTATTGATCTGGACCCTCCAAGAGAGGTGTGCTGTGATTACTGTCGTTCGAGTTTGTATTCGATATGAGAGATGTTTTCAAAAAAAATATCCGTCAATTCATATGCGTTTCGTTATTGAAAGTTCACGATATATTGCGTTTTTTGCACCATTTTAAACTCCTGTACAAAAAATTTCTGCGCAGTGAAAACTTTTGCACGGAAACCTCTCATACTTGGACTTTGTAGCGCTTTGTACAATTACAGTACAAGTCTAATCTACTGTCAGACAATTTATTGTGTTAATCAAATGTAAACATAATTAACATTATTGATTGACACCACAAACATTTAGTAATATTCATGACTGCGAAAGCTTAACTTAAGGCAGAACCGAAAGTGGCTAACGTTATTGTGTTAGTGCGACAAACACTGTACTGTACATCTCATGTGTTCGCCAAAAACCTAAACGTTTATTTGAATATTGTATCAGTATTGGTAATATATGTCAAATAGCGGAGCTTGCAATAAACAGCTGATCCGCAGCCAACCGCACTGACTACAAACATCCCGAAAAAGGGTTTGTTCTCTTTATCAAGGCATTCCGATTCAATCAAAATTAACAACAGCAACTGAATAATGCGTAGGATCACTAGGATGTTTAATTAATCCGCTTGCATCGGATTGCGTTTTTGATTCCTGCGTTTGCGTTTTGTTTGTTTACTTCATTCTAAGCTCATCGATGCGGCGAAAGTTGAAAGCTCTTTAAAAGCTCATTGATGTGACGAAAGTTTGATACTGTGTTGCTGCTTTTCCGGAAATCGCTAGTTCAACGAAATCTGTGCGCAACCAAATATCTATTAACTAATTCCAGATTATACGTTTTATGAACACTTAATGATCTATATGATCAATTAAATTTATTTTCCATTACCTAGCAATTATGTTTTGCTGAGCGTTTATTGAGACATAGCAGATCGATAAATTGAATTACAAGTTTTAGGAAATTATAACAGCGCTGGAAGCACTGATTACGTGGCGAAAGCGTGCTCTGCCAATACAGATGCATTTTTAAGGTACAAAACAATACATGCTTCGTATGGTAGCCATTTACCCAGCCATCTTTGAGCCACTTTCGGTTTCCCCTTAAGCTTGATTATTTTGCAGAAGTCTAAAGATTCTAGCAATCATCAAGATTTTTTAATTCATTTCTTAACGACTAGTTTTTAACAGACTACAGGAAGCGTTTATAATCATGGTTTGATAATAGCTCTATTACTACAAAACATTCTTCCTGCTCGATTGTTATCAGTAAATACGTGCAAACTGACATGAGTTGTTTCTCAAGCTGTTGAGAGTTGACTCCAGCGGAATCAAGGCTGCGATCCTCTAATATAGCAATATTCAGTGATGATTTATTATTCATGCAACAAAAATTTGCAATTTACATGGCTTCTTTCATAAATTTTAAACTCCAAAATGCTAATACCACCAAAACCCAACTTAAAGGCTTTTATTGTTTGCTAGATAAAAATCACCGTGCCTTAAACTTCATCACCGTGCCTTAAACCCAGATCTCAATACCATTATAAAAATCGTTGCGCTTAGAATGAAAAACGACACAGCAACAATCATCCAGTTAAATTGAGATAGTTTCATTGAATAATTGGTTGAATTTGAGCCCTCTGGATTGACCTCATTTCCGCTTATGACGCCGTTAATCCATGCTTCAAACATGTTGATGCTCAGCAGTACGTCGGACACGTTTTGGCGGAAACACTGAACTGATCCGGAAAGCAAACCCGTCAGTAAAAAATTACTGCCATGCTGGCAAATTAGCGGACTGCCTCTGTGAAACTGTGGGAAACTATTAAATAACTATCAATTTTATGTGGTGTTGCAAAAACTGCTCATTACCCTACAGAGATGATCTTCAAAGTTAACAGCACAAATCTTATATTTTGACTCTTTGCTGCACGTTTTTGAAGGCCTTAGCTGGATGTGTTGAACTTGGGCACCACCAAGAAGAGATCCATCTAGTGTATCGACTAATAAACATTGTAAAACATTTTCAGGGTAAAGTGGGTATTGTGTGACATCGATTGAACTGGTATAATATTCGAACACAATTGGTCTTCTAAGTTTCACAAGCGCCACATTAAATTCCAGTGACACTATTGAAGGCCTATGTTCAGGATAGATTAGAACCTTTTCCACCTTTGCATGGTATCCAGTAACCATATCTCGAGATGGAATTTGAACCGCAAATTCATTCGGTTGCTTATCTCTGAAAGTATTGTACAATTGCAAACTACTATATTTGTTAAGTTAATACACCTTACCGCACACAGCTAGCGATGGTTACAATCCATTTCGTTCCAACAACCGATCCGGCACAGAACTTACCTCCG